>NW_012117389.1:2187031-2189226 GCF_000951035.1 Colobus angolensis palliatus | reverse complement strand
AACTCTGAATAGATTTTAAAAAGCTATTTTAGATTCTAGAAGAACACATAGGGGAAAAAGCTTCATGACAATAGATTTGACAATGATTTCTTGAATATGACACCAAAAGCATAAGTAATTTATCTAAATTGGACTACATCCGAATTAAAATGTACATCGGAAGACACAATTCACAGAGTAAAAGGGAAATCTATTGAATGGGAGACCATATTTGCAAATCTGATAAGGGGTGAATATCCAAAATATAACAACACTTCTACAACTCAACAACAACAACAGAATACCTAAATAAAAAATTAGCAAAGGACTTCAATATATATTTTCCCAAAGAAATACAAGTGGCCAATAAGCATATGAAGAGATGCTCTACATCACTAATCATTAGGGATATGCAAATCTAAACTACAATGAGATATCACTTTGCATACATTAGGATAGCTACTGTCAAGCAGAAAATGTCAAGTGCTGGTGAGGATGTAGAGAAACTGAAAGCCTTGTTCACTGTTTGTGGAAATGTAAAATGGTATAGCTACTGTGGAAAACAGTATGGGTGTTCCTCAAAAAACTAAAAGTAGAACTACCATAAGATCTATTAATTTCACTTCTAGGTATATATTCTCCAAATTTGAAAGCAGGGTGTTGAATGCTTCTTTGAATATTGGTGCTATGATCACCCATGTTTACAGCAGCATTATTTATAATAGCCAAAAGATAGTAGTAACCATATGTCCGTAGACAGGTGAATAGATAAACAAAACGTGGCGTATATTAACAGTGGAATATCATTCAGCCTTTAAAAGGAAGGAAATGCTGACCCATGCTACAACATGGATGAACCTTGAGGACACTATGCTAAATGAAATAATCTAGTCACAAAAAGAAATATGTTGTATGGTTTCATGTATCTGAAGTATCTAGTCAAACTCATAGAAAGTATAATGGTCGTTTCCAGGAGATAGAAGGATGAAGACATAGATAGTCGTTTAATGGTTATGGAGTTTCATTTTGTTGAATGAAAAAGCTCTGAAGATCTGTTGCACAACAATATGAATATACTCTACATTACTAACTGTATACTTAAAAATAGTAAAGATAGTAGATGTTTTTATGTTATGTGTGTTGTAGCACAGTTAAAAATTAAAAACATTTAAATGTGACCATGAAATAAACTTTCTGATCATCTCAGTTTTAAGAAAGCCTTGCAAAAAAAAAAAAATGAAAGTACCTAACCATGATGTATACTAAGTGTCAGTGAGGAGTTAAGGAAAGATTGTTAGAAAATTAAAGCTCTGTGTATTCAGGAGACCCATCTCACATGCAGAGACACACATAGGCTCAAAATAAAGGGATGGAGGAAGATCCACCAAGCAAATGGAAAACAAAAAAAGGCAGGGGTTGCAATCCTAGTATCCGATAAAACAGACTTTAAACCAACAAAGATGAAAAGAGACAAAGAAGGCCATTACATAATGGTAAAGGGATCAATTCAACGAGAAGAGCTAACTGTCCTAAATATATATGCACCTAATATAGGAACACCCAGATTCATAAAGCAAGTCCTTAGAGACCTACAAAGAGACTTAGTCTCCCACACAATAATAATGGGAGGCTTTAACACCCCATGTCAACATTAGACAGATTAACGAGACAGAAAGTTAACAAGGATATCCAGGAATTGAACTCAACTCTGCACCAAGCAGACCTAATAGACATCTACAGAACTCTCCACCCCAAATCAACAGAATATACATTCTTCTCAGCACCACATCACACTTATTCTAAAATTGACCACATAGTTGGAAGTAAAGCACTACTCAGCAAATGTAAAGGAACTGAAATTATAACAAACTGTCTCTCAGACCACAGTGCAATCGAACTAGAACTCAGGACTAAGAAACTCAATCAAAATCGCTCGACTACATGGAAACTGAACAACCTGATCCTGAATGAATACTGGGTCCATAACGAAATGAAGGCAGAAATAAAGATGTTCTTTGAAATCAATGAGAACAAAGATACAACAAACCAGGATCTCTGGGACACATTTAAAGCAGCGTGTAGAGGGAAATTTATAGCACAAAAAGCCCACAAGAGAAAGCCGGAAAGATCTAAAATCGACACTCTAACATCACAATTAAAAGAACTAGAGAAGCAAGAGCAAACACATTCAAAAGCTAGCAGAAGGCAAGAAATAA
>NW_012117389.1:2124313-2184411 GCF_000951035.1 Colobus angolensis palliatus | reverse complement strand
AAATGTCCATCAGTGACAGACTGGATTAAGAAAATGTGGCACATATACACCATGGAATACTATGCAGCCATAAAAAAGGATGAGTTCGTGTCCTTTGTAGGGACATGGATGCAGCTGGAAACCATCATTCTCAGCAGACTATCGCAAGAACGGAAAACCAAACACCGCATGTTCTCACTCATAGGTGGAAATTGAACAATGAGATCACTTGGACTTGGGAAGGGGAACATCACACACCAGGTCCTATTGTGAGGAGGGGGTTGGGATAGGGATAGCATTAGGAGATATACCTAATGTAAATGATGAGTTGATGGGTGCAGCACACCAACATGGCACATGTATACATATGTAACAAACCTGAACGTTGTGCACATGTACCCTGGAACTTAAATTTAAAAAAAAAAAAAAGAAAGTAACAACAAAAACCACAAAAAAAAAAAGAAAGAAAGAAAATTTAAGCTCTGATTGAGCTGAGAGTGTGGAAAGAAGAAAGAACCTACCTAAAGTTCTTTCCTCAAATATGTAATGAGAGAGTGCAACAGACGGGCTTAATTTTTAAGGCAAGTGGCATATGATAAGAGATGATCCCTAGAAGGCCAATGTAGTCCATTGATATTTTACTCCTCTCCTTTCTCTCGAGAGAAATGGCCTTCAAAAATTCAACACTGATTGACAGTAGGCTCATTGTTTTCCTCAGGTCATTGTAGATATGAGTACAACCAGAAGCATGGGTTGTGATTGCTTTCTGCTTTGCTGCATGCATTTTTTACCTGCTACCAACACTATGCTAGTGGTAGACTCTAGAACAGTGTCTGATTCATAGTAGGAGCTTAGTAAACATAGATTTGGTTGTCCAAAGTATCTCTGGATACTGAGTCCTTAAGGTATTATGTTTACACAGCTACTGTTTGCTTTAATTTCAGGTCCAATGTCTAATAGGCAATTATGTCTCATGAGTCTTAGCCTGGATACCCAAAGCTTAAAAGTTGCCTCTCAAGCATTTTTTGTATCATTCATTTTTTTGCCATCTAAACTCAAATACATCAGCTTAGTTTAACTACAGAGCAAAGAATGCCAAATGCACAAAATCTTTCCTTTGGAAATGTGTTTTTTTTGAAAATTCAATTTAATTTAAAAATTGTTAATGGCCCTCTTTATATCTGTCTACATTCTTTGGCATGCCAGAGGGTTTGGCTAGCTGTGTATGCCACAGATGATAGGCTACACTTTAAGCAAATCTAATAAAAAATCAGAACATATAAAACATCAGTGTACTTTGCTCCAGAGGTTTTCAGCGTGTGTGCAGGGGGCTTTGTAAAGCTTCACACATTCCTATATTCCTCATCTCTCCTTTTACTAGCTCTTTAAATATTCAGGCACTAAGCTATATAGAGCCTTAGGGAGAGGCGTGAACAGGTTATATACTTAAAAAAAACCTCACAGATGATTCTGAAACATGTATTTGTTTTAACAAAGGTTAGATTAACAAAGTTACTTGTCAATGATGCCACAAGGAAGGTGTATATTTTAACTCTATTCATTGGGAAAACATAGCTAAATTTACAGTAATTCAATTCACACTTCAGAAACACATCTACTGCTTAATGTAAAGATTGTATGGAAGTGTGATTGTCTATTCAAGCCTTCCAAGCATTCTCTTTCATTCAGCACTGTTTGCTTACTTCTATCAGAGAAGAATCAGATCCTGGATAATGAGGAAGTGTGAAGAAAGGAGATTTATAGGAAAAGGCTTATGGGTACAGATGTTAGATCTCCCCACACCCTACCTGTTCTCCATCCATAAAGGATAGAAAGGTCAGACTTTTCTTAGGCTGGTACCTCATCATATCTGTGATGGAAATAGAGCCAAGGGATGGGTGGAGCTTCCTCTATAGAAAGAAGGAAGGAAAGGGAGTGAAGGAAAGAATAAAGAAACTCTTTGAGCACTTGCCACTATATGGCCTGATGATAAGACAGCAGCAACATCGCCTTTGGTTTCTCAAAAAGCAGCATAACTAACACGGCCTGTTTGAATCTTTTTGAGTGCCTTCTGGCAAACAATAGTACGAACTTTAATCAATATGTAAGAGTTCAGTATAGGTCCTGCTAAATTTAACAAAGCAACAAGGAATGAGTTCATTTACTTAAATGATAGTGGGATAATTTGAGATTACTATGGAGAAAAATTGACTTAAACCTATACCTCATGTGACATATCCCAATCAAGAACACAAAAATTAAAGTGTGAAATATTCAGAAAAATGTAATTACATGGCTAAAAAAAAACAAGAGAAAATAGAACACTTATTCAGCCTAGGAAGGGAGATAATATTTGATTAAAGTAGGAAAATAAATTACAAGGAAAAGATAGGCAGTGTGATTGCACAAAAATTAATACTACTAAAATGCAACAAAACCATGACAAAAGTTAAGTGACAAAAGAGAAAACTATATTTAATATATATAATGGCAGATGCATTTCTAAAATGTACTAAGAGTTTTTATAAGTTTACATTAAGTTCCCTGTGGACAGTGGTCAAAAGATGTGAAGAATGATTACATAAGATGAAGCATCATTAGTATATTAACATAGGAAACTGCATTCTTGCCAACAAGAAAAGAAGTGCAAATTGGAGCAGCAATGACATGTCACTTTATACCTCCAAAATTAGCAACAATAAAGGAGCATTATTAAAACCAGCAATGGGACTATTGGGGAAATTAACACATTTATACATTTCTAGTGGCATTGTAAATTATTTTGGTCAATTTGATGAGCAATCTGGTACTTTTTAGCAAAAGCCATAAAATGTTCATACCTTTTTAATAAATAATCTCACTCTTGGATATGTTTTAAAGATATTATTCAAAAGAAAGAAAGCATTATGTATTACATATTATTATGGAAAACTGGACATATCCCAAACAGCCATTAACAGAGAAATGGTTATAAAAGTATGGCATTTTAAACTTAATGAAAATGTTTCCAACCAATGAAAATGATAAATATGAAAAGCACTGGGATACATTGAAGGATATAAACAAAAGTTAAATTAAATTATTAAAAAAAAATATAGGAGCCTAGCTTAAGAAGGTCTAAAGGAGCTTGGAGCTGTGTACTCTCTATGACCTATTAAGATTGACCCACTAGGACTCCTTTTCTAGGATGGAGCCCCATATTGAGGAGGAACTCCTGGAGGTTGAGTACAATTAGAACATGTTAGAAACAATGGAGAGGAGGGAAAAGGAAGGTCCAAATGAAAGACAAGGAGGGAAAAAGATAAAGAAAATCTCAGAAAACAAGTGGCCAGATTGTTTAACATTACACAAAAATAGCGACAGGGTGTCTTTTGAAGTTAGAAAATCCATCTGAATCATGCCTGTTTGTAAAAGATGAGTCAAAGCCAATTCACATTAAAATGAGCAACAAAAACGTGTTAAGGTAAAACCTCATAAGAAGTAATTAAAAGAAAAGAGAATAAGGAGCAAAGTAATATCCCTAAATACCATGAAAATGTATCAGAAAGGCATGCTTAAAAAACAGATCAAATTTATATTATTTTGAAACAAACTAAAACATATTAACATGATACAAGATATGGACAAGCAATACAGACAGTCCCCAACTTATAATGGTTTGACTTACAGTTTTTCAACTTTATGATGGGTTTATTCAGACATAACCCTATTGTAAGTCAAGGAGTAGCTGAACAAATAATAATTAGAAAAACTCAAAAATTGGGTAACCAAACTCAAGAATTAGAAACTAAAAAAAAAAAAAATAGAAATGAAGAGTAAACTAGAAGAAATACAAAAGATAATAAGTACAACAAATAATGTCTTACCAGAAACAGAAGATTAAAAGGTAAAACTTTAAAAAAATAAACATAAGTGAAAATATGAAATAACTTGAAAGAAAATTACAAGAATGGAAGGTAAGCAAAAATGATCCAACATACAGATATTAGAAATCTGTGAAAGGAAACTGAAGCAAGTGAACAGAACAGATACACACAAAAAATACATGTACACACACATACTTAACTACACATTGAAAAAGCACACTCACTGTGTACCTGAGAATACTGACTGAGAGTGACAAACAAGGAATATATTCTACTAAAGTTACTGGGCATTAAATAAATTGATAAAAACTTCAAGAATCCTAAATAAAGCAAGGCTTATAAGGAAAAATAAAATCGGACTGTCATTAGACTTTTCAACAGCAATTATTTATGCCACAAGATAATTGAATAATATTTTAAGGTATGTAAGAAAAGAACATATGAACCAGGAATTTTATATCCACGAACACAGATCTTCCTGTATACAATGAACAAATTGTCAGCAATATATAGGAGCTAAAATACTTGTTTGCATAAGTCCTTTCTGAGGAAAATAATGAAAAATGAGTGTTAAACAATTAAAACTTATTAGACATCTCTAGATAGATATTAACATAAGTATTGGTGATATGCATTAAATATGTAATTACTCCTAGAATTAAGTCTAAATGAGAGTTAGGAGAGAGTATAGTATGGCTATATGATGAGGCATTTTAGGTACAGTACAACAGAAAAAAAATGGAGAAGAAAGGGGTTAGCACATGCAAAATCCTAAATTGTTTTCAATAACCATTTTGGCAGAGACCATGATAGTATTGTTATACAGATATTATTGTGTGTGTACATGGAAAAGAACAATGAGTAATTACAGAATGTCCTAAGTCATGTATTCTCAATGGGACTAATATTACTCTCAAGAGGGCAAAGAATGATTCTTGGGGAGTGAAAAAAGTCATCCACTTGTTATATATAAACAAGGAAGTGGATAAAGTGCAGATATATATAAAGTGCAGATATACATACAGTATGATAACAAATACACAGTATATCTATGGTATTAAAATTTAATGGTGGAGGGCTATTAGGAAAAACATATATCAAAAGCTATTTGGGGGCATCATTAATGAATAAAATATTGAGAAGCAGTGTTTTAAGTCTATCATCTCTGTGTCAGTGAGAAAATTGACTCTTAATGTGGAAGAAAGGAAATACAAGTGGAATATAAAAGACATTAAAAACCATGTCATCCTGAATTTAAAACAGAAATATCAGTATGAAAACATGAGATATCTTGTCTTTAAATATGTATTTCCTTGCTTGGTACACTAAAAAGGTTTAGAAACAATGATGAATCTATTAGCAGTGAGCACCCCTGGTGCCCAAAAGAAGCCAGGGCTCTTGGGAAAAAATAGTTGATTCCAGGTCTGAGGCAGGAAATGAACAAGATAAACCCCAAACATCCTAATATCCTTGATAAGAAACTATTAAGTAATATTAATGTCATGCCAAAATGACTTGGGAACCCATTAAAATAAATTCTCACTGACCAAAGTTACAGATTGTGCTACAATAATTATGAGAATTTCAATGAGTTGAAAACCACCAAATAGGATTATTTAATAAGTTCATAATTGTTTTAAAAATAATAATTGATGGTTTTTTAAGGATGATAGGATATGGGCAAAAAATAAAAATAAAAAAGAATCCAACATTTATTATCTTCATAGGATGAAAGTTTTTTTTATATATAAAATCATTTCCACCATCAGATATCAGCCAAAATGGTAAAGACCTCCGAAAATTCTCTCTTCCTTCTTGATAGAAGAAAATTGGCAAAAGAAATGTCAGAATCAATGCTTTTAGAACTCTGGAAATTAACAAGCGGCTAGAAAAAAGGAAGCTTTGTTCAAGAAAATGGCTTAATCTCAGTAAGAACAGTGAACTTTGTGGTATTTTCCCGTTCTTATGTCTATCCCCCGGCTTCATTTTCACAGTAGCCTTGAAAGCGACCAGACTCCAATCACAGTGGAAACCAGCATCTTGGCAGCCACTAGATGGGGTAGAACAGAGTTGGAGCTCCATCAAAGTTCCTTTCCTAAAGAATTGTGGTTATTTGAAGTGTCTGGTGGTTTCCTGGAAGACTTCACTTGCAAGGGTGTCTTTAGTAGACCCGGAATAGAGATCACCTATAGTGCAAAAAGCCCCTTCCCTGGAGAAGTATGTTGAAAATATTGGAAGACAATTGTTGAAGCTTGAATCTTCCTGAAGTAGTGGATGACAAATGGGGTAAACAATTGGCTAACCAGAAAGCTTAAAAGGAAAAGCGGGGGAATGAGATGTCAATAGGAACTTTGAAAAGCTACAACATGTTCCTGAGACTCTAGAAGGATGCATACATTTGAAGAACTGTGCACATGCACAGTAAGAAAGTCTCACACTCTCCGTGCCAGCTAACATATGTTTATTGCACAAGGAGGAAGGGGAGGCTAAGGCATAGCTGAAAACTGCCTGACTGGGAATTGAAAGCATGTCCCAGGACGCACACACAGAGCCTCCAGGAAAAGACTGGAAGGTTTATTATTTCCAGGCATTTAAGGAAATCTCTGTCTAATCATTAACTGATCACCAAACGAACGCAGCAGAGACTTTAGGGACCACTTGACCGCACGCAGCAAAGAATGCAAACTTTACAAAATTAGTTCAGAAAAGTTATTAAAGAGCAATAGCAACAATAAACAGGGTGATGATGGCACAACTTTGTAAATACACTAAAAATCATGGAATTGTGTATTTTAAAATAGTTACTTTTATGGTATATAAATTATATCTCAATAAAAATATTCCAACCAATAAATGAAAATAAAATTATAGAATGTGTTCATTTTGCAATTGAACATCAATGTCTGCAAACAACAAAAAAAGTGAAAACCTGAGACCGAACAAGGCCAGGATCCACCAGTAAATACAGAAGAGCATATGGAAGTGCACCATGAGTATGTAATCAGCAACATGCAGACTGTGGGAACCTCTACAGGTAAAACAGCCTGGGTTCTTTAGCATATAAATGCTAGGGAAAAGAAATGGACAGAGGAAGAACCTATAGATTAATATAAGTTTACAAGACATATCAGGTTTTTTTTTTAATGGGTAAGATTATATTATAGTGTCTAGCAATTCACCTTTGGGTGATGAAACCATAAAGAGTGCAGTGAAATGATTAGTATAAAGTTCAGGATACTATTTACGTCTGGAGGGAGAGAAGAGGCCGTATTCATGACTGGGCATTTGAAGAAACTTGTGGGGTGACTGGTCATGTTTTAAGCTAGTAGTGTTTATAAGGGTATTATTCATATAATAATTTACTAAGCTCTACCTTTTTTTGTGTGGCTGTGTCTTTGTCTTAAAAATAAGAGGGTAAAAATGACCTACATAAAGCCAAAGGTTGGAAGAGGTCAGAACAATAATATGAGTTAGCATATTTCAGCAAGTAAAATTAATGATACAGAAGGTTAATGTTTAGAAATTGACTTTCTATCCCATCCTAAAACTCAAATGGAGGAATTGCAAAAGAAAATCATCTTATACTGTATCTAGAATAGCTGTGTCCTAACTTAATTTTAAATGGGACCTGTTTAAATGGGCCACTCTACACAAGGAACATCCATCTTATACCCATGAATTGTCTAAGAAGAATACTTAATTTAGTCAGTTCCTACAGTCATTTTTCAAAAACTACAAACAATGAGACCTTTATTTGAGGATGTCATGTTGATTCAGGATCCTTGATGCAGAATTTCAATCTTGTCAATACTCAAGGGAGTTCCTGACACCAGTTATTCCAGAGTTCCTCTTCTCTCCTCAAGCCTCCACCCACCCCCAGCCTTAGCAGATTATCTCTCCTGCTTTGCTGAGATTGAGTCCTTTGTATATCCTTTTATCTCTACCTCAACTCATCTCTACCTCAAGTCATCTCTATACATGTTATCTCATTCTTCTCTCCAGTCTCAGAGGAAAAGCAGGACTCTTCCACCTCTGCCTCAGTTTTCAAATGTCTGTTAAATCATTCAGTTTTGATGTATTGCCGTTCACATCTTATTTTCATCAAAGACACCCCCAAAGTACCCAGCTTGGGAGACTGGAAGATTCTTTGTGCTATTGATGCCAAGGACAGATATAAAGGAGATTGCAGTGAGATTGGATTTGGTAAATGAAGAACTCCATTTAGGATATGATCCATTTGGAAAAAAGGCAAACCAGTGCAAGTGAAGATCCATGGCTTGTGGCATATTTGCTATTAACCTGTCCCTGTTATTATGTTTTGTTTTAAAAATATTTCTTGTTTGCCTAGTGTGTGCAAATGCACTGGGTTCTATGGGGAAGAGTGACCACAGATTAATGACACATAGTCCCCAAGGGGCTAACGATCCTGAAGGAACTAATGTATTTTAATATAAGTAATATACAAGGGAACAGGTCAAGGCAAGGATGAGGTGACTGTTGGGGTGAGTGGGAACAAACAGAATGCTGAGTGTGGGATAAACATAGGAATGGGCACTAGGAAGTTTTCCAGTTGAGATGTTCTGGACAGCATTGCCATGTTCTGTACTCAATAATTCTTTAGGACAGCTGGAAAAAAAGGTAGCTCTTCTGTACATCACTTAACCCCTCCCTCTCCAGTATTTTAGAACTTTTTCTCCATAGTCATTCTGGGAGGTGGGTACAAAGTCATATAAACCATAGCATCTGACCTCAAAGAGCTTACTTTCTAGTTTAAGAGATAAGGCATATCTGTAGAACTACAGACAAATCACAATTTAAGGGGTGCTACAGAAGTAAATATTACTGGAATGCACAGGCTTGGCCCATAGCAAGGGCTCAATAAATATCTGAGGGATGCATGACTACTGAGTTAACACAGACCCATTAGTCCTGATGATCCTGTCTTGGGGACGTTTGTTCTTCTTCTTCCCACAGCCATTGCCCAAGTTCCTGCTGACATTTCTTGTGTGGACTCTGCAGAGTCAAACAGGCCTAAAGTTCTGGTCTTTCATCAGTCACTTAGAGCTTCTGACTTGATGGAATAATTTGATTTTTCTCCTTCCTCCTGAAACATACTAAGCATTTTTCAACTAATAAAAATGTGACCTCGAAGGCACTGTGAATTTGGTGAAATCCATGTTTGGCACAGATGCCCCTGACAGAATGAATGCTAGTTTTATTTTAGTGTTCCCATAATGCAGTTTATAAAGAGACTGTATTTTTTGAAATTTCTCAGCAAAGAAGAATGTAAATGTCTCCTAGTCCTTTGTACATTGCTGAGTGGATGGAACAAATAAAGAGACAACTGGAAGTCACTCAGTCATCAATACAAGGTCCTATAGACTCTTGATAGTAAGAAAATACTGATATTTTTGGTCCTGGTGCAAATGGTCCTCAGATGTGAGTTCAGAGCTCAGCCAAGTAGTGTTTTAGTAATTCAGGAAGCAGCCATCCCAGAAAGCATCCAGAGAGACGGATCTGCCCTGTTCACATGTGTCTCCCCAGTATCTATCATTGTGCCAGGCACACAGTAAGTAACCAATCAGTATGGGTGGCATGGATGAAATAGGGGCAGGGGAGCTCCTCAGCGTTTGCTACTGAACTGAGAGTCGAGTAGTTGGCTTCGAGTCCTGGTCTGCCCCTTTACCATCTCTGAGACATTGGAAAAATCTTTTCGGCCTCCAGGACCTCAGTTAACCCATCTGAAAAATAATTTTCAATGTTCTTTGTGTTCTCAAGTTCTACATCTTGTAGGAATAAGTGTGACTCTTCACAATGAATCTGCAGAAAGTCTCCCCGATTCAATGAACTCTCTATTTGACCCAAGAAAAAGGCAGAAAAATAGATTCCTTCAGACTACAGTATAACGTGCAAACCTGATGTTGTGTTTATGCCTAAAAACAGCCTTGTCTGCGACTGGGATGTTGGATGCTCGTGATGTATTATTTGAAGAATGACTATCTTCTTATTAGGATAAAGACATGCCCTTCTGAAAACCCTTATTACCACACAAAATCTCCAACAACCAGCCAGGCAGTCATTTATTCATGAGGCCATAGCACCCAGATATTCCACTGATGAAATGTTCTGTCCTTGGCATAAAACTTGTTCAGAATGGTAATTGGAATAGAGACTCCAAAATATTAGAACCATTCAATGTCAGCCTCAGGGGTCTACTAACTCATGTTGGAAATGATCTTGCTGCTTTTAATCAAGAACTAAGCTACACAGACATCCTTTTTTGGTTGCGACTTCAGTATAGAAAGAACAATGCAAACATTGGCACTTTGATACAACCTTCAGCTTCTAAAAGAATCATGGGAACTTTTCTCCCCAAGGCCCAGAGCAGGCATCACAAAACAATTTATTAGGGTGTGCTTGTATATCTTGAAGTCTTACCTAATTGGTGTTCAAACCTGTTGCTGCCTCTTCTTTTCCCTTATCTCTAAGGGCTCCCAGCAGAGAGGAGGGAACATCTGTTAATCACTCCTCCCCTCTTCCTACACACACACTTGCATGCATAGACTCATGTGAAGACACACACCTCTCTCACCCCATCCCACTTAATCCCCACACACACTTGGGGCCTTGGAATACAATTGTTTTAGGTCAGAAACATCAGCTGGGTTAACTCCCTCATTTTATAGATAGAGAAACTGAAGCTCAAAAAGAGAAGAATTAGGATTAAAAACTGTTCTGGTACTGTCAGCACTATGTCTCTGTATTTTCCCATCAGAAGCTCAAGGTTTCAAAGAAGAGCAAAAGCTCTTCAACTTAATACATATGTCCTTCACTGTCTTTGTATAAACAACATTGTGCTAAGTCCCAAAAGTGGTTCACAAGGGAATGAAATATAATCCTGATCCAGTGGGGATAAATGGAGATGTATATAAATATATTTAGCACAAGCAGATTACTAAGTGTTCTCATAGAGGCACCAAGTGATTTGGAGACTTAAGTCAGAAGAGATTTGTTTGAATTGAATTATAAGAGGTTGTTTGGTTTAGGGTACCTCTTCCAGATTTCATGGAGAGGTTTCCCCATGATGCTTTGAGAGACTAAAGATGATATTAGTGTTAGCATTGATATTGTTCTTTCTGCACATGATTAGAGAAACCTCAAAAATACTTCTAGTTAAAACAAATACTATGTTTTTGCCTCTGAAAACATCAAAAAATTAAAAGAATAAAAATATGTAGTTTTGATGAGCATGTGAAGAAATGGGAATGTGCATACATTACTGTGGGTAATTATGTTGTTGTATTTGCTCTGGAGAGCAATGTCAAAATAATATATTGAGAGCATTAAAATTGTGTATATCTTCTATCCCAACCTATTTGACTTCTAGAAATATTTCCTAAAGGAATATGTGTTTGTTGTATATATAATTATATATGTATTTAATTGATTGTATGTATATATAAAAGATGAACATGAGAAATGTTTCTGACATTGCTAAGTGAATAAGAGCAAGAAATAAGACAATACATTCTGTTAAAATCTCATGTCTCATTTGTTTTATATACCCATGTATATCTTACATAACCCAAATGTAGGCCAAACTTGCTTTTCCTAGATGTCCGCTTTGAGGTCAGTAACATATATCACTTGTAAACACACACACCCACAGATCCAAATCGAAATATAAATAAATGACATAGGTTTTCTCAAAAATTTTATAAGAAAATGTTATAGGGATGAAGTTATTTCATATGTCAAACAGCCTCCTAAATCACTTTCCCTTTAAACATTTCTATTTTCCACCAATGCCCTTCTGCAGCTGCTGTTCTCCCTTCACTTTCTCTCAAACGCATTCAGTGACTCCCTTTCTACTGGCAGAATCATCTCCTCTTTTTCCTCCTCTATCATCATCACCACCACCATCACCACCACCATCACCACCATGCAGCCTTCTGTGCTTCGCTAGTCTAGCATATACAATAGAATTTTCTGCAGTGATCAAAATGTACTATAAACTGCTCTGTCCAATGTGGCAGCCACTAGCCACATGTGGCTGCACTTGAAGTGTGGCTGGTCCAACTGAGAAAATATATTTTTAATTTTATTTATTTTTAACTGATTTAAATTAACCACACAAGGCAATTGAGTACTTGAAATGTGGCTAGTGTAACTGAAGAAATGTATTTTTAACACTTTATTTAATAATAGAGATCCTAAGTTACCCCTATGTGATTCGTGGCCATTTTATTGGATAACACAGCTCTAGTCTATTCTTAGGCAGAACAAGCTAAGTCTCCTCTTCATCTTCAACTTTGCTTTATTGTGTACAGGAAATGGAAGAAATGATTCAATGACTTTTTCTCAGCATCCACCTTGCTTAGAAATTACTGAAAAGCATGGGAAGATTATGAATAACTAATAATTTTCTTTATTTTCATAGGTATGCAGAGAAAAATCCTAGAAAGACATAAACAAAAATAATCATTATGGTTAATTTATGGTAGTGGCATTATGGATTACTTTTATTTTACTTTGTTTTAATGTGTTTTTGCAGTACTGTGATCTGGAGTAGACATTTATTACTTTTGTATTTAGAAGAAAGACACAATACGTATTATTAAAATACTTCCATGTATGATTTAAAAAAAAAAAAAAAGCAAAAGAGGGAAAGCATCTTTTCTAAGGGTTCAGTAACTGACTTCCAGAACAGTCTCTCGCTTGGCAAATGGGGAAAAGCCCAATGGCAGGCCCCTCCTGGAATGTGGCCCAGGAATGGCATGTGTATATGTTCTCCCAGCTGCTTCCTCATATCAAATAGCTAACAAACCAGAGCTCAAAAGCCAAGCCGATTCCCGCTGTCATCATTGATGAAGCCTGTACACAGATGGAGAAGTAAATAAAAGGGAGAGGTGGTGAGTTTTCTATATTTGACCCAGTTACTATTTTTGCTAAATAAAGAGAGAAAAGCTTGGGATTTCAGGCATGAAGAAATAGATCCTGATTTTGTGAGCAAAATCTTGCTGCTCTTCTTAGCCCTTTCCGGATGTGCATTTCCTTCTTGGAATCAGGGCAGAATTTGGCAGAATCCATATAGACTCAGAGTTGCAATCTTACAACTGAGCTTAGAAAAAAGGAGCTATTTGAAATAGGCACAAAGGAACCACACAGAGGGTCTGAAAAATCCCAATAGATCTGAGGAGCCACAAGTTAGGCATGGGGCCAAAACTTTGGAGTTGTCATTACCCAGCCTTCAAATTTGGACTTCAAGACAACTTTAAAAAAAGTCCTCCCCTGGAAATGGCAAACACAAGTAGGCTCAATGAAATCTTTTATGCAGTCTTATTCTGGCTCAGCTATGCCCAGATTAGCTCAACAGTCATATCTTCTGCAGTATCTTGCTTCTCCTCTCAGTACCTCCTCACTAGAATACAGTGCCAGAAGATCCTTTGTGGTCCTCATTTACCCTCTTCCTGGTACATGATAACTGGAAAGGTTTGTGCTTTGATGCCTTCCCAGGATTCTCATGTTTAATTCATAGAGGACTCTGGAAGGCTGAAAAGCTTTATGGAACTCAGAAGAATGAAGTTAGAATGGAAGATTCTCAGGCATGGTAAAAGGGAATTTACTTATGGGCAGAGGGCAAATGGGATCCTTCAAGGGCCTTCTTGCCACCACCACAGCAGTTATTTTCCATTCCATTTGCCTGCTGAGTGAGCTTCCAGGGACTAATGCCTACTTCAGCAAGGCAGAAGGGAGGTAAGCTGCTATATTCTTGGCCTAGTTGTGTAGCAACAGAAGGTAAACCACAGTTTGACTTTCAATTTTGTATTTATTTGCATTGGCTATTTTTAGTTGGTTCAAGTCTAGGAATATTTAAAAATCGCTTCTTGAAATACCTTTAGTTCCCCACAATTGGAAAACTAAGATGCTTTCAAGTTGCAAATTATTGCACTGAGGATTATAAGACATTGCTTTTGTTAAACAACCAGAGACTAAGTGAGCAGGAAATATATCCTCTGGCGTTCTGAGGTGTTCAGTGCCTCCACTCAGCTTGATCGTGTTGGTCTTAAACACTGCCTATGAAGCAGTTTCTAAAAAGTTTCCTTCTGACAGATTTCAAGTGACTCTAAAGAGGTGAATGCACATGCTCCTTGTTTATTGTACACAACATGGCTACCAATGAGTATCTGACACTACCTATTTTTCCAAAAGACAGTTTTACCCCTAATACAGAAGCACCTTGAAAATATTATTTGTAGCAAACCTGCACTGGGGTAATCAGCTCTCTGTTAGCTAGGGCCCAGTTTTGATGAGGCCAAGGTCATAGATTGAATCCCAAATGGGCCATTTAGCTTTAAACAGAAGATGAAAGCTCTTTTTTTGTGCCTCCATATTACAACTCTCCCTCTGTCTTCTATGTTGCAAATGCAATGTTCTTATAAAGGGGACAGTGTCATGGTGTCCAGCCTTTCTGGGTCCTGTAAGAACTTTATTCAGTAGCAAAACAGGGACATGAGTATTAAGAACTCTAGGCTATAGTAGAAGAGCCACATTAGGAAGACAGTGGAACTAACTACCAGAAATGAACGCCAGAGCAGTTCAGGTGATTGGAGGGGCAGACCCAGGTCCTCAAGTAGGAGATGGCTTATGAGGCAGGTTGAGTATGGGTCAAGGAATGGCAAGAACGGTGAGCTTAGATGAGGGAACCAACTCTGTTTAAGGAAGGTCTGGGAAACCTTGGTGTGCCTTTCAAGATTTCTTACTGTCCTTCAGGACTCTGTTGGTGTCACCACCTTTCTGAGACTTCCAGAACAATACTCTGCCTGCATCCAAGCAGAGTTAGGGATGACTCAACTCAGCTTCCATAGGACTCTGCTATTGACTCTGTTGTGTCACTCACCACATTCTATTTTAACCTTTCATTTTTGTTTTAATCTCTCCCACTAGACTGTAAACTTCTTTATCTTTGTATCCCCATAGCCTAGCAACTATGAGCTTACTGCGTGTTTGCTGACTGAATGAATAAATAATTGAATGAATAGAAGAATGAAGAAACAGGGAAGAAAATTCCACATAAGAGATATTTGTGTAGGTTATTAAAAATGAGTTAAATTTTCATAAAAAGAATATGCTGTGCTCTGGAGAGAGAGTATTTGGTGCACTGACTGCCTGCAGAAGATGAGGAGATGAGGCTAGGAAGGGAAATTGGGATTAGAGGGTAAAGGGTTTTGTATCACCTCCTAAGGAGTTGAAATCTCTTCTATAAATCAGTGGTTCTCAAACTTTAGAGTGCTTACTGATTGCTTGGAGAGCTTGATAAAACACACATGTGTGAGTCCCATTTCTGAAGCTTGTGTTCTGAGGTGGGGATTGCAAATTTACATTTTTATTGAAACATAATATATTTGCATATTTTCAGGTTACGTGTGATATTTTAATACATTTGTGTAATGCGTCATAATCGAATCATGGTATTTGGGATATCTATCACCTTAAACATTTATCTTTTCTTTATGCTGGGAATATTCAAATTATTTCCTACCAGTTATTTTGAAATGTACAATAGGTGATTGTTTACTATGTCGCTCTACTGATTTATCAAATACTAGGTCTCATTTCTTCTACCTAACTGTATTATTGTACCCATTAATCAACCTCTCTTCATCCACTCCCCACCCTCACCGCCGCTGCCACAGGTCCTGGTTTCTGGTAACCACAAAACTACTCTCTGTTTTCATGCGATCTACTTTTTTAGCTTCCACATATAAGTAAGAAAATGCAAAGTTTGTCTTTCTGTGCCTGGCTTATTAGTAGAGGATGGCAGCACCTGTACTACTTTTTATATGAATCCTGTTTTCCCAAGGTTATCCAGATGCCAATAGCATTGATTTATCCTCAGGGTGATTTCCGTGTTTGAGAACCTTGATATTACTTTAAACCAGTGGTTCTCATTGTGGCTGTACATTGAACGAATTGGAGGAGACTTTTTAATAAAATTCCAGTGTCCACGCCCTCTCCTAGTCCAATTAATTTGGAACTGGTGAGGTGAGGTCTGGCCTAGGTAATTTGCAGATGTTCACCAGGTGATTTTAAAGTGTAGTCAGAGTTGAAATCTTCTGCTGTAAAATAATCTGAATTTCCAAAAGCTAAGCTTAAGCACTTCTGACAAGCAGAAATCTCCAGATTTCTGGAATTGGATCTCCGAGGGTCAGGGTGACTGCTGCATGAAATGGATCCCTGAGGGTCAGGGTGGCAGAAATTCCTGGTGGCTTCCTAGAACCTGATAAGTCACTGGAATGTGATAAATCTTTTGATTTTCAGTAAGTTGTGTATGGCCATTGATAATTTGAAAAGTTTCAGGATCATTGATACGTCACTAAGAAATCATTGTCATAGTAATGTTTGCCTATGCCTACCCCCATCTCCATTTCATCTGCAGCAGTTATGTATAAGAGCCCAGAGTTAGAATCAGACAGAGCTGAGTCTGTTTTAACTCCCGGCTTTATTGCACGTCCTAACCATGCACCATTCTCTAAGCCTCAGTTTTATCATCTATAAAACAGGGATGCTAGTACCTACTTTACAGGATTGTTGAAGATTGGGGTCAAATAATAAATGTAAAGTACAGCGCAGTGCCTGAAACATAGTAGGTAATCAGATGAATGTCTGCAGGGTTGCATGTAAAATACTCTGAGTGGTCACTTCTGAGCAGTGGAGTTGGGATGGTGGAGGAAATGGAAGACTTTCACATTTTACTTTATACCCTTCTATATTGTTTTAAATTTATAGATGGCATAGGTTACCTTTGTAACTTTTGTGTGGGGAAAAAAAAGAAAGAAAGAAATTGACTGCCATGTCACGTTCCCAGAGAGTCTCCAAGTTGGCCACAAGTTCAGAGGTCATCCAGCCTGTTCCCCCTACAAGTGCCGGAAACTCTGCTACCATTGCCCTGCCAAGGCGTATTCAGTTTCCTCTGCACATTCTCCAGGGTAGCATTTGATGTCAAGGAGGTTTTAATTTATTTTTTATGCAATCTGAAATGCTAGGAAATTCTCTTTCTATATTGAGCCCAAATCTGTCTGCTTGTGATACCCTTCCTTTGGGCCTACCTAGTTATGCTTTGTGTAGCCACCTAGAGTAAGCTTAATAGATTCTACTATACCTGATACCTTATGACATGCCTTGATATGTTTAAAAAGAGCTCTCCTGACATTTTGAAATTAGATCTATTCAGAAAATCCCCCAAAGCTTCAGCTGTGCCTCAGAGGATATAGCTCCCTCACTCTGTCACAGATTGGTTCTGTGGAAGTAGACATTGAAATGGACTTTTGGGTGCAAGGTGTCTATTATGGATCAATGCTTATGAAAGGAATGGAGGGCAAAGCAGCACAATGGAGAGGAAGAAGTTGAATTACACGTGAGGCTAACAGAGTTGCGACTAATTAGGCAGGGAGCTCTGGAGAGTCTTGCCTGTTAGAGTTGCCCAGCAACCAGCTGGAATGGCCAGCTATTATGCCCAACCTCTCTCAGTCCCCAGATGGAGAAGAGTGTCACATTGCATGAGGCAGCTCTCTGTAGCTGAGTCTCTCTGCTGACTGTACTTTGTAAATCTAGGCATGTCCTTCCTTGGAGAGGTGTCTGGGTTAGCACACTCCTCTGTCTATCAGCCTATCCACTGTGCCATGTGGATTCACTTCACACAAATACAAGACACAGGTCTTCCAGGAACCAGTGGAGTCAGTGGGCCTCTCTTCCTGAGGAGAACCTTAGAAAAGGCAGGTGAAGGAAGTTAATTGGACAAATTAAAGCTTCTGCTATGATAATTTGTTTCAGGACCACAATTGATGCCATTTCCCTCCTCCACTATCCAGTCTAGAGTCTCCCCCTCTCAGTCACCATCTCCATGACCCTCATCCCTGAGGGGTTTAACACCTTCTCAAGCAGGGGTTGCCCTACCTGTTCATTTATAGTCACAAATAGGCAAGGGACCACTAAGAGGTGTCTCAGTAGATTACTTGGATTTCTATGCTGTTTGACAGTAGCCCTATTTCTTCCTGATAACCAGGGTCAAGTGCCTCTGTCAAGGCAATTACCCTTCCTACCTGTTTCTGGAAGTAAGAAGTCCAAAGTGCCCAAGTGGAAGCTGTAGCTTATAATTCAACTCTTGTTCTGTCCCCTGGGGGAGGTGTTCCCATCTGGGGAATCACAGACTCTAACCCAGCAGAGCCCAGACTTTCAGGGATGGAAACACGAAGTCCTCCAGTGGGTCTTGTGTGTGATAAGTGGTATCTTAGGTTGCTAGGGCTTCTGTGACAAAGTACAATAGACTGGGTTAGTCAAAGAACAGAAATTTATTTTTTAACAGTTCTGGAGGCTGAAAGTCTTAGATCAAGGCTAGAAGCCTTAGTCAGCAGGGTTGGTTCCTTCTGAGGACAGTGAGGGAAGGATCTGCTCCAGGCCACTCTCCTTGGTAGATGGTCATCTTCTCTCTGTGTCCTTACATCATTATTCCTCTGTGTGTATCTGTATCCAAATTTCCTCTTCTTACAAAAATACCAGTCATATTAAATTATGGCCGATTGCTTTTGTAAAGATTGTATCTCCAAATATGGTCACATCCAATGTACTGGGGATTAGGAATTCCACATATGAATTGCGGAGGGACACTATTTATTCTATAATAAGTGGGGTCACATATGCTTCTACTTCTTGCTTCCCAGACTTGTGTATTCTTTCTATTGGGGTCACAGCACCAAATAGAAGCCTCTGATTCAATTCAATCTATGGCATCCTGAAGGAAGTTTCCAACTCCTCACTAAATGTTTCCCTGAGCTGGTGCTTTAGCTGTGCCTTCTGCGAGTTATTCCAATGCTGTTAGGTCAGCAGGTTGCGGATGTTATACAACTAGTGGATCCTATGGTCATTGTCCCACTCCCACACATACTGTGCTGTTAAGTGGGTCTCCTGGTCTAATATGATGTTGTGTGAAACCTCATGTTGATGAATCAAATACTCCAAAGCCGTTAGAGAGTAGTGCTAACTGTGGTCCCGTGGACAGGAAAGGTGAACTCATACTGTTCTTGTAAGAATAAACCACTGATTTTCCCAGGTAATGAGGGCTTACTGAGGTTAACTTGCCACCAGTTGGCCAGTAGAACTCTTTAAGGAATAGTGCCATAGTAGGGGCTCAGTGTTTGTCTCTGTTGCTGATAAGTTGAATATTAGGAGGCAGCAAGAGTTAGATCAACCTTCTTAAGTGGGAGTCTATGCTGTTGGGCCCATGTGTAACTGTATTAGTCTGTTCTCATGCTGCTAATAAAGACATACCCAAAACTGGGTAATTTATAAAGGAAAGAGGTTTAATGGAATCACAGTTCCACATGGCTGTGGAGGCCTCACAATCATGGCAGAAGGCAAAGGAGAAGCAAAGGGACATCTTACATGATGGCAGGCAAGAGAGTATGTGCAGGGGAACTCCCTTTTATAAACCATCAGATCTCATGAGACTTATTCACTATCACAAGAACAGCATGGGAAAGACCCACCCCATGATTCAATTACCTCCCACCAGGTCCCTCTTAGGACACATAGGAATTATGGGAGCTACAATTCAAGATGAGATTTAGGTAGAGATACAGCCAAACCATATCAGCAACCTTCATCTCTGTCACCATGTCTACTCCATTCATGTGCTGATTGTGCCAGTTTGGGGAATGTCTGATACGGAAGGCTGACTAAGGTCAACTGGCTCGGTCATTTTGTCAACTTGGTTCTTCAGTGCCTCTTCCATGGTAGATGCTTTCTGGTGGTCTGGTGGATATTAATGTGTGATACAAATATCTTCACACTTTCTCCTCATTCCCATATGCCCATTCATATGCTTCTATCTTCTTGTCCCCTATATTCCAGTCTTTCTCTTTCTAGGCCTCTAACCAAGTAGACGGCCTGACCATCTACTATTTCTTCTTCCATAGAA
This sequence comes from Colobus angolensis palliatus, assembly GCF_000951035.1. Lineage (NCBI taxonomy): Eukaryota > Metazoa > Chordata > Mammalia > Primates > Cercopithecidae > Colobus > Colobus angolensis. Next base: position 2,164,590 of record NW_012117389.1, on the reverse strand, counting down.
AGTGGACAGCCAGGTACATGGTCCAAAACTCTGCCCATTGAAAGGATTTTTCCTAGCCAATGTCTTTCAAGGCTATCATTGACTGAGGCTGTATCACAGGTGTTGGCCATTTTTGGCTGGCACCCACATACACTCACATATGGATATGATCAGGTTTTTTCCTCCTCCATCAGGTGGTGATACAGTCATAAATGGCAGCTAAGAGAGAGGTCTGGGGCAACAGTGGCAGATGCCATTGGGATCAGTGCTAGCTGCTCATGCATCACACTGGTACACCAGCCCTACTCATGCTTAATCTAAAGCATACCTCTTCCTTCTTAGGATGAATTGTTGGTAGGCCCACCTAATCTTGTGACTTGGTATATCTGATAGAACCCAGCCCATAGGGGAAATTCTAGGCTCTTGGTCTCTTGGCATTTAATATTCAGACGTTCTGTCTCTACCAGGGCCCAGTAGCACATCATGAGGTTTTTGTTTGTTTGTTTTAAAGTTTAAAGATCTACACTACTGTGGTGAATGGGCTTGCTCCAGAATCTCAGTGGCTTGTTTTGTATTTTTCCCACTGGGGTTTGCTAGAACCTGTCCATGGCATTGTTTCTCACCATTGATACCTCCAACACCATAGATCTGCTGAATCTTATGACCCCAGAGGCAGGACTGCTTACACTAATAGTTGTAAAATGCTTTCCTTACTCTAAGCCTCCCTCTCAAAGGTGATAGATTTTCATATCACCTAACATAGGAACTGGAGATATATTCCTAGGTGTGGAATGTGGTGCCCTAAAACCTGAAGAGTTCTGTTACATGTTTTATTTTCTTCCTGGCTGCAGGTGCAAGATAGAACAATTTGTCTTTTACTTTGGAGGGGATGTCCAAACATGCTCCTTAACACTGGACCACTAAACATTTTTACAGATGTAGCAGGCCTTGAATCTTCATTGAGTTTATCTCTCACCCTCTGGAGCATATGTGTTTTACCAAGGCCTCCAACACACTTGGTACTTCTTCCTCATCCATCCCAATTAACGTAATATTACTGACATAATAAATCAGTGCAGTGTTCTATGGGATATCCAAATGATCTAGACTTTTTTTGTGCTATATTATGACAAATAGCAAGAGAGTTAACTAGCCCTGCCCTGCATCAAAACTATATATATATATATATTCAAATATATGTGTATACACATATTTTTGACATTTCCATGTGAATTCAAGATTATTGTGATCTTCTTTTCTGATTGGGAAATAATGTATTTGTCAAATCAACAGCTACAACCTGTGTAAAGAGGCCATGTAAATTTGTTCTAAAAAAGATCCACATCAGGTTGGGAGAAGCAAGATGGCAGAATATAAGGTTTCACTGATCATACCCCCCCACCGCAACCCAGGACACCAACTTAACAGCCATCTACACACACAAAAAGCACCTGTATAAGAAGCAAACATCAGGTGAACACTCACAGTACCTGGTTTTAACCTCATATTACTGAAAGAGGCACTAAAGTGGTAGGAAAAATCGTTTTGAATTGCCAATGCCACCCATCCCCCATCCTTTGGCAGTGGCAACACTGTGTGGAGAGTTTTGTTGTGGTGGGGAGGGGGAGATCACAGCATTTGTGAGGCATTGAAATCGGTGCTGCCTTATTATAACAGAAAACAAAACCAGACCAAACTCAGCTGATGACTACCCAAGAAGGGAGCATTTAAACCAGCCCTAGCCAGAGGGGACTCGCCAATCCCAGCCATCCAAACTTGAGTTCCTGCAACCCTTGTCACTGCAGGCTAAAGTGTTCTGGGGTCCCAGATAAAGTTGAAAGGCAGTCTAGGCCACAAGGACTGCGACTCCTAGGTGAGTTCTAGTGTTTTGGACTGAGGGGCATACAACATACTAAGACACCAGCCAGTGCAGCAAAGGAAGTGCTGTCATTACTTTTCCCCTAACCCCCGGCTACACAGCTTACAGCTCCAAAAGAGACTCTTTCCATCTGCTTGAAGGTAAGAGAGGGAAGAGCGGGTAAGATTTTGTCTTGCATCTTGGATACTAGGTCAGCCACAGCAAAATAGGGCACTGGTTAGAGTTGTGAGGCCCCCTTTCCAGGCCCTAGCTCCAGGACAACATTTCTAGACACACTCTGGTTCAGAAGGGAACCTGTTATCTTGAAGGGAAGGACTCAGTCCTGGCAGGATTTATCAGCTGCTAACTGAAGAACCCTTGAATCCAGAATAACAAGCAGTAATACCCAGGTATTATGTTGAGGGCCTTGGGTGAGCCTCTGAGACTTGCTGGCTTCAGGTGAGACTCAGCACTTTCCCAGCTATGGTGGCTATGGAGCAAGACTCCTTCTGCTTGAGAAAAGCAGACGGAAAAGCAAAGGGGACTTTGTCTTGCACCTTAGGTACCAGCTTGGCCACAGGGCTGTAAAAGCACCAAGCAGGCTTTTGGGGCTCCCAATTCCAGGACTTGGTTCTTGGACAGAATTTCTGGGGCTCCTCTGTGCCAGAGGGGAGACTTCAGCTTTGAAGGTTGAGTCCCAGGCCAGGCAACTTTCACCAGAATCTGACTTAGGAGATCTTGGGCCTTAAGGGAACATTGGGGTTAGTCTGGCAGTACTCCCGATAGGCCTGTGGTAGTGGTGGCCATGGGGTGGGGCTTCTCTGCCCTTGGAAAATTAAAAGAAGACTGGGAAGGACTGTGTGTTGTGGTTTCAGTGTCAAATTAGCAGCAGTACATTAGAACACCAGGTAGACTTGTAAGGTTTTTGACTAGTCCCTGGTTTCTGGACAGCAACCCTGGGCAAGTTCAGGGCCTGAAGGAAATCATCACTCTGAAGGGGAGGACACAGGCCTGGCTGGCTTTGCCAACTGTTGATTGTAGAGCCTCAAGGCTTCGAGTGAACATAAGCCATAGCCAGGGATTCATTACAGTAGGCCTTGGGCAAGACCCAGTGCTGTGCTGGTTTCAGGTCTGGCCCAGTGCTGTCCTAGTGGTGGTGGCCACAGGGGTTCTTGTGTCACACCACCTCCAGCTCCAGGTAGCTCAGAACACACACACACACACACACACACACACACACACACACAGAAAGAGAGAGAGAGAGAGAGAGACTCTGTTCCTTTGGAAGAAAGTACTGGAAGAGAACAAGAGTCTCTGTCTAGTAATCTAGGTAATTATTCTGGAACTTTTCCAAGACCATCAAGTCGGTCCCTCAACAAGCCTCTAAGAACCACAGCATTACTGGGCTGGAGTGCCCCCTAAAGCAGATACAGCTTAGATCACAACACCCAAGTCCTTTTGAATATCTGGAAAGCCTTCCCAAGAAGGACAACTACAAGTAAGACCGAGAATACTACAATGAATACCTAACTCATCAATGCTCAGACACCAAAGAACATCTACAAGGATCAACACAATCCAGTAAAATTTGACTTCACCAAATAAACTAAATAAGAAGCCAGGGACAAATTCTGGAGAAACAGAAGTATGACCCTTCAGACTGAGAATTCAAAATAGTTGTGTTTAGCAAACTCAAAGAAATTCAAGAGAACACAGAGAAGGACTTAAAAATTCTATCAGATAAATTTAACAAAGAGATTGAAATACTTAAAGAGATTCAAGCAGAAATTCTGAAGCTGAAAAATGTAATTGCTATAATGAAGAATGCATCAGAATCTTTTAGTAGCAGAATTGATTAAGCAGAAGAATTAGCTTGAAGTTATGCTATTTGAAAATACAGAGGAGACAAAAGAAAACATCATAAAAAACAATGAGGCACTCCTACAGGATTTAGAAAGCCTCAAAAGGGTACATCTAAGAGTCACTGGCCTTAAAGAGGAGGTGGAGAAAGAGATAGGAGTAGAAAGTAGAACTCTCGGAGTGGAACTCCCAAAGGTTAAGGATAAAGAAGGAATCCTAAAAGCAGTAAGAGAAAATAAACAAATAACATACAATGGAGCTCCACTACATCTGGAAGCAGACTTTTCAGTGGAAACCTTACAGGCCAGGAGAGAGTAGCATGATATAAAGTGCTGAAGGAAAAAAAAACTTTTACCCTAGAATAGTATATCTGGTGAAAATGTCCTTCAAACATGAAGAAGAAATAAAAACTTTCCCAGACAAACAAAAACTGGGGTATTTCATTAATACCAGACCTGTCCTACAAGAAATGCTAAAGGGAATATTTCAATTAGAAAGAAAAAGATGTTAATGAGCAATAAGAAATCACCTGAAGGTATGAAACTCACTGCTAATAGTAAATACACAGAAAAACACAGATTACTATACCACTGTAACTGTGTTGTGTAAACTATTAAGTAGAAACATTAAATTATGAGCCAGTCAAAAATAATAAACACAATAACGTTTGCAGACATAGACAACATAATAAGATATAAATAGAAACAACAAAAAGAGAAAATAGGGGGTCAAAGTTAAGCGATAGAGTATGAGCTTTCTTTTTGCTTGTTTATGCAAACAGGGTTATCAGCTTAAAATATTGGGTTACAAGATAGTATTTGCAAGGATCATAGTAATCTCAAACCGAAAATCATACAATGAATACACAAAAAATAAAAAGCAAGAAACAAAACCACATCCCCAGAGAAAGTCACCTTCACTAAAAGGGAGACAGGAAGGAAAGAAAGAAAAGAAGACTACAAAACCAGAAAACAGATAACAAAATGACAGAAGTAAGTCCTTACTTATCAATAATAACATTGAACGTAAATTGTTGAAACTCTCCAATTGAAAGACAAAGACTTGCTGAATGGATTGAAAAAAACAAGACCCATTGATTTGTTACTCCCAAGAAACACACTTCACCTATAAAGACACCAATAGATAGAAAATAAAGGGATGGAAAAAGATACTCCATGCCAACGGAAAGCTAAAAAGAGCAGGAGTAGCTACATTTATATTAGACAAAATAGATTTCAAGACAAAAACTGTAAGAAGAGACAAGGTCACTATAAAATGATAAAGGAGTCAATTCAGTAAGAGGATGTAGAATTATAAGTATATATGCACACAACACTAGAGCACCCAGATATGTGAAGGAACTATTATTACAGCTAAAGAGAGAGATAGGACACCCAATATAATAAGAGCTGGAGATTTCAATATCCCACTTTAAGCACTGAACAGTTCTTCCAGACATAAAATCAACAAAGAAATGTTGGACTTAGTCTGCATTATAGACTAGATGGACCTAATAAATATTTGAAGAACATTTCATCCAACAGCTGCTGAATACACATTCTTCTCCTCAACACATGGATTATTCTCAAGGATAGACCATAGGTTGTCACAAAATAGGTCTTAAAACATCCAAAAAATTGAACTAATATCAAGCATCTTCTCTTACCACAGTGGAATAAAACTGGAAACCAATAACAAGAGGAATTTTGGAAAGTATACAAATACATGGAAATTAAACATTATGCTCTGGAGTGACCAGTGGGTCAATGAAGAAATTAAGCAGAAAAATGAAAAATGTCTAGATAGAAATGATAATGGAAACACAGCGTACCCAAACCTATGGGATATAGCAAATGCAGTACTCAGAGGGAGGTTTAAAGCTATAAGTCCCTACATCAAAAAAGAGGAAAAACTTCAAATGAATGATCTAATAATGCATCTTAAAGAACTAGAAAAACTAGAGAAAACCAAACCTAAAATTAGTATAAGAAAATAAATAATAAAGATGAAAGCACAAATAAATAAATTTGAAATGAAGAAAACAATACCAAAGAGAAATGAAACAAAAAATTGGTTTTTTAAATTGTGAAACAAAATCGACAAACCTTCAGCCAGACTAAGAAAAAGAGAATATCCAAATTGATAAAATTAGAGATGAAAAAGGAGACATTACAACTGATATGACAAAAATTCAAAGGATCACTAGTTGCTACTATGAACAACTATATGCCAACAAATTGGAAAATCTAGAGGAAATGGATAAATTCCTAGAGACATACAACCTGCCAAGATTAAACTGGGAAGAAATCCAAACTCTGAACCTATCGATAAAAAAATAATGAAATTGAAGCCATAATAAAAAGTCTCCCAGCAAAGAAAAGTCCTGGAAAAGATGACTTCACTAGTGAATTTTACCAAACATTTAAAGAAGAACCGACCATATTCTAAATATTCTGAAAAAATGGAGCAGGAGGGAATACTTCCAAATTCATTGTACAAGGACCGTATTATCCTGATACCAAAACCAGAGAAAGACACCTCAAAACCCAAAAACTACAAGGCAGTATCTTGATGAATATTGATGCAAAAATCCTCAACAAAATACTAGCAAACTGAATTCAGCAATACATTACAAAGATCATTCATCACGACCAAGTGGGATTTATCTTAAGTATGCAACGATGGTTCAACATACGCAAATCAACCAATGTGATACTTTGTATTAACAGAATGAAGGACAAAAACTATATGATTATTTTGATTGATGCTGAAAGAGCATGTGATAAAATTCAATATCCATTCATGATAAAAACCCTTAAAAACTGAGGGTAGAAGGGACATACCTCAACATAATACAAGACGTATACGACAGACACACAGCTAGTAACATACTGAAGGGGAAAAAACTGAAAGCCTTTTCTCTAAGACCTGGCACATGACTAGAATGCCCACCTTTACCACTGTGTTCAACACACTACTGGAAATCCTAGCTAGAGCAATCAGGCAAGAGAAAGAAATGAATGAAATCAAAATTGGAAAGAAATAAGTCAAATTATCTTTGTTTATAGATGATATGGCTATTTGGAAAAACCTAAAGACTCCACAGGAAAACTATTAGAACTTATAAACAAATTCACTAAAGTAGCAGAATATAAAATCAACATACAAAAGTCAGCAGCATTTCTATATGCCAATAGTGAATAATCTGAAAAAGAAATCAAGAACGTAATCCTATTTACAATAACCACACATAAAATTGCATACCTAGGAATTAACTTAACCAAAGAAATGAAAGACCTCTATGATGAAAATTATGAAACACTGATAAAAAAGTAAAGAGGAAATGGAAATATATGTTCATAGATTGGAAGAATAAATATTGTTAAAATGTTGACACTACCCAAAGCAACCTACAGATTTTATGCAATTCCTATCAAAATACCAAAGATATTCTTCACAGAAATAGAAAAGCAATGCTAAAACTCATATGGAACCACAAAAGACCCAGAATAGCCAAAGCTAGCTATCCTAAGCAAAAAGAACAAAGCTAGAGGAAACACCTTACCTGACTTCAAATTATAATACAGAGCTATAGTAACTAAACAACATGGTACTGGCATAAACACCGACACAGACACCAATGGAACAGAATGGAGAATGCAGAAACAAATCTACATACTTTTAATGAACTCATTTTTGACAGAGATGCCAAGAACATACATTGGGGAAAAGAGAATCTCTTCAATAAATGGTGCTGGGAAAACTGGATATCCATATCCTGAAGAATCAGACTAGACCCCTATCTCTTGCCATATGCAAAACTCAAGTAGGCATGGATTAAAGACTTAAATCTAAGGCCTCACACTATGAAACTACTACAAGAAAACGTCAGGGAAACTCTCTAGGACATTGGTCTAGACAAAAATTTCTTGGATATTACTCCACAAGCACAGGCAACCAAACCAAAACAGACAAGTAGGATTACATCAAATTAAAAAGCTGCACAGCAAAGAAAACAATCAACAAAGTGAAGATGTAAATTAGTACAACTACTATGGAGAACAGTTTGGAGGTTTTTCAAAAAACTAAAAGTCGAGCTCCCGTGTGATCCAGCAATCCCAATGCTGGGCATATACCCAAAAGAATAGAAATCGGTATATGGAAGAGATATCTGCACTTCTACATTTTTTGCAGCACTGTTTACAATAGCTAAGATTTGGAAGCAACCCGTCATCAACAGATGAATGGATAAAGAAAATGTGGTACATATATACAATGAAGTACTATTCAGTCATAAAAAAGAGTGAGATTCTGTCATTTGCAAAAACATGGATGGAATTGGAGGTCATTATGCTAAGTGAAATAAGCCTGGCACAGAGTGACAAATATTGCATGTTCTCACTTATTTGTGAGATCTGAAAATCAAAACAACAGAACTCATGAAGGTAGAGAGTGGAAGGATGGTTACCAGTGGCTGGCAAGGGTAGTGGGTGGGTTGGGGGAGGTGGAGATGATTAACGGGTACAAAAAATAGTTTGGAAGAGTGAATAAGACCTACTATTTGACAGCACAACAGGGTGACTATAGTCAATTACAATTTAATTGTATATTTAAAAATAACTAAAAGAGTATAATTGTTTATAACACAGGATAAATACCTGAGGGGATAGATACCCCATTTTACATGATATGATTATTACACTTTGCATACCTGTATTAAAACATCTCATGAACTCATAAATATATACACCTGCTATGTACCCACTAAACTTTAAATAAAAAAATTAACAAATGAATAAACAAAATTATTGAAGCAAAATCAAAAATCAACAAAACAAAAGATCCACATCTGGGAAAGTGGTTATGATTCAGAACTACTACTTGGTTAAATTTAGTGTAATCTATAGTTACCCTTCAGGGACCATTGAGTTTCTGCAGGGCCAGACTGGTAAATTCAATGGAGATTTGATCGGGACCACCACACTTACGTTTGTTAGATTTTTAAGGGTGGCACTAATTTCTGTCATCTTCCTTCATGTTCCATGATGCAATATTGTTTTTTAATTACTATCTTGCTTGAGAGGCAGTTTCAGATGCTCCCATCTGCCCCTCCTCACTGTGATGGCTCTTGCTCCGTAGTCCAAGGATCCAACATAGCCATTGCTTGAACTGCTAAATATGTCAATCTTATACATTTGGACAAGGTGGGAACGATTATCAAGTGTGTCCACAAATCTAGTGGATCTACTGTAAGCTAGACTCTGGCCAGGAATCTATATATTACCTAGCCCTTTTATTTTTTCACTGTAGCAGTGGAGATGATAATGATCCTTCTGATCTCTTGATAATAATGTTGATTCAGTCCCATGGTCCAGGAGTCCTTGAAATGTCCAAGCATTCTTTTTCCCCAGCATACCTATATCTGAGTAAATGACTGTAATACTCTTTGGGAAAGAACTGAGGGAATTATTATTGTGTATACTTGCCATGATTTTGCAGAGACCTTCCTCTTGTGGATCCAGCCACTTTACCCCATTAGTCCAGGTCATAAAATTGGCTTAGGTTTAGAAATCGGGCCAGGAATCATGATTTTTTTTTTTATTGGAGTTGCTTCTTTTGTTGTCCCAGTCATCCAGTCTTAATTTCTTGTTCCATGCTCATCTATTTTGCCTGTAAGATCTTATATTCTGTTAGCTATCTCCATAACATTCTTACAGATCAGACTCTATTGCCTGCCACTCTAACCTTGTCAGGCATTGTGGCAATTGTATCCTTGTGGCTTTGGGCATTTAAGCTTCACTACTTGACCTCTATAGTTTTGGCATCTTCTCATACACCTTGCTATCAGCAAGCTAAATTATTTACTGGCTGTCCTACTATAAGCCCTAGTCTGCAGAGCAGATACATAACTGAACTTCTTAAGTGAAGCTGGTGCCTCTCTTATCAGAGCGTTCTTTATGGCCTTGGTATATTGTGTGTATCCAGATCCATCCTGTGGAACATAATCATCTGATGAGTCTCTCTCAGTTGTACAAAGTAGATCACTCTACCATGCCTATTTCTCTGAGCCTTTACATCTTCTTTCCATCATGTGCTTTGGCATTTCAACTTCTTTCAGTATGGGCCATCACTTTTTCCCTGCTTTTAGGAGCTGTTCCATTGGAAGTTCACACTATATCTTGGAGTCCTCACCAGGATGTTAAATCCTGCACCTCTGGAGAACACTCACAAGTCCATAGACTCTGTATCCAATTTTATGATATACATCCCTTTGATCAAACACTCTCAGAATCCAGTCTCATGTGTTCCTCCCTGAGCATGTGCTGGAACATGCTGACTGGTTCTTAGAACTTCTTTGGGGTATAATTCCTTTCCTCCCTCATCAAGCCCAACACCTTTCCAGCTGGGTTATGGTTCACCTTATCCCTAATCATAGGTCTAGTTGCCAGGAGAAATGTTGTGGGGCAGATATCGTGGTGGGTGCCTTGCCTTTTGGGTAGAGAATTCTGTATTGTCTTCCCACAATGGTATGGAGAACTAACTCTTACTAGATGAGCTATGTCTATAGACTCCCAAGGTTTAGTAACGTCTACCATTTCCTCCGTAAAAGTCTGATACATTTTTCCCACCAGAACCTTCCTTCCTGTGGGACCACTCTCCCAATTTTGATGAAAGCTTTAACAATTGGACCAGCACTTTGGGCCAGGAGCTGTCTGTGTTCTACCTGTCACTGGTGAGGGGCTTCTCACTGCCAGCCTGGCAGTAAGTGATCCATCTCCAAAGTCCAATCTTATTACCTGCTAATGCTGATCATTCTTGGCACTATTTTCCACATGCTGCGTGTTCTGGAAGGAGACACGGAGATGGAGTTTAGAGTACAGGATATTGTTTAGGGACCAACACCTTTGAAAGGAAGCATGATTGATTTGATGGAGGAGTCAACGTGTAATGTAGTCCTGAAAAAGCTTGGCCAACCTAATGAGGAACTCTGGAACAAATGTTGCCCTTCACAGTTGCTCCCAGACGGGCTGAAATGGCCAGGCCTTTTAACTTATCACCCCTCACCAACTTTGCTCAGTCATCAGATAATGACAGCCTTGAGAAAGTCATTATATTGCATCACATTGCTTTTTGTGGGCATTACCTGAGACCAACTGGCTCTGCAGTTGAGGTGGACCATGAAGGAGGTGACAGCTGGAGCCTGTGTGCTGATCACACTCCCTGCAGGGGTGCAGCAAGTCCATGTCTGTCGCATCCCCTACCATTCTGGTCACCTGTGTCAGTAACGGTTACAGTTTGTGAACGATCTCACTAATGGAAAGGTCCAGAGAAGAACACAGTATTGCCCCCAAGGGACTCTGTCATTAGCACACAGTGCCCTGCAACCAGCACCTCCTTTGAGCAGGATCTGATACATGGTCCACACCCTCAACATGGCATTTGTTTGCTTTTGCAATCATATTATCCAAATATGCAAAGCTACTGTGGAAAAGGGAAGGAAAAGTAGCAGTTACTGAAGTGGTATACAGTGGGAAGAATATGGTATTGGAGTCAGGATGAGATCGGTGGGAATCTCTGTCCTGCCATTACTTGCTCTGTGACCAGCACACATTTGGTAAACATTGGTGAAAACTGTTTTGAAGTGATTTAAAGTTATTTAAGATCTTTAAGCCTCTTTCCTTCTCTGTAGAATGGGGCCACACAGGATTATTCTGATAATTAACTCAAATAATGTAACTATGAAAAGTTGTCCACTGCTACATCTCCAGCAGCAATAAGAGTATCTGGCCCTTAGGTAGCACTCAAATATTTGAATGAATGAGTGCATAGATGAATCAATATATTTGGTATGTAATAAATACTAACTTTTATGATTATTACACACTACACATATTACATGTATATCTCCTGTAATCTTTGCAACAATCCTGTAACTGTTGTGTCTTTACCATTTTACAGATGAGAAAACAGGCTCAGAAAGGGTAAAGTTACATTGGTAATAATTATTAAATGAGCCAGAATCAGAGCCCAGATCTCTGTGCTTTAAAAACCTGTGCTCTTTTTTGCCATGCAACTTACTGCTTTCTATCATCTCCACCATCATATTGACATCAACCAGGTGGTGGTGGATTTTCTGATAGAAGGTCAACCTTTTCAGAGGAAGGTATTCTCATTTGCAATGGCTGAGGCTGCTGACAATCTGATAATTCTTTAGGTTCTGTTAAGAATACGTGCTTTACTTTCAAGTACCAACCCACTTTTCCATATTTTCGAAGAGTAGTCTCCCAACATACAGACTTTGGACAATGGGGCAAGCATCTATAGAAAGTTAAGAAAGAAGATTCATTCTTTAGTCAAGGTTTTAGCTGTGAGCCAATGCTAAAAAGAATATTATACAACATATATTACACACTTTAAAAAGCAATTTTTTTTTTTTTTTTTTTTTTTGCTGCTACAAGTTTTTCTTCCACTCTTCCTTATTCTTCTACTGATGTTTGCTAGTGGCTTGGTAAATTAAGTGTGTTATTGGGCTTGGGCATGACCCTTCTGAAGGGAATTGCCCCAATTCCATCAGTACATCCCATTCACCAAGCTCAAGTCCACTAAATAGTTTTTGTTAAAATAATGATTTCAAGATATTCAAAGAGCCAGTGTGGAGCTCTTTGGGTTTTTTTGTCCTGTGTCCTTAGAACCCTGAATCCAGCAAAATGTTTCTCTTTCTAACCAGGTGAAAATAGGTCATAATTAGCCTTGCCTGGGGCTCTTGAATGCACAGCTAGCCCTGCATCTTCATCTTTAATCTTGGGACCAGGATCTCATGTGCTTGTTTAAGCATGTAAAGCATATTATACAAGACTCAATTTAGTGTTGGCTCACAGCTGAGATTAAACCTTGATTGATGAATGGACCTTTCAAATCTAAAGGCAATTGTTAAGTATCAAAATCTTTGAACTGGCAGCAGTACAATACCACACATTCTAGGAAAGTGTAAGAAGCTTAAAAACAAGCATTTTTTGTTGTTGTTGTTAATTTTAGCTTTGCTACGCTGTAAGAAGACTCACCAGCTCTGTGGCTCCATACTTAAAAAATAATGAGAATGGGTATGATCTTACTCTTAGTAATTGAGGTTTGGGCAGGGTTGAGAGTATTCACCATATTCTTCATGTTCTTCATTTTCTCACATGAGGGGTAGCTTTTTCCACCAAGCCACTGCCAGATCATTACCTCACTATTTGCAAACTCTATCCGTTATCGTCATTATCACCATCACCCTCAGCGTCATCAAATATCATTGTAGAACATGATCATACCTCTACCTTAATATCCCCTCCTCAAGCCTGTTTGCTTCAGGACTTTCTTTCTAAACCACTTCAGAATTGTTCAGCCTGATGGTTAATTGCCATGATTCACTCAAAGTTGAGGGATATTATGTTCTTTTGGGATAGCATATGTCTCTTTTCTTCAATTCTTACTCTTGCAAAGAAAACCAAATTGTCTCCATCTTGAAAACATATACAGAATGTGATTACAGGTATGTATGTTGTATATACTCATACAATTTTTGTACATATAACCTCTAACCTGGACCACAGCCAATAGCCTCCTAACTGGTCTCTCTGGTCACTCTACATGGTCACTCTTATGCCTACAATCCATTACTTCTTCTACAATAGCAGCCTGAATGATCCTTTATAAATGTAAATCAGGTCATGTCACCCTCCTTCTTAGAAGTTTCCAAACACTTTTTTTTTTTTTTTTGAGGTGGAGTCTTGCTCTGTTGCCCAGAGTGCAAGGGCACAATCTCGGCTCACTGCAACCTTTGCCTCCCAGGTTCAAGCGATTCTCTTGCCTTGGGAGTCCACCCCTTGTCAACTTGAACCTATACATATCTCCTGAGATCATACATAATCTTTAAATAAAGACAATAATAAGGCCATAATTATGCCTAACCTAATACAACTATCCTTCGTATAACCAGAAATACACCAATCCCCAACCCAAATACTATACATAAAGTTAACAATACTTAAATACTGATGTAAAGTCAATAAATCTTATGTCACATGATAAAGGAGAAAGAAAATAAAATGAAGATATTTTCTTAGTACAAGTGTATGCATGCACAAACATGGCTTTAGCAAAAGATGGAGGAAATACTCATGACAATTACAGTCCTCGTTTCTGCAGCTGGTCACGTGGTCATAGCTGGTATTGATAAGTACCTTCTACTACTCATTCTGTATTCCCTTTGCCTTCAGCAGCGCCTCAGCAGGTTGTGGTTTTTCTCCTAGTGGAGTGACCCAAACCTTCATTCCTGAAGGGTCTGGGTCATTTGTAGTCCTGTCTGTATTGGGCTGTTGTAGTTTCCCATTGACCTTAATCACAGAGGAAGAGATGCCCTAATGGATCTCCTGTATTCCATGCATACTCTTCCTTACCTCCGTTGTGGAGTAGACTGAATTCATCTCGATAGTCTGTGTCAGTCACCCCAGCCAACACTGTAACTCCCTTCTTAGCTTGTTGACTTAAATTTAGAGGGAGCCCAAAGTGTCCACGTGGCAATCTTAATTTCCAGTTTAATGGAATGGTTGTTGGGTCTCCTGGTGGCAGTGTTACTCCCTCTAGAAGTAAGACCTCTAGGTCAGCAGAACGTAATGTCTTGGGAACAAGAAGCAAAAATTTTGCTAGTGTATCACTATGGGTGATGGTGAGTGGTGCCACTTCCACTGACACCCCTTGATTCCTGGGCCTGTGAATTCTGGTTATGGGAGAAACAGTACCATATATTGGATGCTGATTCAGAGCATACATGGTCTTCTGGAGAACTTTGCCCCAGCCCTGCAAAGTATTGTCACCTGGTTGACATTGTAATTGTGACTTCAAAAGGCCATTCCACTGCTCTGTCAATCCAGCTGCTTTAGGATGATGGCAAACATGGTAAGACCAGTGAATTCCATGAGCATGGGCCCACTTTTGCACTTCTTTGGCCGTAAAGTGAGTGCCTTGGTCAGAGGCAATGCTGTGTGGAATACCATGATGGTGGATAAGGCATTCCATGAATCCACGAATGGTAGTCTTGGCAGAAGCATTGCACGCAGGATAGGCAAACCCATATCTGCAGTAAGTGTCTATTCCAGTGAGGACAAGTGTCTGCCCATTCCATGATGAAAGAGGTCTGATATAGTCAACCTGCTACCAGGTAGCTGGCTGATCACCCTGAGGAAGGGTGCCATATCGAGGGCTCAGTGTTGGTCTCTGCTGCTGGCAAATTGGGAACTCAGCAATGCCTGTAGACAGGTCAGCCTTGGTGAATGAAAGTTCATGTTGCTAAGCCCATGCGTAACCTCCATCCCTGCCACCATGGCCACTTGGTTCATGGGCCTATTGGGCGATGATAGGGGTGGCTGGGGAAAGAGGCTGAGTGGTGTCCATAGAATGGGTCATCCTATCCACTTGATTACTAAAATCCTCCTCTGCTGAGGTCACTGTTGGTGAGCACTCACGTGGGATACCAATATCTTCACAGTTTTTGACCACTCAGAGCAGTCCATCTACACACCTCTTCCCCAGATTTCTTTGTCACCAATTTTCCAATCATGCTTCTTCCAAGTTCCTGACCATCCAGCGAAACCATTGGCTACAGCCCATGAATCAGTATATAGTCGCACATCTGACCATTTTTCCTTCCATGAAAAGTGCACAACTAGGTACACTGCTCAAAATTCTGCCCACTGGGAAGATTTCCCTTCACCGTTATCCTTCAGGGATATCCCAGAAAGAGGCTGTAGTGCTGCAGCTGTCCACTTTTGGGTGGTGCCTGCATATCATGCAGAACCATCTGTGAACCAGGCCCTAGTCTTCTCTTCCTCTGTCAATTGATCATAGAGAACTCCCACGAGGCCATCAGTGCAGGCTGGGGGAGAGAAAGCAGGGTGGCAGGAGTGGAGACCATGGGCATTTGAGCCACTTCCCTGTTTAACTTACTTGTGCCTTCGGGACCTGCTCGAGCCTGATCACATATATACCACTTCCATTTGATGATGGAATGCTGTTGTGCATGACCCACTTTATGACTAGGTGGGTCAGAAAGCACCCAGTTCATGATAGGCAGTTCAGGTTGTATGGTGACTTGATGACCCATAGTCAAACCTTCAGTTTCCATCAAAGCCCAGTAACAGGCCAAGAGCTGTCTCCCAAAAGGAGAGTAGTTATCTGCAGAAAATGGAAGGGCCTTGCTCCAAAGTCCTAGAGGCCTCCATTGTGATTCACCTATGGGGGCCTGCCAAAGGCTCCAAACAGCAACCCTATCTGTCACTGACACCTCAAGCGTGTTGGATCTGCTGGGTCATATGGCCCAAATGACAGAGCAGCTTGCACAGCAGCCTGGACCTGTTGCACAGCCTTCTCCTGTTCTGGACCCCACTCAAAACTGGCAGCCTTTCAGGTCAATTGATACATGGGCTGGGGTAACACACCCAGATGAGGAATGTGTTCCCTCCAAAATCCAAATAAGCCCACTAGGTGTTGGCCTCTTTCTTGGTTGTAGGGGAGGCCAAATGCAGCAACTTATCCTTCACCTCAGAAGGAATATCTTGACAGGCCCCACACCACTGGACTCCTAGAAATTTTACTGAGGTAGAAGATCTCTGAATTTTAGTCAGATTTATTTCCCATCTTCTGGCATGCAAATGTCTCCTTGATAAGTCCAGTGTGTTTGGTACTTCTTGCTCACTCGATCCAATCAGCATAATGTCATCAATGTAATGGTCCAGTGTGATATCTTGCAGAAGCAAAAAGCGATCAAGGTCTGTCTTAATAAGATTATGACACAGAGCCGGAGAGTTGATATACCCCTGAGGTAGGACAGTAAACGTATATTGCTGGCCTTTCCAGCTGAAGGCACATTGCTTCTGGTGGGCCTTATGGACAGAAATGGAGAAAAAGGCATCTGCCAAGTCAGTCGCTGCATACCAGGTACCAGGAGCTGTGTTAATTTGCTTAAGCAAAGAAACCACATCTGGTACAGCAGCGGCAATTGGAGTCATCACTTGGTTAAGCTTATGATAAACCACTGTCATTCTCCAAGATCCATCTGTCTTCTGCACAGGCCAAATGGGAGAGTTGAACGGGGATGTGGTGGGAATCACCAACCCTGCATCTTTCAAGTCCTTGATGATGGCACTAATCTCCACAATTCCTCCAGGGATGCAGTGTTGTTTTTGATTTATTATTTTTCTAGGTAGAGGCAGCTGTAATGGCTTCCATTTGACTTTTGGCTTTTCTCACCATAATTAGCCCTCATCCTACCAGTCAAGGAGCCAATATGGGGGTTCTGCCAGCTGCTAAGTATGTCTATGCCAATTATGCATTCTGGCCCTGGGGAAATGACCACAGGATGAGTCTGGGGACACACTGGACACACTGTAAGTCAGACCTGACCTAAAACTTCATTAATTACCTGATCTCCATCGCCTCTACTTTAACTGGAGGACCACAATGACCTTTTGGGTCCCCTGGAATCAACGTCAGCAAAGAACCAGTGTCCAGTAGTCCCCAAAATGTCTGATCATTTCCCTTTCCCTATTGCACAATTACCCTGGTGAAAGGCCAGTAGTCTTCTTGGGGAAGGATGGGAGAAAGATTCACTGCATAAATTGTCAGTAGTGTAGTGAGGTTCTTTCTTAAGGAGACCCAGCCTCCCCTTCATTCAAGGGGTTCTGGATCTGTAAAGTGGGTCAAGTCTGGAAACTGATCAAAGGTCTGTGATTCTCTGTTTTTATAATTAAAATCAGTCTTTTATCCATTCAACTTAGAAGTTTTCTGCTTGTATAAATTAAGTAGGAATGCAGTAGGCTTTCTATCAATTTCACTTCTAGGAACACTGTGATTAATTAGCCAATGCCAGACCTCTACATGAATCAAACTATTCTGATTGCTGCTTTGTCTGTGCTGTCCATTACAGTTGCTATGACCACCTTGCCTTTGACAGTTGAGTGCCACCACTTGGCCCCTGCCACCTCAGGATTCAATTATTCCTATTGTATTTAAATTTTGTAGTTGAGTGACTGTGGTTCACACTGTCAGATCTGACATACAGAGAAGAGCAATTACAGGGCTCTTCAAAGATGCAGGTGCTGCCCTCACAAATCTCTTTCACAAGGTATTGGTCAAGGGTGTAACTTCTGGACCCCTCAGCTGGATGAGTAGGTCTAAAGTGACTAATCCACTCCACAATCCCGATCTCTCTAAGCCTTTGGATCCCTTCCTCTACATTAAACCAAGGGAGATCAGGCATTTCCAGCTCGCTTACAATGGGCCATCTTTTAATCCACATTTCAGCTAACCAAGCAAATGAACCGTTAGAATCTTTTTTAACTCCCCGAGCTGCAACATGAAATGCAAAGTCCCTACTTAGTGGGCCCAAATTATTAAATTCAGCCTGATACAACTCTGTGTTTCCTCCATCATTATCCCACATGCTTAATATCCATTCTCATACCTGTTCTCCAGATTTCTGTTTATATAAATTAGAAAACTGAAACAGTTCTTTTCAAGTGTAGTGCACCTCCTCATGGGTCACACTAAGAACCTCATCTCTAGGGTCCCACCTGGACTTTAGTCTAGTTATAGGTCTAGAAGTAAACAGGGGTGTTGGGGGTGGCTCCTGAGGAGAATCAACATTATCTTGCCTGGCAACTGCCTCAGGGGATGCTGCCAGCACTGTTGCCTCAGGCAGCGCAGGGTTTATCTCCTCAGACAAAGGTGGAAAGGATAATGGCAGCGTGGGTTGGGAAGGGGGTGTTACTACTACTGGGGATGGGGAAGATGCTGCTTCTGGCAAAAAAAGGTTCATCAGAGTTTACAAACTCAGTGTCCCCAGCTTCATCAGGGTCCTCCCAGACGTCCCCATTCCAAGTTGCATGGTCCCATTCTTTTCCAATCAATGCCCTCACTTTAACAGTAGGCACCTGGCAAGGCTGTGCATGCACCTTTCGTTGCAGGTCAGCCACTCGCATGATAAGAGCTTGTGTCTGCTTTTCCAAAACTTCAGCACTTTCTCTACAGGAGATAAGACTCTCACTCAGGGCAATCTTAGCAGATTTGAGGCTCAGTATCTGCTTCTAAAGCTGGGAGATAAAATCCCTGAGTTCATCATTTTCTTTTTTTTTTTTGAGACGGAGTCTCGCTCTGTCTCCCGGGCTGGAGTGCAGTGGCCGGATCTCAGCTCACTGCAAGCTCCGCCTCCCAGGTTCACGCCATTCTCCGGCCTCAGCCTCCCGAGCCCGCCACCTCGCCCGGCTAGTTTTTTGTATTTTTTTTAGTAGAGACGGGGTTTCACCATGTTAGCCAGGATGGTCTCGATCCCTGACCTCGTGATCCACCCGTCTCGGCCTCCCAAAGTGCTGGGATTACAGGCTTGAGCCACCGCGCCCGGCCGAGTTCATCATTTTCTTTCATCACATTGTCCACTGAACTTAGGAGTAACCAACCAGCTTCCTTATGTTCCTTGGTTCTCCACATGTGGTCAAAGGTATTATGTAATGAGTCAATAAACTCCTTGCCTCTCATGAGCAATGAATCAGGAGTGTCAAATTTATTTATTTTGCATAACTCTCTAAACAGTTCACACCAAGGACTATCAGTATTTTCCATACTATTAGAAGTAGAGTCCTTTGCATTTTTGGGTATAATCATATTAAACAGCCAACTCCAGAAACCCTAAAACCATCCTTAATATTCTGTTCATCTAGAACCACTCCTGGTACCAAAATCTGTATTAGTCAGAGTTCTCTAGAGGGACAGAACTAATGGAATACACACACACACACACACACACATATATATATATATTCCATTATATATATATATATTTATTAAGTATTAACTGACATGATCACAGGGTCCCACAATAGGCCATCTGCATGTTGAGAAACAAGGAGAACCAGTATGAGCTCCAACACTGAAGAACTTGGAGTCCAATGTTCAAGGGCAGGAAGCAACCAGCATGGGAGAAAGATGTAGGCTGGGCGGCTAGGCCAATTCCCTTTTCACATTTTTCTATTTGCTTATATTCTAGCTGTCCTGGCAGCTGATTATATTTTGTCCACCCAAATTAAGGGTAGGTCTGCCTTTCTCAGCCCACTGACTCAAATGTTAATCTCCTTTGGCAACACTCTCACAGACACACCCAAGATCAATACTTTGTATCCTTCAATCCAATCAAGTTGACACTCTATATTAACAATCACAGCTCCTTAATAGTCGGGGCTATGTGTTTTTGGCTCTCTGTAACCACAGGTTCTAGCACAGTGCCAGGCACAGGATAGGAGCTCAGTACATGAGCAAAGGAGTCACAGCTGCACTGGAGCATTTGTATGCAGAGCACTTTCCCTCAGCTGGCTGGGAAACAACCAGGAAATGAGATGGGTGATTTGGGCCTTGAGTTGCTTGTGATCTAGTCAGGTAGATGAAAAGCAGAAAGCAATCACACACACACACACACACACACACACACACACACAACACAGAAAAGAACAAAAAGAACAGTTGACAGTTGTCAATTATGAAAATTAACAGAAATCAGCAAGGAGGGCTTCATGAAGGCTGCAGTTAATGACCTTCATTTAGTAGATGTCAAAACAAGACTCATAAAGGTGATGAAGGCCATAGATTTATGCCCATAATTCATTCAGACATGCCAGGAAATTTCAGTCAATTTGATTTGCTGGGGCCCATCTTCCAATTCCTGTGATTGACTGGGGCCCAAAGACTTGGGGAGCATTATTACTGGAAAAATCATAGTGATGAAACTTGCTGAAGAATAATGACTACCTCTTACAGCTGCATCTGATTCCACGACATCTGTGCCCATCGACTCAGAAAGCAGTGCCAGATTATCTTGAGTATTTGTAGCCAAAGTTATGGAGGCTGGCAGCTATGGCCCCTGTAGCAGGCACTGGAGGTGGGAAAATAGAGTAGGGAGGTGTGGGGGAGGAATATGCTTTTAACAAGGACCATAGACAAGGGGATTAGAGAGGCCTCTTTACAAATGGATGGCAGAACATGGTAGACTATTGGTTATGAGCTAGGGCATTGGAACCACACTGTTTTGCTTCAAATTCTGGCTCTGCTTAGGAACCACGATGAACTTGTTAATTCTGGCTGTGGCATGTTAATCAACCCTTTTATGACTCTCTTGTTTCATCCATAAAGTGGAACTAATAACAGTGCCTAACCCATCAGATTTTTATGAGTGTTAAATGAAATAATATATGTAAAATGCTTGGCATATAGCCAGTGCTTAACAAATATTTGCTGTTACTATATCCTACCAGTATTTTCCACACTGTTGTTGCAACTCATTAATAGATGATAAAAAATATATAGTCATGACCTGGATATTTTATTAATGAGACAGCAATGAATAAAAAATATGAATGCATTGAATGTTGGAGATGGAAATGTTTTTGAAACTTGTTCCATGTATTTGGGTGTGCATGTATATATAATATATATATACGCACACATAAATGCTCACATACATATACAGATACACAGATGGGTACACATGAAAACATGCATACTTATACATGTAAATATATAAATCCATTTATACAAGCAAACACAAACCTATAAATATACACACATTCACAGCATATACACATACATATATATACTTGCACACATATTCACAGGTATACAAACACACATATACACAAGGAAACATGCATACAAACTTACAAATACATTTAAATACATGTATACCTATGCACACACATATACACATATGCATATGTAAATATGCAATGCACTAACATAAAATACACACATATACAAATACACACATATTAACATATACATACATGCCAAAATATGCATACATATATATGTATATACAAACACATACGCACAACAAACATGCATACACAGATGCATAGGCATACATTAGCATACACGCATGCACACACATGTATGCCAACAAAGACACAAATGTTCACACATGCTGATGCACATGCTCGTATAAACACATATACATATACACATATATACACATACACAGATACAGGCACACACCTATACATATACCTACACAATATACATACACACTCATATATGTATGTACAAACACATAAACATACATACCTACACACATTCATACACACATGCAAACACACACACACACATTCACAGCATTATTCTGTTTTACATGAGAACCAGGCTGTACATTTCAGGTGTGCCCATGTCTCTGATCTATGTTCAAACTAGATCAGTCCTCAAACCCACAGCATACCTAATGGCGAAACACATCTTATCATACCAGGAGAATTTTAAAATCATTATTGGAAGACTTCATTTCTGCTTTTAAACAAGTTATATTCATATTATCTATCAAAATGAGGATTTGAAAAGAGCTCTGCTTTGAATTCATTTCCAGCCTTACTTTTGAATCTTTATAAGAAGAAACACAAAGGATCAGAAACTATTGCTCTTCATCCAAGAAAAGATAATTTTTGGAGTTACTGAGCTTGGCCAGTTGCCACTCAGTAAAGACTGGATGACATCAACAGTTCATGCTTAAATTCTCAGCTTCCAAGAGATGCTGGAATTGGCTCACATCATCAAAGCCTGGCTCCATGGGACTGACAAGTGCTGCCGGGAACTGTTTCATCTGACCTATTTTGGAATGGTTGATCCCTAACTAGAATTCAAGGAGAAAGGGAAGGGGAATTTGTATGAATTAAACCTATCACAAAAACATACCTGTAGAGAAGTTCCAAAGTTTTCCTTTTTACTGACCTGCTGCAGAGGAGCATAGTGACCTGGGAAGCCATGTGTAGAAGATGATGGAACCATAGGTAGAAGGAGACTGGGTTCCTAATTCTCCATTTAGAAGGGAGCTGTCTGCCTAACAGGACCATCCATGTGGGCTTCTAAATGAGTGAGAAATAAACTCCTATTGTGTTTGAGCCGGTTGTATATATTGGATCTTTTTGTCCTGGAAGTTATCCTACCCTAACCAACACAAGTGTCTTATGTGAGATGGATCTTTCTGAATTTATAATTTGGATTTCAAAGTAATGTGAAGCTATTTAAAACCCTCTTTACTGATTTTGGCCATTAGTACTTGTGCTCTGTAAGTAGGCTGCAGATTTTTAATAAAGGACAAAAACAGCTAAATTAATATTGACTTTGAGACAACTTTAGTGCCAAACATATAAAGATTATTTTGTTTAATAAACAATTATATAGCACTTAGTCTGCTAGGCACTGTCATAACTGCTTAATATATATTAATTCATTTGATTTTCTCAGCAACCCCATGAGGTAGGCTCTATTACCTTCACTTTACATTAGGAGGAAACTGAGGCACAGTGATATTAAATAATTTGCCCAATGTCACACAGTTGATAAGTGGCAGAGTTGAGACGAAAGCTCAGGCAATTTGTCTCCAGAAGCTGTGTTCTCATCCACCATACCATGTTGCCTCCCATTAGTGGATTAACTAGGGTTTCTGCCCTGTTCTTAGTGAAGAGCAGATCTGATTCCTTCCATCAACCTTAAAATAGACAGTGGTTTTTCAAGAAACATTCAGGACCATAGTTTTGCTTTCAGCAGAAGATAGCCTCCAATCCCTGAACTCTTTCTGAGTTACAAAGTAGAGGACTGCCACCTGCTGCCTCCATGATACCAGTCTGAGTATTCTGTGGAAGTTGCATGTGTGTGTGCACGTGGAGGGAGGCAGTCAGCCCCACAGAGCTGCATTGCTTGTGATAACTAATAGGATCACAGCACACAGTGGCATGATTGCAAATAGAAAGACTGTTCTGTTGAAACAAATCTGTTTCTTACTTCATGCCAAGACCTACAGTGGGTAAATTTGCATTCAAATTGGCCCTGAATTCATCATTTATATGGTTCATGGATCACAGTTTCTTCTGTAACAAACCCCTGGCCATAGCCAGATTTCATTAGTCCATGGTCCTAGTCTATAAATAGGGCACAAGTGGTCCCAGGGTTATAAGTTGTAGGAGTCTCCTATGTCTGTGGGTACGAAGAGTGGAGAGAGGTAAATATCCCACTCCAACAATCATCTCTTGTCTTCACTGAAACTGATTGAGGTCAAGTCATTAACTCTCATACACCCGCTTCCTTACTCCCTGCCTAGAAGAGCCTATGGGAATTCTGTAACTCTTTTCTCTGTCACTTTGAATTCCTAAGGGTTGAACTCGTCACTACTCCCAATAATTCTCCCCCTCATCTTTGTCTCTATCACTGCTTTAAAAATCTCAGTAACACAATGTTTCTACATGTTTATATCTCTAGATATAAAACCATAAGAACCTAGAATACCAGAGCTGAAAGGGCCCCTAGAGATGATCTAACCCCTTCATCATATACATGAGGAAACTGAGGCTTGGGAAAGGGTAATTTGTTGCAAGGTTGTTACCTGGAGGTGGAAGTGACTATAACTGCTAGTGAGGTTTGACTTGTGTCCCATGATTTGTTAAGTGTTCTCAGCTGGTAAGAAAAGTTTGCAACCCTGTGCTAAAAAGCAGAGAAAATAATAGGTACTTTGAGTTCCCTATTCCAGGTCAGCCATTGTAACATGATATGTGCTTACATGCTCAACGTTTGAGGCAACTAAGAATTCATTGTCGCAGTTATATTATTTTGTTTAATCCTCAATGTAGTCTTCCAAGGTAGGTTTTACTATCTTATTTTAAAGATGAGTAAACTGAAGCACAGGTATATTAAATAACTTGTCCAGGGTCACATGACAAGTAGTTGCAGACTCAAGATTCACACCTAGCTTTGTCTAACTTCACAGTTCATGTGTTAAACACTGGGCTATGTGGAAACTGCTTGGCCACAATATACGACTCTTAGAAGATCCCAGAAGTTTGCCTACATTTGCTTCTTTACCAGTCTGATTGTTGTTTATCCATTTTTGTGGGGAGACTCTATGTTAGCAAGAGTAGACCAAATCTTGCTAGGGTGGACCAAATCACCCTTTTGTTCAAATTAATGAAGGTGAAAACAACATTCATCTTGCTATGTCATACCCCTGGAGAAAAGTGAGCAGTATAGCAAAATAATCTTTGACTTGATTAAATAATCTCTGAACTGGTTCCAAGAGAACTTTCAGCTGTACAAGTATATGATTCTGCAGGTGAAGATTGGGAACTCTACACATTTTTGCCAATTGCTACAAAATTTTCCAGCCCAATTTTGCCAATTTTTCCAATTTTTCCAATTGCTACAAAATTTTCAAGCCCAACCTCAAGAATTTCATAGTCGTGAAGTCTTTTCTTGATTCACTGCAAGAAAGAAGTAAGTGGCAAAGAAAATTTAGTATTCATTGCCCTACATTCAGAAAAACACAATTGGTTTTAAATATTATGAATCTTATTTTTAGAAGCCCTCAAACTCTTGCTCACTCTGAGTTTAGAAGACTGATCTAAATAAATAAATAAATAGCAATGGTTTCTGTTTAAGTTAGGTCTTTCTCAGTTTCCATGGCATTCAATCTGTTAGCATCAATATTCTCACTGGGAACTATGCTCACCCTTCAGAATGGCGACGTTTGGTTTAAGGTTTATAGAGCATATCATAGCTCAGTGGATTTATTATACTGGAGGAAAAAGAGGATTTGTGGAAACCTATAGGTTATGCGTCTTCCCGGTGCCAATGTTTAGTTCTAGCCTTCACATGACTCTGTGGATAAATGAGATTTGAGAGAATTGCAGATGATATATTTACGGTAACTGCTTGGTCTCAAGCTACATGGTTCTATATCAGTCACTGCAGGAAACACTCCTAGGCTAACTCTTAAAAAAAAAAAAAAAAAAAATGATACCCAAGGGAAACCATTCCAATGCAGACAATGTGGAAATGACCAGGGCTTGATCAGTGTGAAAATCTTCATTTGGCATTTCAAGATGCTTAACTGCAAGAGTTAGGAGAATCTTTCTATGTATTAGTGGGTCCACACTAAATTTATTTCCACAAGCAAACAGACGGACGGACAAGAAAAGAAACAGTTCCTTTGTAAGCTTTCCTTAAAATGGGAAAAAATATTATTTAACTGATGTGTGCAGTTTCAAAAAACTAACAGAAAGGCAGGTGTAGATTTATGAAAGACTGTGTGAAGTAAGATAACTTATAATAAATTTAGCAGGTAGAAAGGTCTTGTTCTTCTTTGGATCTATCACTTAAAATATTCCATTTACATATGCAAGTCCCACATTTTAGTAATGACTCCTGACTCTCAAAGTTTATTTTACTTATTTATTTTTAACTATTTTGCTCATAATATTATGTGAAGTTTTTATATAATTATTTTTGGGAACTCAATAAATATTTATTGCAGAAGTATGGGACTCAAAAACATAAGATCATATATTTTCAGACTAAACAACTGAGTCTACAGCAATAAGGTGGTAATCGTTGCCTACACGTGATTCTAGAAAAGCCAGGAGCCACGTTTGTTGAAATAAAAATCTTCATATTCTCTTACTAATTTCCATAGAATTATTTTTTGTATGTCAGAGTTTTTATTACTTTGATTTCCTGTGTTGTAGATAAATTTTATTGTGTATATTTGAGGTTTACAGCATGATGTTATGAGATACATAGAGACTGTAAAATGTTTACTATCTCAAAGTTTATTCATAGTGTTTTTTTCCTCAGGTGATGTCTTCTCTTAAATCTTATACCTTTAATGTCTTTTTTTAAGTTTTCTGCTTTTTAGATAGGTCGTGATCCTCAGCTTCGTTGTCTTTTAAAGGAAAAAAACTGAATTAGAATACAGGTTCTTAATCTGGGCTCGATGGACAGGCTTTATGGAGGGGCCTGTAAAGCCCAGGAACTATGCAAAATTGCATGTATATGTGTATGGAAATACTTATATGTAGTGTGCTAAGGATAGAGCCTATGGCTTTCATCAGTTTCTCAGATGTTCATATAACCCCAGAAAATGAAGAATTTCTGAGATAAGTGCTTTTTAAGTTCCTGTGTAGTTTTAAATTTCAAGGAGATTTGCTAAGCAGTTTTATTACAGCTCTTCCTTAGCAGAGCAGAGAGTGATAGGAAACTCAACAGGTAGTCCAGTGAAGGCTGTATTATATTTGCCATTGGTAAGTAGAATTGAAAATCTAACTATGTAAGGAGTTTATCTACTGTAAGATTTTAAATGAGAGACAGCAAAAGTAATAAGGACCAGCAACCAGCAAGTCTCAATAATTTTAAGTCAAGTTAGTAATAATAAAATGTTTCTTCGAGCTCACTTTATTTTTATTTTCTGTGTTGTTTATGATCACACTGTCGACTTCTCATTCTTTTTGCATATCCACAGATATCCCATGAGCTTTCAGAGTAAGCTATCCAAATAGAGAATAAACATGTGAGGGAGACAAGATGAGAATGAAACCGACTATGATTGCAACTAGGTCAAATCTATTAATATGTGATATTTATGTCTCTGCATGGTTGAAACTGCAAATCCTTACGCATAACATTTCCTCTTGCTTTGATAGAAAATTCCTCACTCAAATACTTCAAAACCATCATTTTAATTTTTATCACCCTGAAAATTTCATTTTTAAATGGAGCATAATGTTGTCATGCTGAAATAGATGTCTTTGGATTACATCACTTTGCATGGTGTAAAACTCTGGAGTTAATTTCACTGCTGTGTATCAGAAGTGTGCCTGTGAACTTGGGGGATTAGAGGACAGAGCTAATGGGGACAAGGTCATGGGTTCAGTCTCTGTAAGGGTGTTAACTCAGTTATGTTCCCTGGCCACAGGCTGTACCCCAACCCTAGCCAGAAGACTCTTGGGACCAAGGGAATCCAGGGGACAGAGGAGATGACTCAGCGTAACCCATGCTCCACAACTAGAGAGACAACTCAAAGAACACACATCTCAGAATCTTCCAATGGCAGCGTTGGAAAGAACTCCAGTTAAAAGGTTATCCTGTCTCTTCTCGAATAGCTCCAGGTACAGAGAATTCATTGTCTCTCAGTGTCACCCATTTACTCTTGAAACAACTCTGATAACTTTTTCTTATGTGAATTACAAGTGTCCATCATTCTGTAAATTGGACCTAGGCCTGCCTTGTGGAATCGACAGAATGACTGTAAGCCAACTCTTTATAAGCTGGAAAACAGCAACAGAGTTGAAATAGGGGCTTCCAGCTTTACCTCCACATTGCCATTCTTACTGGCCTTGTCAGCGGAAAGGGCTCTTGCTTAGAGATCCTGGTAACAATAATTTAAGCAGAATCTTCAATTCTTTTATATAAAGGACTTGGAGTATAGCATTTGGGAAAGGAGTCTAAATTCCCTTCTAGCTCTTGAGACATGTTTCACACATGGCACACAGCTGGAGGATACAACCAGGAATACTAGGAGGATATCCATCAATCTTCAGCCCGCAAATAACATTGCAATGGGGTTCTGCCATGGGGCTAGATGTTTGGAGATATTAATGAGGGGGTCTAGACCAACCTGTCATTTCTTAGTCAGAGGGCCTAGGGGGAAAACTTTAACATGATTATATTTTAATCACTCCCAAAGACATGTACTCATTCATTCATCCAGTCAAAAAAGAGTAGTTGTTGAGGTCCTTCTATGCTCTAGCTGTTAGGAATACAATGATGAGTAAAATTAAAAGGGTCAACTGCGGGATATACACATTAAACAAATCATCACACATTTAGTGCTTATGGATATCCCTAAACTACTCTGCACTTCCTGGCATCCCTTTGCAGCTGGGTTGGCCCTGAGACTAGTTCTACTCTACAGAAAGTGAGGGAAAGTGACATGAATCACTTTTGCACCTAGGTGGTTAAATGTCCAGTTTGCCTTTTCTAAACTCTCATAGTCCATTTGGGCTGCTATAACGAAGTACCATAGACTGGGGTGGCTTATAAACAACAGAAATGTATTTTTGTGCAGTTCTGGAAGCAGGCAGTCTGAGGTCAAGGTGTCAGTAGACTCGCTCTCTGATGAGGGTGCCTTTCTTGGTTCATAGGTGACACCTTCTTGCTGTGGCATGGAGGAAGGATCTAGCTAGCTCTCTCTTTTATAATTCTTCCAAAGGCCTTGCCTCCTAATACAATCACCTTGGGGGCTAAGATTTCAACAAGGAAATTTTAGGGGGACACAAACATTCAGACTATCACACTCTTTTCCCTGTCCTGTATCTGAATAATACCAGGGTGACCCTGTAGCCACTAGATAGAAGCAGCCTGAGTTCTTGAGTCACTTCTTAGAAAAGAGTTAATCCACATTTTACTATAATGTGAATGAGAAATAAACCACTGCTGCATGGTTTGTTTCAGTAGCTAGTGCTAATTAAGTTAATATATGATTTTACATGGTATTTTAATTACAACTCATTAATAAGTTCATAACTGTAATGAATTCACTTATTAAATTTTTTCATCTAGACTTAGTGCTTTTTATGCCCTGTTGAAGATATTTTTGCCTAACCCAATGCCATGAAGGTATTTTCTGATATTTTTGTCTAGAAGTGTTATTGTTTTACCTTTCACATTTAGGTCGACTATGATCTATCTCAAGTTCCTTTTTTTTTTTCTTTTGAGACACAGTCTCACTATGTCACCCATGCTGGAGTGCAGTGGTGCGATCTCGACTCACTGCAACCTCCGCCTACTGGGTTCAAGCAATTCTCCTGCTTCAGCCTCCTGAGTAGCTGGGATTACAGGCACCTGCCACCATGTCTGGCTAATTTTTGTACTTTTCGTAGAGACGAGGGTTCACCATGTTGACCAGGCTGGTCTCGAACTACTGACCTAAAGTGATCTGCCTACCTCTGCCTCCCAAAGTGCTGGGATTACAGGCATGAGCCACTGCACCTGGCCATCAAGTTACTTTTTGTGTACTGTTTGCGTGCCATGGTTAATTTTCCATATGAATATGCAATTGATCCAGTGCCATATGTTGAAAAGACCATGCTTCTGTCACTGGACTGCAGCAGCCCCTTTACTGGGTAGCAAATGTAGTAGACCGTTTCTAAAAGACTGTAACTTCCATTTACTCTTGCTTTCTCTCACTCTTTATTAAAGAACTTTATATCCTCCCTCATTGTAATCTGGTATATGCTTGTGAAATAATGGTGAGGCTGTCGAGAAGGGATGGTTATAAGCCTGCAAATGGCATACATACTGCTCAGAATAAGATGGTGCTGGAAAGGCAGTCCTCTGCCAAGTGGTTTATTAGGGGGAGTCTCCACTAGTTACCTAAAAGAGAAGACCTCACAGAGGAGCCTCCAAGTGCAAGAGAAATTCAAATTGCATCCCGTGGTGTTAAACCATGCCTCCTAAGTCAAAAGTGAAAGCCCGTACCACACCTAGGTTGCATAACAGGAAGCCAAATTTACTCAGTTTTTTTTTTTTTTTTTTGGAGAGTCTCTCTCTGTCACCCAGACTGGAGTGCAATGGCACCATCTTGGCTCACTGCAACTTCCGCCTCCTGGGTTCAAGCAATTCTCCTACCTCAGCCTCCCAAGTAACTGGGATTACAGGTGCTCACCACCACGCCCAACTAATTTTTTGTATTTTTAGTAGAGACATGGTTTTGCCATGTTGGCCAGGCTGGTCTTGAACTTCTGACCTCAGGTGATCCACCCACCTCAGTCTCCCAAATTACAGGTGTGAGCCACGGTGCCTAGCCTCCTCAGATTTTTAAAATCTGGATGTAACCTTCTATCAATAATATTACTACATATCAAATAGACCATCGTTTTTGGTTTGTATGATTCTAATAAAGAAAAATTTGAGGTTTAAAATTTCATTTTCTGGCAAAGTTCATTTTCTACCAAATAAATGTAAATTTTATAAATATCTCTTTGCCCCATCACTTTCAGCTACCCCCACCCCCATCTACACATACAACAGATATTTTTAGTAGAGATGGGGTTTCACTATGTTGGCCAGGCTGGTCTTGAACTCCTGACCTCAGGTGATCCACCCACCTTGGCCTCCCAAACTGCTGGGATTACAGGCGTGAGCCACCACACCCAGCTGATACTGAGTTCTTATAGTAATAAGATGTTCAAGGCCATGAATTATAGTACATTTTACAATGAGAAAATACACAGCCAGTACAAAGAATGGTAAAAGTGTAGAAATACATCTAATATATACTTTTGTTTATTTATACATGCAAAAATGCCCAATAATCACCTGTTACACGCTGGGCACAGTATAAGGTACCAAGGAATACAAAGTCCCTGCCTTCACGGAGCATGTATAAGGGGGGTTTGGCACAGATAATAAACTAGTGCTATGAACAAAATGAAATGGAATAATGGGACCAGAGAGGATGTTTTAGGTTGAGTGTTCAGGGAAGGCCTCTCTGAGGTGGTGAGATCTAAGTGATGAGAAGAAGACAGTTCTGCATTTCAGGCAGAGGGAACAGCGAGTACAAGAGAACAGAGAAGGAAAGAGCATCTGTGTTGCAGAAAGAGAAAGAAGGGGCCCGGGGCTCAGGCATAGTGGATTCACTGGGTAGTGGGTGCAGTTTGAGGTCATGTCAGTGATGGCAGAGGCTGCTGCCATCATTCTGGCTGCAGCAGGGAGGCGCCGCTGGGGCCGCACACTCCGTAGAGCCTGTGGGAGCCTCGCCCCTTCTAAGTTGGGACTGGCACTCCCTGGTTGCTGGT
This sequence comes from Colobus angolensis palliatus, assembly GCF_000951035.1. NCBI lineage: Eukaryota > Metazoa > Chordata > Mammalia > Primates > Cercopithecidae > Colobus > Colobus angolensis. The sequence goes on along the minus strand of NW_012117389.1, from coordinate 2,133,201 downwards.
TGCCACTTCAGCCACCCAAATCACAGCTGCAGATCCAGGCCTCCTACACCCAAAATGGAGCTGTGGATCCGAGCCTCTCTGTGCTCTTGGGGGAGGGCCAGGAGCAGGCAGGATCTGCCTTCCTGGGTATGGCTGTGGCCACGCTCCCAGGCATAGGAGCCAGGTGTTTCTGCAGCCTGCACCCTAGGGTGCCGCAGGAAGGACCCCAGTTTCTGCAGGCTCAGGGGTATCTTCTCCCACTGCCTGGCCTCTTTCCACTCCTGGGGCCTGTTCCGATCTCAGAGTCGGGGTTGGGGTCAAGCCCTGGGGCCATGAATAGCAGTGGGGGGCAGATTGATTCCTGGGTGGAACGGGGCGGGCCCCCAGTAAGGCCCTACCTTTGGGCCAGGGAGGGCCTGAAGAGTGGGGGCTGGGCTGCCAGTCCTGCAGACCAGAGTAGGGACTCGGTCCCTCTTCTGGACAGCCTATGGCTGCCAATGGACTAATCAGCAGGCACTTTCTCCCCTCTGAGGTCTGTGAAAGCCCTGAGCTCAGCCAGAGCAGGGCAGAGGATGACCAGAGGACAAAGGGGGCAGAGAGATGCTGGGAGGGGATGACCAGCTGTGGAGAGGAGTACCTACCTCCTCTGCTGATGGCTGGAGATGATGGGATGACCAGCTGCGGGGATGACCAGCTGCAGAGAGGAGCACCCTCTCTGCTGAGAGCTGCAGAGATGACCTGCCCGCAGGGAGGAGCTACCCTCTCTGCCGAGTGCTTCAGAGACCTGCAGAGATGCCCGAATGACTTGTCTGCAGAGAGGAGCCACCCTCTCCAGGGCCTCTTCTCTGCCGAGAGCTAAATCTCTGGATAGGACGAGCTGCCTGCAGTGAGGAGCTACCTATTCCTCTGAGGGGTTCTAACACTAAATAAAACTCTTCTTCACCCTTCACTTGTCTGCATACCTCCTTCTTCCTGGACACGGGACAATAACTCAGGCAAAGGTGCCACAGCCACAGAGGTTTCTGACCAGAAAAGTCGACACCCCAGAGATCTTGTAACATCGGGACCTGCAGGCCACTCTACGAAGTCTGGGATTTTATTTTTAGCGCTACAGAAAACAAGTGGTGTGCTCCTCCGGGCTGAAAGATAGCAGGACAAGAGGAGCAGCAAGGAGAACAGTTACAGACTATTATGGGTTATGCCAGAAGAGAAGATCAGCAAATATTCTCCCCAAAAATAACCATCAAGCTGGTCAAAATTGACAAAAGAATCTCTGGACTCTGGAAATCAATTAAGGGCATATAACAATGTGAACATTGTTTATTTTTTAAAAAACAAAATCACCGAACCTCATGTAGGAATAGCAAGAATCTGATGTGTTTTAGTCTGAAGCTCCTCCTGTTCACCCTACGATGATCAATGCAGCAGTTCTACTACAATAGGAAAGTTGTAAAACCGATTTTGCTGCTAGAGGTGGCTGAATTGATCTGGAATGCAGCAGAAAAAAAACCCACAACCCTGAGAACTGTGCAAAACAGAGTGATCTTGGTGACAAACAAATGAGAGAAAGACATCACAGCTTACCTGATGTGATGCTGGTTAGAAAGCAACAGACTGGCAGACTGCCTTAAACTAAAGAAAATTCAAGGAATGTGATAGCCATGATGGACTGGATAGGCTCCCACGTGTCTCTGGAAGTGTAGAAAGGTGTACATGCTCAAGGCTGCATGAATTCTAAAGAGAGACCAGAGAAAGTCCTAGCTATCCGTAAGTTCCTGGCCATTAAGATGGCTATTATAAAAAAAAGAAATAAGAAAGACATATGGATACAGGGAGGGGAACATCACCCACCAGGGCTGTCGGGGGGTGGGGGGCAAGGGGAGGGAGAGCATTAAGACAAATACCTAATGCAGGTGGGGCTTAAAACTTAGATGAGAGGTTGATGGGTGCAGCAAACCACCATGGCACATGTATACTTATGTAACAAACCTGCACGTTCTGCACATGTATCCTATAACCTAAAGTGAAATAAAAAAAGAAAGAGATAACAAATGTTGGTGAGCATGTGTATAAAAGGGCACCTCAATATACTGTTGGTGTAAGGCAGATTGGTGCACCCATTATGGAAAACAGTATAGAGGTTTCTAAAGAAATTACAAATAGAACCAGCATGTGACCTAGCAATTCCTCTTCTGAATATATACCTAAAGGAGATGAAATCACCATCTGGTAAAATGGTATTTTTACCATGTTCGTTGCAACATTATTTATAATAGCCAAGATATAGAAACAATCTGAGTGTCTGTTGCTGGACAAATAGAGGATGACAACATGATACACATGTAGACACACACACACACACACACACACACACACACACACACACACTGAAATATTCGCCTAAAAAAGGAGATCTTTCCATTTGCCACAACACGGATGGACCTGGAGGACATTATGCAAATGAAACAAGCCAGGCACAAAAAGAAAAAGATTGCATGATTTAACTAATAGGTGGAATTTTTTTCTTAAAGGAAAATCGAAAAGGGCCAATTATACAGAGATAAAAAACAAAACAGTGGTTACCTGGGGTAGGGGTGAGGGAAGGAAATAGGGAGATGTAGGTCAAAAGATACAAAGTAGCAGATATGTACCATGAACTAGTCTAGAGATCTAATGTATGACATGATGACTATAGTTAATAAAATTGTATTGTATTAGTAATTTTTGTTAAATAAGCAGATCTTAGCTGCTCTTGTCACAAAAAAAGTAATTATGTGAGATGACCAATGTGTTAATTTGCTTCACTACAGTGACCATTTTACTATTTATATGAATTCCATTGCATCGTTATAAATATCAAATATACACAATGAAACGTATTTTTCAAAATAAATAAACATTAACAATTTTAAAAAATTTTAAAGGAAATATGCACTAAAATGAAAGACCAACTTTCATTTGCCATAGCTGCAAAAGTCTTGAAATGTAGTATTCATTCTGAGGGTGAGTGAGGTGCAGTGCAATGGATACTCATACAATGCTGAGGGAAGTATAAAATAAAGCATGTTGTAAAGTTGTTTAGAATGGTATCATTATTATCCAAAACTTCAATATAATCATTATTTATTCAGCGAGCAGTTATTGAACTTGTACAACCTACTATGCTAGTTCCTGCCATCTGCCATTAAACAAGCTTCATTTCTAAAGAAAAAAAGTTGGTTGATACCAGAAGACTATTATAAGGCACATATGAAAACCATATGAAGAGCGAGATTCAAAAACACTATAAATGAATCAAGGTGAAATACAAAACATTGTCTAAGCAAGCCACAATAAGACAAGAAAAGAAAAACAGAGGAATAAGAATCACCAGAAGCAAAAAGTAAAACACCAAATTCAAGTGATAAAATGTCAATAATTATATTAAATTGGTATAAATCAATAATCATAAGACAAAGACTAGTAAATAAAAAAAGGACCCAACCATATGCTCCTTACTAAAACATCAATGCTTTTTCTAGATTTATTTTTTATGTAGCACCTTAGGTTATTCTTTTTAGAACTGTCCTCATTTCTAATGTAAGCATTTGGTGCTTTAAATTTCCTTCTCGACACTATTTTTTGATGACATATGTAAATTTAATGACTTAAATAAGTTGCAAGTAAAAGGATGGGAAAAGATATATGCAAACATTAATTTAGTAAAGCAGGTGTGGCTATACTAATATCTGATAAAATAGACTTCTCATTAGAGAAAAATCACTGCCAAGAGAGTCATTATATAGTTACAGAAGGACCAGTCACTCAGGAAAAGTGTTACAATCCAGAATGTGTACACACCAAAAATCAGAATCTCAAAATATATGAAACAAAAACTGATGGAACTGAAAGTAGAAATTAAGAAATCCACAACTATAGTTGGAGACTTCAAAACCTCTCCTCTCAGCAACTGATAGAACTACTACACAGAAAATCAACAAAATTATGGAAGAGCTGAGCAATGTCACCAACCAACAGGAACTAATTGACATATATAGAAAAGTTCACCCCCAAACAGCAGAATGGATATCTTTAAGTGCCCAGAGAATTTCTCACAGATACAACATTTTGTGGTCCATAAAACAAACCTCAAGAAATTTAAAAGAATTAAAATTATATAGTGTGTGCTCTGACAATGATGGAATCAAACTGGTAATCAGTAACAAAAATACAACACCATATATCTAAACATGTAAAAATTAAACAACACTCTTCTAAGATAATCCCTTAGTCAGACTAAGTCTCAGTAGAAATAAAAAATACATAGAATTGAATAAAAGTAAAAATAAAACATAGCAAAATATGTGGGATATACTAGAGTGAGAAGGATATTTGCAATACAAAATTTTAAAATTAGAAATAAAGACAGGTTTCAAATCAACAACCTAAGTTTCTACCTCAAGAAGCTAAAAATTGAAGAACAAAATAATCCTAAATCAAGCAGAAGAAAGGAAATAATAAGATCTAAAATTAATGAAACTGACAATAGGGAAACAGAGAAAATGAGTGAAACAAAAGGCTAACTCTTTGAACAAATCAATAATATCGATAAACCTCAAAATAATTGCTAAACCTGTAGCAAAACTGGCAAAAATATAAAGAAAATATACAAATCACCAAAATCAGTAATAAACTAGGAGATATCACTATACATCCTACAGCCATTAAGAAGATAATAAGAAAACATTGGGAACAACTTTAAACAAATAAATTCGAAAACTTAGAAGAAATGGACCAATTCCCTGAAAACCAAAAGTTTATAGACACCAAAGTTGAAATATGTAATCTGAATGGGCCTATAACCAGTAAGGAAATTGAGTTAATAACATAAAAGCTCCTAAAAAGAAATTTTCTGGGTTTTTTTTTTTTTTTCTGGAGAATTCTGCCAAACATTTAAAGAAAAACATAGAAGAGGAGGGAACAATTGACAGCACATTTTATGAGGCCAATATTACTATTACCCTGATACCAAAACCAAACAAAGACAGTACAGGAAGGAAAGAAAGAAGGCAGGCAGGCGGGGGGGCAGGCAGGCAGCCAAATGATAGACCAATATCTCACCTGAGTTTAGATGCCAGAATTCTCAACAAAATATTAGAAAATTGAATCCAGCAATGTATAAAAATGTTTTACACTATAGCTGAATGGGATTAATTCCAGGTTGCAAGGTTTGATCAACATTTGAGAAACAATTAATGTAATCTACCGTATGAAGAAGCTAAAGGAAGATAAACAAGATCATATCAACTGATGCAGGGAAAGTTATTTGATGGAATCTAACACCCAGTCATGAAAAAACTCTCAGCAAGTTAGGAATGGAAGGGAATTGCCTCAACTTAATACACTGCATCAACAAAAACCTTGTAGCTAATATCATATTTTTTTCTTACAAACACCATGGAAATATAAATTCTTACTAACGTCTTTCAACAAAGGGCATATGCACAGGGCAGACACCAGTAGACAAGCTCAGAAATCAAGCAGAATGATAACAGCCTAATTTCTTTATTTTATTATTATTATTGTTATTATTATTATACTCTAAGTTCTGGGATACATGTGCAGAGCATGCAGGTTTTTTACATAGGTATACACATGCCACAGTGGTTTCCTGCACCCATCAACCCATCATCTACATTAGGCATTTATCCTAATGTTATTTCTCCCCCAGTCCTCAAACCCTTGACAGGCTTCGGTGTGTGATGTTCCCCTCCCTGTGTCCACGTGTTCTCATTGTTCAACTCCCACTTATGAATGAGAACATGCAGTGTTTGGTTTTCTGTTCCTGTGTTAGTTTGCTGAGAATGATGGTTTCCAGCTTCATTCATGTCCCTGCAAAGGACCTGAACTCATCCATTTTTATGGCTGCATAGTATTCCACGGTGTATATGTGCCATATTTTCTTTATCTAGTGTATCATTGATGTGCATTTGGTTGGTTCCAGGTCTTTGCTATTGTGAACAGTGCCACAATAAACATACATGTGCATGTGCCTTTATAGTAGAATGATTTATAATCCTTTGGGTATATACCTAGTAGTGTGATTGCTGGGTTAAATGGTATTTCTGGTTCTAGATCCTTAAGGAATCGCCACACTGTCTTCCACAATGGTTGAACTAGTTTACAGTCCCACCAACAGTGTAAAAGTGTTCCTATTTCTCTGCATCCTCTCCAGCATCTGTCGTTTCCTGGCCTTTTAATGATTGCCATTCTAACTGGCGTGAGATGGTATCTCACTGTGGTTTTGATTCGCATTTTTCTAATGACCAGTGATGATGAGCTTTTTTCATAAGTGTATTGGCCACATAAATGTCTTCTTTTGAAAAGTGTCTGTTGACATCCTTCGCCAGATCAACAAGACAGAAAATTAACAAGGATATTCAGGACATGAACTCAGCTCTGGACCAAGTGGACCTAACAGACATCGACAGAACTCTCCATCCCAAATCAACAGAATATATGTCCTTCGCAGCACCATATCGCACTTATTCTAAAATTGACCACATAATTGAAAGTCAAAGACTCCTCAGCAGATGCAAAAGAATGGAAATCATAACAAACCATTTCTCAGACCACAGTACAATCAAATTAGAACTCAGGACTAAGAAACTCACTCAAAACTGCACAACTACATGGAAATTGAACAACCTGTTCTGGAATGACTACTGAGTAAATAACAAAATTAAGGCAAAAATAAATAAGTTATTTGAAACCAATGAGAACAGAGACAACGTACCAGAATCTCTGGGACACAGCTAAAGCAGTGTTTAGAGGGAAATTTATAGTACTAAATGCCCACAAGAGAAAGCAAGAAAGATCTAACATCGACACCTTAAGATCACAATTAAAAGAACTAGAGAAGCAAGAGCAAACTAATTCAAAAGCTAGCAAAAGACAAGAAATAACTAAGATCAGAGCAGAACTGAAGGAGATAGAGACACGGAAACCCTTCAAAAACTCAGTGAATCCGGGAGCTGGTTTTTTTTTTTTTTTCTTTGAAAAGATTAACAAAATAGACCACTAGCAAGACTAATAAAGAAGAAAAGAGAGAAGAATCAAATAGACAAAATAAAAAATGGTAAAGGGGATATTACCACTGATCCCACAGAAATACAAACTACCATCAGAGAATAGTATAAATACCTCTACGCAAATAAACTACAAAATCTAGAAGAAATGGATACATTCCTGGACACATATACCCTCCCAAGACTAAACCAGGGAGAAGTCGAATCCCTGAATAGGCCAATAACAAGTTCTGAAATTGAGGCAGTAATTAATAGCCTACCAACCAAAAAAGGCCCAGGACCAGACGGATTCACAGCTGAATTCTACCGGAGGTACAAAGAGGAGCTGGTACCATTCCTTCTAAAACTATTACAAACAATGGAAAAATAAGGACTCTTCCCTAATTCATTTTATGAGGCCAGCATTATCCTGATACCAAAACCTGGCAGAGACACAATAAAAAATGAAAATTTCAGGCCAATATCCCTGATGAACATCGATGCAAAAATCCTCAATAAAATACTGGCAAACCGAATCCAGCAGCACATTAAAATGCTTATCCACCACCATCAAGTCAGCTTCATCCCTAGGATGCCAGCCTGGTTCAACATATGCAAATCAATAAATGTAATCCATCACATAAACAGAATAAATGACAAAAACCACATGATTATCTCAATAGATGCAGAAAAGGCCTTCAATAGAATTCAACACCCCTTTATGCCATACGTTCCATCAGTACCCCTTTACATAAACTATGTACTGATGGAACGTATCTCAGAATAATAAGAGCTATTTATGACAGACCCCAGCCAATATCATACTGAATGGGCAAAAACTGGAAGCATTCCCTTTGAAAACTGGCAGAAGACAAGGATGCCCTCTCTCACCACTCCTATTCAAAATAGTATTAGAAGTTCTGGCCTGGGCAATCAGGCAAGAGAAATAAATAAAGGGTATTCAAATAGGAAGAGAAGAAGTCAAATTACCTCTGTTTGCAGATGACACGATTGTATATTTAGAAAACCCCATCGTCTCACCCCAAAAACTCTTTAAGCTGATAAGCAACTTCAGTGAAGTCTCAGGATACAAAATCAATGCGCAAAAATCACAAGCATTCGTATACACCAATAATAGACAAACACAGAGCCACATAATGAGTGAACTCCCATTCACAATTGCTGCAAAGACCATAAAATACCTAGGAATACAACTTACAAGGAATGTGAAGGACCTTTTCAAGGAGAAATGCAAACCACTGCTCAAGGAAATAAGAGATGACACAAACAAATGGAAAAACATTCCATGCTCATGGATAGGAATAATCCATATTATTAAAATGACCATACTGTCCAAAGCAATGTACAGATTTAATGCTATTTCCATCAAGCTACCATTGACTTTCTTCAGAAAATCAGAAAAAAAATTCTTTAAATTATATATGGAACCAAAAAAGAGCTTGTATAGCCAAGACAATCCTAACCAGAAAGCACAAAGAGGGAGACACCACGCTATCTGACTTTAAGCTATAATACAAGGCTAGAGTAACCAAAACAGCATGATACTGGTACCAAAATAGATATATAGACCAATGGAACAGAACAGAGGTCACAGAAATAACACCACACATCTACAACCTTCTGATCTTTGACAAAGCTGACAAAGACAAGCAATGGGGAAAGGATTCCCTATTTAATAAATGGTGTTGGTGTGCACGACATCGCACTTATTCCAAAATTGACCACATAGTTGGAAGTAAAGCACTCCTCAGCAAATGTAAGAGAATAGAAATTATAATAAACTGTCTCTGAGACCACAGTGCAATCAAACTAGAACTCAGGACTAAGAAACTCAATCAAAAC
>NW_012117389.1:2102007-2119494 GCF_000951035.1 Colobus angolensis palliatus | reverse complement strand
GTTAGAATGGCAGTCATTAAAAAGTCAGGAAACAACAGGTGCTGGAGAGGATGTGGAGAAATAGGAACACTTCTACACTGTTGGTGGGAGGTGGAAAACAGTGTGGCGATTACTCAAGGATCTAGAACTAGAAATACAATTTGACCCAGCCATCCCATTACTGGGGATATACCCAAAGGATTATAAGTCATGCTGCTATAAGGACACATGCACACATATATTTATTGCGGCACTATTCACAATAGCAAAGACTTGGAATCAACCCAGATGTGCATCAGTGACAGACTGGATGAAGAAAATGTGGCACATATACACCATGGAATACTATGCAGCCATAAAAAAGGATGAGTTCATGTCCTTTGTAGGGACATGGATGCAGCTGGAAACCATCATTCTCACAAACTATCACAAGAACAGAAAACCAAATACCACATGTTCTCACTCATAGGTGGGAACTGAACAATGAGATCACTTGGACACAGGAAGGGGAACATCACACACCGGGTCCTATTGTGGGGGGGAGGGGAGCGATAGCATTAGGAGATATGAATAATGTAAATGATGAGTTAATGGGTGCAGCACACCAACAAGGCACATGTATACATATGTAACAAGCCTGCATGTTGTGCACATGTACCCTGGAACTTAATGTATAATAAAAAATAAATAAATAAATAAATAAATGGTGTTGGCAAAACTGGCTAGCCATATGCAGAAAACTGAAACTGGACTCCTTCCTTCCACCTTATACAAAAATTAACTCAAGATGGATTAAAGACTTAAACATAAGACCCAAAGTCATAAAAGCCCTAAAAGAAAACGAAGGCAATACCATTCAGGACATAAGCATGGGCGAAGACTTCATGACTAAAACACCAAAAGCAATGGCAACAAAAGCCAAAATTGACAAATGGAATCTAATTAAACTAAGGAGCTTCTGCACAGCAAAAGAAACTATCATCAGAGTGAACAACAGGCAACCTACAGAATGGGAGAAAATATATGCAATCTATCCATCTGACAAAGGGCTAATATGGAGAATGTAGAAGGATCTTGGATGTACAAGAAAAAAGCTACCATTGTCCTTAATGATGACAGAATGATTTCCTTCTAATATCAGCAAGGATATCTGCCCTCAGTATACTTATTAAACAGACTATAAGTTTAATATCTTCATTAAAGCAAAAATATAATTTTATATACATTAGAAAGGAAGAAATAAATCTCTCTATTTACAAATGATATTGTTGCACACATAGAAAATCCAAGGAGCCTACAAAAAATCTCCTGGAATTAATAAATGAATCCAGTAAGGTTGCAGATATAAGAGCAAGACCCAAAAATCAATCACATTTCTATATATTAACAATGAACCTGTGGCAATAGCAATTAAAATAGTGCAATATATAATCATTCCAAATGTAACAAAATCAGGAATACTGTGCCAAAACATGTATTTTATCTGTATGCTGAAAATTGCAAAATGCTGATGAAAGAAATCCAAAATGACCCAAATAATTGAAGACATAGACCACATTCATTGATTGAAAGACCCAACATAATAAAGATGTCAATTCTCTCCAAATTAATCTATATGTTTAATATAAATCTCAGCAAATGAGTTTTCTTTGCATTTTTGATTTATATGGGAAGGCATAGGCCCTAGGATAAATAAAATAATCTTGACCAAAAAAAGTGGGAGGAATCACTCTACCTAACAAATCTTACTATATAGCTGCAATAATCAAGACAATGTGGTATCAGTAGACGGATAGACAGATTGGTCAATCAAATAATATAAAGAATCTATTCCAGTCTGGGTGACAGAGTGAGACTCCGTCTCAAAAAAAAAAAAAAAAAAAAAAAAATCTGGAAGTAGACCTTCACAAATATGCTCAACTATTGTTTGACAAATGTACAAAAGCAATTCAATAGAGAAAAGATGGCCTTCTCAGCAAATAGTGCTGGAGCAATTGCATATCCACAGGCCAAAAAAAAAAAAGTAAGAATTCTTCTGAACCTCATACTTTATACAAAATTTAACTCAAAAGGATTAGAGGCTTAACTGTAAAACATGAAACCATAAAACTTTCAAAAAAAACTTGAGGCAATCTTTGGAATCTAGGACTAGGCAAAGAGTTCTTAGATTTGGCACCAAAAGTGTCATCCATAAAAGGAAAAATAGAAAAATGAACCTAAACAAAATTAAAAGCTTTTGTTCTTTGAAATTCCATGTGAAAAGGATGAAAGATAAACAACAGACTTGGAGAAAATATTTGCAAACAATACGGCTGACAAATATTTTTTAGTATAAAAAATATAAAGGTCTCTCAAGACTCAGCAGTAAAAACAAAAACAATCCAATTATAAAATGATCAAGAGACATGATGAGTGACATTTCACCAAAATGGGTATAGAGATGGGAAATATGTACATGAGATGTTCAACATCATTAGTCATCAGGGAGATGCAAATTGATACCACAAGGAAATATTACTACACATCTATTGGAATGGCTAAAATACAATACAGTGACCACACCAAATGTTAGTGAAGATTCAGAAAAAATTGAATCATTCCTAAATTGCTGTAGGAATGTAAGATGGTACAGCCACTCTGGAAACCAGTTTCACAGTCTTACAAAACTAAGCATACAATTACCAAATGACACAAGTAGCATATTCTTGGGTATTTATCCCAAGGAAATGGAAATGTATGTTCACACAAAAACCTGTAAACAAATGTTCATAGCAGTTTTATTCTTAGTAGCCCCAAACTGGAAAGAGTCCAGATGTCCTTCAACAAATGAATGGTTAAAAAAACAAAAAACAAAAAACAACACTGTGGTACATTCATATCATGAAATGCTACTACTCAGAAATAAAAAGAAACAAACTATTGATAGACCAAGAACTTGGACAAATCCCCAGGAAATTTTACTGATTGGAAAAAAAAATCAAAAGGTTAAACAAGATATGATTTAATTTATATAACATTTTTGAAATGACAGAATTTCAGAAATAGAGGACAGATTAGTGGTTGCCAGGGGTCAGGGTTGGGGGAGAGAACACCAAGAGGTAGATATATGTGGTTATAAAAGGGCAACAGGAAAGATATTTGTGTTGTTGGAACTGTTCAGTGTTTTGAGTTTGTGGTGGATACATAAACCTGCACGAGAGAAAAAAAAACATATAGAACTAAGTGCACACTAATGAGTACCAGTAAAAGTGGGGAAACCTGAATAATGTTGGTGGATTGTATCAACGTTAGTATCCTGGTTCTGATATTATACTATAGTTTTCCATAATGTTACCAATCTGGTAAAGTGGGAAAAGTGAACAAGTGAACTTTCTGTATTATTTCTGAACTGCACATGAATCTTTAGTTATCTCAATGAAAATTTCAATTAAACACGTTACTACAGAAGTCTAGAGAACAGATGAGGAAATTTGACTTTGGTAAAACAAGATGCAGGATAATTTGTACAGTATGTTCTCATTTATTATTTGAACAGATGCATATCTACATAATTGTATATTGGCATGGGAAATTGCTGGAAGGAAACATAAGAAATTGTTGAAGTAGTGACCTTTGGAAATTCGCAAGTGGGAGGAGACTCACTTTAAAAAATATGCCGTTTTGTGGCACTTGATTTTCTTAAAGCATGTGCATGTACTACTTGTGTTAATTTATATTTTAAAACACATAGAAATAGAATATCTTAGGTAAAATATAAACTTTAATGCTTTACAAGATGAATTTTTATCTTCAATGCTATCATAATTACTACATGAAGTAAAGGACTCTATAAGAAATATCTTATAGGGTGCAAACAGGTTTGCTGGTGTCTTTGTGAAACTGCCTTTGCAAACATTGTAGCAGTGAGAAAATCATGACTATGAAAAAGACCTGATCTAACCAACCCCCATCTTACCTTTAACCTTTAACCTCCAACCTGCACTTAGTGATGCCCGGGCTTGAGCCAAGCTAACTTTGGGAGAAATTTACTTTATAGTTTAAATCGTATTAGCCATTCTCCAAAACTAAACCGCCTTTGTAAAACTAATGAAAGACCACCAAGTTAGGAGAATGAGAGGAGCCTGAATTGTTAATATGCAGACATAAATGATAAACAGCCATTATCCTGGAAGTCAGAAGATTTGTGACTTCCTCAATTACTCATGTAGATAACATCACTATTCTGGAGCCTAAGATGGGCCTTTTGTGATGTTTTTTCAGACTTTTGCATTTCTGATGATAGGATGGCTTCACCTGGACCTGCCAACCAGTCCTGTAGCCCCCACCCAGAAGTGAACTGAGAGAAGGAGGACCACTTTTCACACGCTGTGATTGCATCCCCAATCAATCAGCAGCATCTGTTCCCTAGCCATTGCTCTCCCTGCCAAACTATCTTTGAAAAACCCTAGCCTCTAAATTTTCAAGAAGGCTGATTTGAGTAATAATATAACTGTGGTATTCTGTTTAGCCAACTCTATGTGTGTAAACTCTTTAGTGCAGTTTTCCTGTCTTGATAAATCAGGTCTATCAGGGCAATGGGCAAGAAGGACCCATTGGGTAGTTACAATTGGAGGAATAAATTTTCATCAAAAAATAATTCCCATTGCTCTGACACTACAAACCCCCAGACTCCAGGCAACAGTCAATGGTAGTTTTTCGAAAATATGGTTCCTAGGGCCCTGTATATTGATGCCAAACGTTATGAAAGAAACAAATTCTTTGTGCTTGTGTTTTGTCATTTATACTGTCTCATTGATTACATTGTAAATATGTGCATGGAAACAGGCATATATAATTTTACAGTTAGAATCCTCGTAATGCTTGGTTGTAAATATCAATAATATTGACAGCAGTAGGTGGCGAATATTTTCTACAGCCTACCAGCAGAAAAGAGAGGAACTGATGGCAGATAATAGAAATCAGCTGGGCCTAATTCAGAGCGCATCAGAATTCCTGAAAAGATTTGATACATTTCGACTAAATGAGAAACAGCTAGGGAACAGGTCTTCGGTACAATTAATTAATACATAGATTCTCTGAGACCTTTTGGGCTGAATGTAAGCCTTCGCCACATACAGAGCAAAGACTGCACAAACAAAAGAGTCTGTAAACAGCAAAGGTAGTAGGTCATGTAGATTACCCAGGGCCAATGTGATTTTGAAAATGTTCGTTTTTTTTTTTTAACACTGATGAGAGATGTCTGATAAATCACCCCCACAGCAACATTTTTATCGTAAAACCTATGTACAGAGTTTGAGGTTTCAGTGAGCCATAATCACACCACCGCATTCCAGCCTGGGCAACAAGAGTGAGATCTTGACTCCATTTAAAACAATTATCTGTTCATCCCTTCATTTTTATTTTTACATCCTGTTTCACATCCTAGGAGGGAGTTGACAAGCAGTTGTCTTGCTCTAACAGCTTTTGAAACAACTGTACAGCAAGAAAATGACCCAATTATAAAAAATAGGCAGAAGACCTGAATAGAAATTATTCAAAAGAAGGCATACAAATGGCCAACAGGTATATTAAAAAATGTTCATCATCACTGATCATCAGGAAAATGCAAAGTAAAACCACAATGAGCTATCACCTCGCATCTGTTAAAAATGGCTATTATCAAAAAGATAGAAGATATGTGTTGTTGAGGATGTGGAGAAAAGAGAACCCTGGTGCACTCTTGGGAATAAATTATGGAAATTACAGCCATTATGAAAAACAGTATGAAGGTTCCTCAAAAATTGAAAAATAGAACTATTATATCATCCAGCAATACCACTTCTGGGTATATATCCATAGGAAATGAAATCAGCATGTGAAATTGACATCTGCACTCCCATGTTCATTGCAGCACTATTTACAATAGCCAAGACATGGAATCACCCTAAGCGTCCATCAACAGATAAACGAATAAAGAAAATGTGTTATATATGCACAATGGAATACTATTCAGCCTTAAAAAAGCAGGCATTTGTGACAAGAAGACATTATGTTAAATGAGATACATAAAGGAATAAAAAGAAAAACATTGCATGACCTCACTTATATGTGGAATCTTATAAAGGTTAAATTCATAGAAGCAGAGAATAGAATAATTGTTGGCAGGGGTTGGGAGACAAGGATAGGGAGACAGATGTTAGTCAAAGGGTACTAAGTTTCAGTTAGATAGGAGGAATTAGTTCTGGAGATCTATGGTATACCCTGGTAAATATAGTCATTAATAATGTATACTTGAAAATTGCTAAGGCAGATCTTAAACGTTATCAACCCAAAGAAAATTAGAAGAATGTGAGGTGATGGATATGTTAATTAGCTTGATTTGAGCATTTCACAAAGGATGTGTATCTCAAAATATGCTGTTGTACACCATAAATATTTAATTATTTTATTTGTCAATTATACCTTAATAAAGCTGGGGAAAACAAACAAACACATACCCTGGGCCTGTGACTCCCTCTTCCACAGACATCAAGGGCTGAACAGCATTAGTTTTCAGTACCCCTCCACCACCTTGGTTTTGTTAAGTGGTCACAGTTACGTTTAATCTTGAATGGCTACCATACTCCTCCTAGTAACACTTGAGACTTATTCCAGAGACCTTTGCAAATGTAGATAAAAACTCCTGATCTTGGTTTAATTCAACCTCACAACATGTAGTTCTAGAAGAGCATTTCTTCTAAGTTGGTTTTTAATTGAAACTAGTCTCCAGGTAGGCCCCAAGCGTTAAGGTAAGATGCCAACCCCCTACATCCACTCCGATGTCTGACTTGCAGAAGAACTCCTAATGGAGCTGGGTGACTGACTGGTGAGTGACTTGAGAAAACAGATGTGTTTTGGCTGAGCAAGTCCTGATAACCATGTGTTTGATGTTGTTTTTCATAATATACTCCTCTCCTCTCCAGGGTATCGCCAATCTATCAGGATAGCTTCACTTAGAAGATTTGCAGGCATCTCAGACTCACCATATTCCAAAATGAATTTAGGATTTTCCTTCCAAAACTTAAGATTCCCCCTCATCCCCTGTAATTTCAACTCCAAATTCCTGCTCTCCCCATTCCTGTACAATGAAAAAACCTTGTGGATAATCCCTCCAAAATGTCCTTTAATACCCTTTTTTCTGTTCCGATTGCCAATGCCTTAAGTCATTTCCTTATCATCACTGACACAAATTGGTGCAAAAGTTTCTTTTGTTCCCACTCTCACTCTTTCTAGAAATAATGATAATAATAGTTACATAGAGTTCTTCCTGTATGCTGGGTATTTTCTAAGAGCTTTATATTCATTACCTTGCTTAATTTTTATAACCATTCCATAAGTGCCATTATTGTTGACATATTACTGATGAGGAAACTGAGGCAGAGAGAAGTGAAGAAACTTGTCCAGGTTTACACACATACAGTGAGTACCCAAGTTAATCTGTACTGCAGTGATTCTTATGCTTTATGGAATGCAAGAGTCATGGGGGAGAAGGTATGTTAAAATACAGCTTCCTAGACTCTACCCTTTGACACTCACTGATGCAATAAGTCAGGAGTTTGGTGATCTGCATTATCCAAACACCACTGATTCTGATGGAGGTGTACCAAGGAATACACTATGAGAAACACTGGTCTACAATTTTCAGAGTAAAATTACTAAAACCACAAATCTCATATTTTTATTACCTGCTTAAAAACCTGCTGATATCCCTATTGCTTTTAGGATAAAGTCTAAATTCTTTGGTACGGCATACAAAACCCTCCACAAAGCAGCTTCTGACAATCTCTACAACCTTATTTTCAACCTCTCCTCCCCATACCAGACTTCTTATAATTCCTTAGCCATTCTTTAATATATTCATTTACCTAACCACCATTGACAGAGTTTTTACTCATACTTGGCACTATACTAGATGTGGAGATACAGCCAAAAAGATAGGGCACCTGCCCTTGAGAAACTTAGTCCAGGAGAGAGTAATTTTAAAGGGTCATATACAAAATACAATAAAAACAGAGGATAAGGAACACTTAAGTCCACCTGGGAGTCAACAAAGGTGTCATTGTGGAAGTAGCATTTAAGCTGACACTTAAAGGATGAAGAGAAGTTTACCAGGTAGACAAATAGAGGAAAGAGTTGTCTAAGTAGAGAGATACAGCATGTGTAGAAGTATAGAAATACATACTCCAGAATCTGTACATAGTTCTGTAATTCTAGAATGAAATTGTAAAAGAGTGAGAGAGTAGTTCTCACAGTGGAAGCTAGAGACCTATCTACCAAGGGATACAGAAATCTAAGATGGCCCCCAAATTCCCAGTGTTAACTACACTGATTTTGCTATGAATTTAATAGGCTATAACTCCAGTGTTTACTAATCAACCGACTTTGAGTTCATAAAAAGTGAGATGATACTGTGTGAGCTCTTAAATGGGTATTAAGAAGTCAGAGATGTACTCCTCCCGGCTAGCAAGATAGCAAATAGCAAATAGCAAATAACCATGTTGTGAACTGCCTATGGGAAGCACGTGGCAAGGAACTAGCTGTGGTCTCTAGATGCTGAGGATGGTCTCCAGCAAACAGCAATAAAATGGGACCCTCAATCTTACAAATGCAAGAAAATGAATACTTCCAACAACTTGAATGAGTGTGGAAGAGGACCCCAAGCCTTCTATGAGAATTGTAGCCCTGGGCCACACCTTAATTTCAGCCTGTTGAGACCCAGAGAAGAGGACTCAGTTAACCTGAACCTGAGCTGTCCCACGAAAACGCTGAGATTATAAATTTGTGTTGTTTTAAAGTGTTACGTCTGTGGCAATTTGCTATATGACAACAGAAAACTAGCACATATACCATGCAAAAGAATTTAGATTTTGCCCATAGGTGATTGGGAAATAGTGAAGGATACTGAGCAGGATAATGACATTATATACATGTTAGAAATCTGAGCAGTATAGAGAATGAATGGTAGAAACTGAAGAGGAAAGTCCAGGTATTGCTCCTTTTCTTGCTCTACTTTAGGGAGCATGTTCCACAGTGGTTGTGCCCCCTCTGTTGTTCCTGATAGCCCCTGCCTATATGATCTCAGCTCCTACCAGTAATCCCCACCATAGTTTTAGCTACCACTGGGCAGCTGCAATTTCAGGGATCTGATAACACTAACTACATTTGTTGTCTTTAGTTCCTGGTAGGCAGGTAGTAGCTAATCTCTGGGTTACCTTATGGCTGCTGTTTGGGTTTCCCAGCAATTTAATCACATATTAAGCCAATTACCTTCTTTAAATTCCCTGTGTCTGCAATTTCTGGAGTAGTATCTGTTTCTCAACTAGAGTCTCACTGATACGGGTGGCAAATTGACAACTATGGGTGATTGATCACATGTAAGGGAGAATATGAAGGATCTCAGATGACTTCTGAATTTGAGAAACCAATTGGATGATGATGTTTGCCCCAAGAGGTAAACATAGAAAGGGGAAGAAATGTGATGGGAGGAGGCCTGAATTGTTTTCAGCATGTTTAATTTGATGTGTCTGTAGGACATCCAAAATTCCAGTAGGAATTTGGATAGATGAGCCTGTAAGCTCCATGAAACCGGAAATTGATATTGTCTTATTCTAAGCTACTTGTTACTTTTATGTTCTCATCTCATACTGCTACTGCCCTTTTCACTCCATTACAGTCACATTGGCCTCCTTAATGGTCTTCAAACACAACAGGCATAGTCTCATTTTAAGACTCTTGCCCTTGTTTATTCCTCTGCCTCTAGCACTCATTCCCTAGATATCTGCCTGAAGCACTCCCTCAACTCCTTTAGGCCTATGCTCATATGTTCATCTTCTCTATGAGCCTACTATCCTCTGACCACTTTATTTTAGATTGGACCCTCCAAAGCACAACCTTATCTCCCCAATTACTGCTTAAGTTTTCTCTATAGAACTTATCACCATCTGGCACATTGCATATTTGATTGTTTACTGTACATTTTCCCCACTAGAATGTGAACTCTATAGGGAAGAATTGTTTTGTTTACTGCTGGATCCTCAGTGCCTAAAATAATGTTGTATGAATTAGTTTGAATGAATGAATGAGATGTGTATCCCCAAAGGTGGTATGGGTGGTGTGGGCCAATTTCTAAATTGATTTAGAAATCATCAATCGAAAGACATTCTTATGTCTTTCGTAATAAGATTACCTGCAAAATATTGGTAGATTGAGAAGAAGGGAGTGCTGAAGATAGAAACCTGGGAAACATTAATATTTAGGATCCTTTAAAAGATAAGAAACCAGAAAAAGATATGAGAAAGAGCCAGAAAGGGAGAGAAAGGAAACACACAAATAGACAGTGGTATATCAGAAACCAAGTCTAGAAAGGAGAAGTTGGTCAAAAGTGACAAATGATGCAACTGGTTCAAGTATGAGTGACTGAAAATTATCTCTTGAACTTAGAAACTAGAAGGACATTGATGGCTTTGGTGAGAGCAGTTAACTCTAAGTGGCGAGTCAGAAGGCAGATTGCTGTGAATTCAGTAGTGGAAGATAAAGGATTCTGTATGTGGATAATTCTTTCAGGAAGATTAGTTGTGAAGGAAAAAAACGCAATGGTATTTGGGGGTTATGGAAGGAGTTTCTAAAATTAGGAATGATTTAGGCATTTTGATATTTATGAGTAGGAAGAGTCAACATGGAAAGTGAGGCAGAAGATATAAAAGAGGGGAAAAGGGAGGAATCATCAACGGGGAAAGCAACAGGGTGTAAGAGACAAATTTGCACAGAGGAGCATGAAGTTCAGAGTTATTCCTAATGATCTTTATTTTGTCACTGACCTAGGAACACAACCAAGTATTGAAGTATGCTCAGATGGGATTTGAGTTTCTGAGGTAAATTCCATTTTGTTTTATATTGTGGTCATTTGGTGTCAATCGAATAGGAACATTTTAAAAAGAAATTATCTTAGATTTTCTGTCTTGACTTTTTGTTATGATTTCTGTGAGAGTTCCTTGATTTACTATTCCTATCCAATTCCACTTAGGATTTTTCTTTGTGGATATTTTGCCTCTGCTTGGGAGAAGAGAGGTAAAAATAGGTCACATGGGCAATGAAGTCCTCTGATGGACCGTTTCACCTGTCCTTATGTTTGGCAACATAAATATTCTTCTAGAAAATGAAATATTTTCTCTGAACAGCATCTCTGTATCCAGAAATGTTTATATTATGTATTTACCTAAAGATATAGCTTCCACAGCAGCAAAAATAAAAACATGACGAAGGCCTCAATTCTTTTTATTCTTACTTAGGATTTCAAAGTTGCTAATTTCTATTTTTATTAGGCTATCACTCATTCCTTCCCAAATAAGCAGAAGCAAACAGTAGATGGAGCCTGGTTTTTACTCGGATTCAGCTTCCTCGTTGTTCCAGTACGGCTTTTACCACATCTGGGTGTCTCAGTTATGAATGCCTGTCTCAGTCTGGCCTGGAAATCCACCACAGGCACTTGCTGCTGCTGAGAATGCCTCAGGTACAGTTGACACTCTTGGTTGCTCAGTGCAGCTGTTCTGTATTTGACTTGAACTTCCACCTCTGGCATGTGCTGTTCTGTAGTCCATCTCAGGTGTAAGTGATCCCTTGCTTGCTCCATTGCCTCACTGACTGGTCCTTAGGCCAAAACATCAGGCATTTCTGACAGCCACTCCACTCTTCATCCAACCTTTTAAGTTCTTCTTGGCGATAGGTTTGGTCTGCTACAAGTCAATCAAAAATGGTCTGAAGCAGTTATCCTACTGTATGATTTTGTGAGATACCCTTTACTAAATTAATATGCTTTTTTCTACTATTGAAATGAGAAGAGGATTTTTATAATCATAAATGAATACTAAATGTTACCAATTGAAATACTTCTTTGAGATAATATTTTCCTTTTAATGTGATAATATGAAGAACTATAATGATAGAATTTACAGTGTGTTACCATGTTAGTATGTCTAGAATGAAACTTACTTTGTCATGATATGTTATTTTTTTGACATAGTGGTGGATTGATTTCCTATCATTTTATTTAGAACTTTTGCATCTGTTTTCATTTGTGAAATTTGCTTCACTTTTCTTTCCTGTGATATATTTTTCTGGTAAAATAAATGGTTAGTTTTACAACTTCTTTATACTTTCAAACAGTTCAAGTTAGGCACTACTTATGCCTCGGAGATTATTGGAACTCACATATAAAGCCATTTGGGCCTTGTACCTATACCTATTAAGGATATAGGTCTTTGACTAAATTTCAATTTATTTTGTTGCTTATTGTCTATTGGGGTGTTCTATTTTTGACAATTTATATAGCTTTAATTGCACTTAATATAGGTTTTAATGTTTTGATTGAAATTGTACATAGCTTTATGCTTTACACTTATACTTAAAACATCTCTTTTGTACCTGTGGTTATATTCTCTTTTTCATTTAAATGCTGTGATTTCTCTATTTTTTTCTTAGTCAAAATTGCCAAACGTCTGTTCATTTTCCTTTAGTCTTTTAAAAAATCTTTTTTTTTTATTTTTAAATTTACCTTTACCAGCAAGTCCTGTTCCTTCTACCAATAAAATATATTCTATATCTAATCACTTTGTATCATCCTCAAAACTAAAAGCCTCAGTCAAAAATATCATAATATCTGGTCTAGGTCATTGCTATCATCTCTGAATTGGTCTTGCTGTTTTTCTCACCCACACCCAATTCGTTTTCTATATTGCATTTGATTGACCATATTAAAATACAAATTATACTTTCAGTAGTTTCCCATTGCAATGGGAAAAAAATTCAAGCACCTTCCCTTGGTTTTTATTAAGACTGCATGAGCTCATCCCCACTTACTTCTCTGATGCCATCTCTGGCTATTCTTCGCTTGGTTCCTGCCTCTCCAACTACACTGGCTCTTGTTCACTTTTTTAAAAAGGGCTTTCTTGTTCCTACTTTAAAGTCTTTTCAATTGCCATGTCCTCTCACAGAATGTCATTCTTTTCATTCTTTATTTGGCTGGCTCCCTCTCATCCGTCAGGACTCAGCAATGTGACTAAGTGACTATTTTAAATTATTTATATTTAATTAATTTAAATTAATAACATATTTTAATTGCTATAGCTTAATATTTTATATTAATTAAATATAATTACATTATATAATTTAGTGTTGTATTATATTAATTTAATAGTATAATATATTATAGCAATTAAACATATTTAAATTTGTTTATTTTTATTTAATTAAATATAAATAAAATGTAAAATTCAGTTACACAGTTGCATTTCAAGTGCTCAGTAGGCTCAAGTGTAAATGGTGGTTACCAAATTAGATGGTGCAGATTATAGTGCAGATTTTCCATCACTACAGAAAGTTCTATTGAACAGTGCTGCTCTAGAGCATTGAAAGCACTTATTTAAGGCTTCATTAAAATATATTGAATGACTTTTGAGTTCCACAGGGATTGTTTTGTTACATTTCAAGGTTTCCTTGTTACATCTTTAATTCCTTTCTCATACTTTATTTGGCTTTATTTATGTTGATTATTTTCATTGTTTCCTGAATTATAAATGAAATTTATTTGTTGTTGGCCTTTATTTTTTCTAGTTAATGCACTCTATGATGTAAATTCTATACTGAATAAATGTTGGCGAGAGGTAGATATGTAGTTTTTAATTCTTTGTTTGCTTTAAAACTATCTGTAATTTCCATCATAAAGTTGTCTTTAACTCAGAAATAATCTAGGAGAAGCACTTCCAGAATGGTGCAGTAAAAACCTCCAAAATTCTACTTCTTTATAAAGTATATAAAAACTCTAGCTAAAATTGTCCAAATTAAATTTTCAGAATTATAGAAACTAACCAAAAAAGACTTGCAATAATTTGAGGAGTGTTTATTTTTAAAACATGTTTAAATCATGGTAAGAACCATAAGCTTTGTGATATTTTAACTAGCCTATTCCCATCCCCCTTCCAGCTCTTCATAACAATAATCTTCCTTATCTGTGAGGGATATATTCTAAGGCCCCCAGTGGGTGCCTGAAACCTCAGATAGTGTTAAACCCTATATCCCTATATACATTTTTTCCTATGCACGCATACCTATGATAAAGTATAATTTATGAATTATGCACACCAAGAGATTAACAACAATAACTAATAATTAAATAGAACACTTATAACAGTATACTGTAATAGAAGTTATATAAATGTGGTCTCTCTCAAACTATCTTAGTGTACTGTACTCACCTTTCTTCTTGTGATGATATGAGATGATACAATGCCTATGTGATGAGAATCATGTGAGGTGAATGATGTAGGCATTGTGACATATCACTAGGCTAATACAGACCTTCTGAAAATATATCAGAAGGAGGATCTTCTACCTTGGGTGATCCTAGATCATCAAGCCATAATAATGTCCATGGTTGGATGCCAGGAATAGATGATGTGGATGGTTAGGGATTGATATGGTTTGGCTGTGTCTCCAGTCAAATTTCATCTTGAGTTGTAGCTCTCATAATTTCTGTGTATTATGGGAGGGACCTAGTGGAGCTAATTGAATCATGGGGGCTGTTTCCCCCATATTGTTCCCATGGGTAGTGAATAAGTCTCACAAGATCTGATGGTTTTATAAGGGGAAAATCTTTCGCTTGGTTCTCATTTTCTCCCTTGTCTGCCGCCATGTAAAACATGCCCCTCACCTTCCACCACGATGGTGAGGCTACCCCAGCCACGTGGAACTGTGGGTCCATTAAACCTCTTTTTCTTTGTGAATTACCCAGTCTTGGGTATGTCTTTAACAACAGCATGAAAACGGACTAATACAGAGATCCTCAATAGTTGAAGGTTTTTTTGGGTGTGTGTGGAAACATTTTGGAAGAACATTGTAATGGGAAGTTGTCTCTATTTAACTCATCAAAGTGTTGTTGCAGAAGTTATAATTTTTCTGTTAACATGTGGGTGATTTAGATGTTTTGTTCTAACAGAGGATTGCATTCATAATTTTATTTATTAATGTCTATGCAATTTGAAACACTTTAACAAATTTCAGCAATCCAGTTCTGCTTCAGTTTCTTCATCTTCCTTTTCCTCTGTAGATGACTCAAGTTTTTCTAGTTCCTATTTGTGAACACTTCTCATTGGCCTTCAATATGTTCTTCCATTTCTTCATCAAGCAGGTCAATAAATACTTCTCCACCAACTTGTCTTGCTGCATAAATGATTTTTTAACTTCTCCACTGATCCTTGGGAAGACTAAAATCATTCATGACTTCACAAGTTTTTCCAGCAGGCATTATAGTTTCTGGTTTTAATTCATCACTTGCAGCTTTGATGAATGTTATTGCACCAACAATAGTGAATGATTTCCAGCACTGTTTTATGTCCAGATTAAGGTCTGCATCAAATTCTTGTTGAACGTTATCAAATACCAGACATGCATATGTGGCCTTAACAAACCAAATGATGCCTTGGTCAAGGAGCTGAAGCAATGAGGTTGTATTGTGAGGTAAAAATACAACCTGGACATTTTTATTTTCATAGCAAACAGATTCAAGATGGCCATGTGCATTGTCTATTATTAATACAACTTTAAATTCCAACCATTCTTCCAAATATTTTCTCACTTCCAGGAAAAAGCATTGGTAGAACTATTCCATAAACAAGATGACTGTCACCTATATTTTCTGATTATGTTGCCAGAACATAGGCAGATACTTTTCATTTTTGTTTTTGAAAGTGCATGAGTTCATTGCTGTGCACACTCCTCCTGGCTTTGTCATATACCCTGCATCATTGCCACTAGTACCAGAGTTAGTCTGTCCTTCTTGATACCCTGGTGCCTTCTTTGCATGTTCATGAATTTTTAAGCTCTATTGGAGATCTCCCAGAAAAGTCCAGTTTTATCACAATTGAAGTCTTGCTTTTCATGGTATCCTTTCTCCTTAATCAACTTCTTCAACTCTTCTGGAAATGTGGCAGTATCTGCTTCATTAGCAGATGTAGATTCTGCAGTAATTTTTACATTTTTAGTCCAAACCTATTCCTGAATCTGTGTAATCATCCCTTACTTGCAGCAAATGACTTCATGTCACTCATTTCAGGGGATCCCTTGCTTAAGTTTTCATATAGGCTTAATGCTTTCTGGTGCAATATGTTGCCATCAATTGCAACATGTTTCTATTCATGTCTTCTACCCACAAATTCAATGCCTTTTTCATCTTAGCTAAGTACTTATATACTTTGGTTATAGTATCTACAGCTTGAGGTACAATAGCAAAACTAGCATACATTTATTTTTTTCTTCACAATTTTATGGGTAGAAGATGCATTCTTACTGTACCTCTTAGCAACCTCAGCATATATATATTTTTTCTTTCCTTTTAAAGTCAAAAGTTTTTTACCATTTAACTTAAAGGAAGCACTTTATGGCTTCTCTTTGACATATCTGAGTTGCTAGTATCACTCCTTGCACTTTGGGGTCATTATGAAGTAAAATAAGGACTACTTGAACATAAGCACTATGATATTATGGCAGTTGAACCAAGAACCAACATAGTTACTAAGTGACTAATGGGCAGATAGCAGATGGCTCAAGGCATTTATTGAAAACTCTATCCAATTATTAGCTGACAACTAAGCTAACCAATCAGAGACTTCAGTGGCCACACATGACAGAGTACAGAATTTGCAGTCTTAGTCCATGAAAGTAACTAAACAAACAGTAGAACCTGCAGCAATAACAAAAACAAGCAACAACAGCAAACCCCAAGAAGAAGGAAATAATTTTAATTCCAGAGTTGCTACATTATACTATTTCAAGTGTCTAATTTAAGAAATTACCTCTAATAGATTTTTGAATCTCTGTTTGTTTGTAGTTTTCATTTTGTTTTGTTTTACAGTCACCATTTTCTGGTTGATGCCTAAGTTTATTGCATTATCAATAGATTTTGCCTCAATGACATTTACTTTTATAATTTCCTGAGATGTGTGTGTGAAAGCATGTGTGTGTGTGTGTGTGTGTGTGTATGTGTGTATGAAATAGAGCATAGTTAATTTTTAAGACTGTTTCATAGGTAGATTTTCTTTGAATAAAAGTTTCTCTAAATCAGTATTCGATCATTTCTGTTAAATGTTCTTCAAATACTCTGTATCCTTTTTTCTTTTTCTTTTTCTTTTTTTTTTGACCTGTCTTGTTCATTTTGTTTTAGGGTTCTTTTTTTAAAAAAAATGCATTCAATTTTTAAAAATTTAGTCTGAGAATCCTTTTATAAATTGGAGAACATAACCCTTTAGAATGTATTGTGATTAATGATATGCTTGGAATCATTCCAACCACTTGATTTTCTATTTACTATATATTAAATTGTGTAGTTATTTCTCCTGTCATATTTCATGCTATTTTTTGAGTCATCTTTTTTTCTTATTACCTCTTTTCTGCTCTATTGCTTTGAAGGTTATGCATATAATTTCTCTTTTTTTTTTTTTA
>NW_012117389.1:2091917-2096052 GCF_000951035.1 Colobus angolensis palliatus | reverse complement strand
TATTCGGCCATCTTGCTCCGCCCCCCTATGCATATAATTTCTAATAGAGTATTGTGACCTTCAAAATTTTGATCTCTGCATTATAGTGGATTTAAAAAATGGTCGTTAATTATTTGCCACTCCTCCCTTCAAGAAGTAGAGTTTAATTTGCCTGTCCCTTGAGTATAGGTTGGACTTAGTGACTTTCTTCTAAAGAATAAAAAAAGTGGAAATGATGATATGTAACTTTGGAGACTGGGTCCTGAAAGGTGCTACAAGGTGCAAGGTGGACAAATAGAAGCCTCCAGTGATCCCCCATCCAGCAGGAAGATCAAATTTAATGACTATCCACACCAAAAAATCACCTTAATAGAAACCAAAAATAAGGTGAGCAATCATAGTACCTGGATTTAACTTCATATCTTTGAAAGAGGCATTGGAGCAGGTAGGAAAGATAGTCTTATATCACTGATGCCACCCGTCCTGCATCCCTTGGCAGCAGCTGTGTGGCACTGATAAACAATCTGTGCCCTTGCTGGAGAAAAGCACAGTGATTGTGGGATTTGCCTTGAACTCAGTGCTGCCCTGCCACAGTGGAAAGCAAAGCCAAGCTGAACTCAGCTCCCTCATGAGACTCCGGCTCTTGAAGGAAACACTGAGAACAGCTCTAGCCAGAGGGAAATCACCCATCCCAGCAGTTGGAAGTTGAGTTTTGGCAAGCCTTACCATGGCTGGCTAAAGCACTCTGGGGTCCTAAATAAACTTGAAAGGCAGTCTAGGCCAGAAACACTGCAACTCCTAGGTGAGACCTGGTGCAGTGTTGGATTCAGAGTCAGTGGAACTGGGGCACACACAACCTAGTGAAACATCAATTAGGACAGCTAAGGGAGTGATGGCATCACCCCTCCCCTAACCCCACACTGCCCAGCTGTGACTCCAAAAAAGACCTTTTCCTTCTGCGTTAGGTAAGGAGAGGGAAGAGTGGGAAGGATTTGTCTTGCATCTTGGATACCAGCTCAGCCACAGAAGGCTAGGGTACCAGTGAGAGTCACAAGGCCCCCATTCCAGGCCCTAGCTCCTGGATGACGTTTCTACACAAACCCTGGGACAAAAGAGAACCCACTGCCTTGAAGGGAAGGACCAAATCCTGACAGGATACATCACGTGCTGACTAAAGAGCCCTTGGGCTCTGAATAATCAGCAATGGTAGTCAGGCAGTACTTGCTATGGGCCTTGGGGTAGATTCCAAGATGTGTTAACATTAAACAAGACCCAGCACATTCCCAGATGTGGTGGCTACAGCGAGATACTTCTGCTTGAGAAAAGTCAAGAGAAAAGTAAAGGGGACTTTGTTTTGCACCTTAGGTACCTGCCTGGCTGCAGTGGGGTAGAGCACCAAGCAGGCTTTTGGGGTCCCTGATTCCAAGCCATGGCATGTGGATGGCATTTCTGACTCACTGGACAGGAGAGGAGCCCACTTCCATGAAGGGTGAGTCCCAAGGTTGGCAGCATTCAACACAAGCTGACTTAAGAGGCTTTGGGTCTTAAGTGAACATCAGCAGGAGTCTGACACTACTCCCCATGGGCCTATGGTGGTGGTGGCCATGGGGAGAAGCCTCTCTGCCTGTGGAAATTGGAAGGAAGGGTGGGAAGGGCTGTGCCTCTTGGTTTCAGCACCAGCTTAGCCATAATTAAATGAAACATCAGGTACATCTGTAAGGTTTTTAACTCCAGTCCCTGGCTCCTGAATGTCATTTCTGGACCTGCCTGGGGCCTGGGGGAACTCACCACCCTGAATGGAAGGACAAAAGCCTGGCTGACTTTGCCATCTGCTTATTGTAGAGTACTAAGGTCTTGAACAAACTTAGGAGGTAACAAGGTAGTGGTTACAGTAGGCTTGGGTGAGATCCAGTGCTGTGTTGGCTTCAGGTATGGTCCAGTGCAGTTTTAGTGCTGGTGACCCAGGGGTGCTGATGTCACCCTACCCCCAGCTCCAGGCATCTCAGCACAGAGGAAGAGACTCCATTTATTTAGGAAAGATAAAGGGAGAGGACAAGAGTTTCTGCCTGCTAATACAGAGAATCCTTCAAAAACTTACCCAAGACCATTGAGGTGATGCCTCCACAACTCTATAAGGATCACAAGGTTACTGGGCTTGAAGTGCTCCTTAATGCATACATGGCTTAGATGGCAATGCTCAAGTCTCTTCAAATACCGGGAAAACCTTCCCAAGAAGGATGGATACAAACAAACCCAGTCTATTAAGACTACAATGAATACATAACTCTGCAACGTCCTGACACCAACAAACATCCACAAGTATCAAGAATATCCAAGAAGACATTACTTCACTAATGAACTAAATAAGCCACCAATGACCAATCCCAGAGAGAGAGAGAGATATGTAACCTTTCAGACAGGGAATTCAAAATAGTTATTTTGAAGAAACTCAAAGAAATTCAAGATAACACAGAGAACAAATCCATAATCCTATCAGACAAATTTAACAAACAGATGGAAATAATTAAAAGGAATCAAGTAGAAATTCTGGAGTTGAAAAATGCAACTGACACACTGAAGAATGCATCAGAGTGCTTTAGTAGCAGAATTGATCAAGCAGAAGAAAGAATTAGTAAGCTTAAGATAGGTTATTTGAAAATACACAGTCAGAGGAGACAAAGGACAAAAAATTTTAAAAATGAAGCATACTTTCAAGATGTAAAAAATAGCCTCCAAGGGGCAAATCTGAGAGTTATTGGCCTTAAAGTGTAGGTATAGAGAGAGATGGGATGGAAAGTTTATTTAAAGGGATAATATAAGAGAACTTCCCAAACCTAGAGAAAGTTATCAACATTCAAGTACAAGAGGTTATAGAACACCAAACAGATTTAACCCAAAGAATACCTCAAGGCATTTAATAATCAAAATCTCAAGGGTCAAATATAAAAAAAAAGTATCTTAAAAGCAGCAAGAGAAAAAAGTAGCATAAAATGGAGCTCCAATACATCTGGTAGCAGACTTTTCTTTTTTCAAAAGAGACAAAGAAGGTCCTTTACAGGCTAGGAGAAAGTGGTATGACATATTTAAAGTGCTATGAAAAAACAAACCTTTTACCCTAGAGTAGTACATCTGGCAAAAATATCCTTCAAACATGAAAGAGAAATAGACTCCCAGACAAACAAAAGCTGAGGGACTTTATTAACACCAGACCTGTCCTACAAGAAATGCTAAAAGGAGTACTTTGACCAGAAATAAAAGGATATTAATGAGCAATAAGAAATCAATCTGAAGGTACTAAACTTACTGGTAATAGTAAGTACACATAAAAACAGAATATTATAATGTCATAATTGTAGTGTGTACACTACTCTTAAGAAAGACTAAAAGATGAAACAATCAAATAACTGAAACACTTCTAGATATAAACAGTATGAGATAGAAATAACAAAAAGTTGAAAGATGGAGGAAAGAATTTGAAGTATAGAGTTTTTATTGGTTTTCTTTTTGGTTGTTTGCTTGTTTGTTTATGCAATCAGTGTTAAGTTGCAATCAGTTTAAAATAATGGGTTACAGGATAGTATTTGCAAGCCTCATGGTAACCTCAAATCAAAAAATCTACAATAGATATACAAAAAATAAAAATAAAAACAAAGAAACTAAATTACAATACCAGGGAAAATTACCTTCTCTAAAAGGAAGACAGGAAGGAAGATAAAACAGAAAGGAAGAACTCAAGAACAACCAGAAAACAAATAACAAAATGGCAGAAGAAATTCCCTGCTTCCTGATTAATAATAGCATTGAATGTAAATGGATAAAACTCTCAAATCAAAAGACAGAGTGGTTGAATGGATTAAAAAAAAAGAACCAATGATTTGTCACTCACAAGAAACACACTTCACCTATAGAAGCACACATAGACTGAAAATAAAGGGATGGAAAAACGTGTACCATGCTAATGGAAAGAAAAAAAAAAAAAGCAGGAGTAGCTATACTTATTTTAGACAAAAGAGATTTCAAGGGGGGCGGAGCAAGATGGCCAAATAGGAACAGCTGCAGTCTCCAACTCCCAGTGTGAAGGACACAGAAGACCGGTGATTTCTGCATTTTGAACTGAGGTACTGGGGTCATCTCACTAGTGAGTGCCGGACAATCG
>NW_012117389.1:2073498-2087187 GCF_000951035.1 Colobus angolensis palliatus | reverse complement strand
AAATGATGAATTGATGGGTGCTGACGAGTTGATGGGGGCAGCACACCAACATTGCACAAGTATACATATGTAACAAACCTGCACGTTATGCACATCTACCCTAGAACTTAAAGTATAATAAAAAAAAAAAAAAAGAGATTTCAAGACAGAAACTATAAGAAGAGACAAAGAAGGTCACAGCATAATAATAAATGAGTCAGTTCAGTAAGAGGATATGGAAATTATAAACATGTGTTTCCAACACTGGAACACACAGATTTATAAAGCAAATATTATCAGAATTAAAAAGAGATAGACCTAAATACAATAATAGGTGGAGATTTCAACACTCCATTTTCAGCACCGGACAGATAATCTAGATGGAAAATCAACACAGAAATATCAGACTTAATCTGCATTATACACCAAATGTACCTAACAGATATTTGTAGAACATCTCATCCAAGGGCTGCAGAACGGGTATGTTTTTCCTCAGCACATGGGTTATTCTCAAGGACAGACCATATTTTAAGACACAAAATGAGTCTTAAAAACATTTTGAAAAATTGAACTAATATCAAGCATCTGCTCTTACCACTGTGGAATAAAATTAGAAATCAATAAGAAGAATTTTGGAAACTATAAAAATACATGGAAATTAAACAATATGGTCCTGAATGATCAGTGAGTAAATGATGAGATTAAGAATTAAATTGAAAAATTTCTTGAAACAAATGATAATGGAAACACAATGTACCAAAACCTATGGGATACAGTGAAAGCAGTACTAAGAGGGAAGTTTATAGCTATAAGTGCATATGTGAAAAAAGAATAAAAAATTTAAATTAACAATCTATTGATGCATCTTAAATAACTAGAAAAACAAGGGTATACTTAACCCAAAATTAGTAGAAGAAAAGAAATAACAAAAATCAGAGCAGAAATACTTGAAATAGAAATAAAGAAAACAATACAAAAGATTAATTAAACAAATAGTCTGTATTTTGAAAAGATAAATAAAATTGAAAACCCTTAAGTTGGAATAAGAAAAAAAGAGAGAAGAATCAAATAGATAAAATCAGACATGAAAAAGGAGGCATTATTACAGATACCACAGAAATTCAAATGATCATTAGTGGCTACTATGAGCAACTATATGCCAGTACACTGGAAAATATAGAAGAAGTGGATAAATTCCTAGACAAACACAACTTAACAATATTGAACTGTAAAGAAATCCAAATTCTGATCAGACCAATAATATATAAGAAGATCAAAGCCATAATAAAAAGTTGCCCAGCCAAGAAAAGCCTGATACCCAATTGCTTCACTGATGAATTCTACCAAACATTTAAAGAAGAGCTAACACCAATCCTACTCAAGATATTCCAAAAAATAGAGGAGGAGAGAATACTTCTAAACTCATTTTACAAGACCAGTATTATCCCAATACCAAAACCAGATACAGCCACATCAAAAAAGGAAAGCTCCAAATCAATATCCTTTATAAATATTCATGCAAAAATCCTAAACAAAATACTAGGTAACTGAATTCAACAATACATTGCAAAGATCATTCATCTTGACCAAGTGGGATTTATCCCAGTTATGCAATAATGGTTTAACATACACAAATCAATCAATATGATACATAATAGCAACAGAATGAAGGGCAAACACTGTATGATCATTTCAATTGAGGCTGATAAAGCATTGATAAAATTCAACATCTTTTCGTGATAAAATGCCCTGAGAAACTGAGTATAGAAGGAACATATGTCAATATAATAAAAACTATATATGACAGACCCACAGCTAGTGTCATACAGAATGCAGAAAAACTGAAATCCTTTCCTCTAAGAACAGGAGCATAACAAGGATGCCCACTTTCACTGCTGTTATTCAACATAGTACTGGGAGTCCTAGCTAGAGCAATTACATAAGAGAAAGAAATTAGGGGCATCCAAATTGGAAAGTTAGAAGTGCTAATTTGCTCGCTTTTAGATGATATGTTCTTATGTTAGGAAAAAACTAAAGACTCCACCAAAAAGCTTAGAACTGATCAACAGATTCAGTAAAGTTGTAGAATACAAAATCAGCATTAAAAAATCAGTAGCATTTCTATATTCCAACAGCAAAAATTTGAAAAGGAAATCAAGAAAGTAATCCCGTTTATGATATGATACCTAAAAATAAAATTGAATACCTAGGAATTAACCAAAGAAGTGAAAGATCTCTACAATGAAAACTATAAAATATTGATGCAAGAAATTGAATTAGACACAAAAATAGAAAGATATTCCATATTTATAGATTGGAAGAATCAATATTAAAACGTCCATACTACCCAAAGCACTTTATAGATTCCATGCAATCCCTGTAAAAATAGCAATAACATTCTTCACAGAAATAGAAAAACAATCCTAAAATTTATGTGGAACCACAAAAGTCACAGAATACCCAAAGCTATACTGAGCACAAAAAGCAAAAGTGGAGGAATTGTACTACCGGATTTCAAATTATAATACAAAGCTATAGTAACCAAAACAGCATGGTACTGGCATAAACACAGACACAGAGATCAGTGGAACAGAATAGAGAACCTAGAAACACATCCATACATCTAAAGTGAACTCATTTTCAACAAAGACGCCAAGAACAAACACTGGGGAAAGGACAGTCTCTCCAATAAATGGTGTAGGGAAAACTGGATATCCATATGCAGAAGAATGAAACTAGACCCCTATCTTTTGCTGTATACAAAAACCAAATCAAAATGGATTAAAGACTTAAATGTAAGACTCACACTATGAAACTACTACAAGGAAACTTTGGGGAAAATCTCCAGGATGTTGCTCTGGGCAAATATTTTTTGAGCAATACAAGCACAGACAACCAAAGTAAACATGGACAAATGGGATCACATTAAGTTAAAAAGCTTCTGCACAGTAAAGGCAACAGTCAATGAAGTGGAGAGACAACCTACAGAATGGAAGAGAATATTTGCAAAGGAACCATCTGACAAAGGATTAATAATAAGAATATATAAGGAGATCAAACAACTCTATAGGAAAAAATCTCATAGTTGAATTTAAAAATGATCAAA
This sequence comes from Colobus angolensis palliatus, assembly GCF_000951035.1. Lineage (NCBI taxonomy): Eukaryota > Metazoa > Chordata > Mammalia > Primates > Cercopithecidae > Colobus > Colobus angolensis. The sequence goes on along the minus strand of NW_012117389.1, from coordinate 2,084,102 downwards.
ATATCTGAGTAGACATTTCTGAAAAGAAGACATACAAATCGTAAGCAGATATATGAAAAGATGCTCCCCATCAATGATCATCAGAGAAAAGCAAGTCAAAACTACAATGAGATATCATCTCACTTCCATTAAAATGATTTATATTCAAAAGACAGGCAATAACAAATGCTGGCAAGGATGTGGAGAAAAGGAAACTCATACACTGTTGGTGGGAATGTAAATTAGTACAACCACCATGAAGAACACAGTGGAGGCCCCTCAAAAAACATAAAATAGAGCTACCATATGATCCAGCAATCCCACGGCTAAGTATGTATGCAAAAGAAAGGAAATGAGTATATGGAAGATATATCTACACGCCCATGTTTATTGCAGCACTGTTACACAATTTCAAGATTTGGAAGCTACCTAGGTAAGTGTCCATCAACAGATACACGGATAAAGAAAATGGGGTACATATACATAATGGAGTATTATTCAGCCATAAAAAAGAATGAGATCCTGTCATTTGCAACCACATGAATGGACATGGTGGTCATTATGTTAAGTGAAAAAAGCCAGGCACAGAAAGACAAACTTCCCATGTTCTCACTTATTTTGGGGAGCTAAAAATTACAATAATTGAACTTAACTAGAAAGTAAAATGATAATTACCAGAAGCTGGGAAGAGTGGTGGGTTTGGAGGTGTAAAGATAGTTCATGGATCCTAAAAAGTAGTTAGAAAGAATAAGACCTCATATTTGATAGCACAACAGGGTGACTGTAGTGAATAATAAATTGTATATTTAAAAATAACTAAGAGTGTAATTGGATAGTTTTTAACTCAAAGGATAAATACTTGAGATGATCGTTATCCCATTTATCCTGATGTGATTATTAAACATTGCATGCCTGTATTTTAAAGAAAGGGTGCTACAGCTCCATCATTGCCATTTCTCTCCATTTTCTCACTTTGGAGATCTATCTGCCATGTTGTGAGGACATTCAAGCATCCTATGAGGTGATTCATGTGGTGAGAAACAAAGAACTGCTGCATAGAGCTAGCAAGAAATTGAGGCCTTCTGGCAATAGTCACGTGCATGATCTATCTTAAAGAAGGATCTTCAAGCTCACTCAAGCTTTAAGATGACTTTAGCCTTGACCATGTATTGAACCTGAGCTAGAATCACCTTGAGTTACTTCTGTATTTTTAACCAACAGCAATTTTGGAGCAATAGAAAATAAGTGGTTTTGAAGCCACTAACCTGGAGTAATTTGTTATACATCAATAGATAACAAATACCAGTACTTCAGCTTACACTTTTCTAATAGCATCTAGAGTTAATAATTATACATAGTTTCTTTCTTAGTATACTTTAATTTTTTCAACTGCACTTTTTACTTTTTGATACAAATTCACAAATTATTATAAAATAATTTTCAAGATGTATATAAGATATTAATCATCTTTTTCTGTGAAGGGTCAGATAAAGCTTTTAAGTCTTACATTTTTGTTGTAACTATTCAACTCTTGTAGTATGAAAGCAGCTATAAACAGCATGTCAATGAATGGATGTATATTTAAGGACACTGAAGTTTGAATTTCATGTAACTTTCATGTGTCATGAAATAGTGATCTTTTTATTTTTTCCAACCATTTGAAGACATTAAAACAATTCCTAGCTAACAAGGAATACAAAAGCGTCGGTGAGCCAAGTTTGGCCCAAGGTCCACAGTTTGCTAACAACTGATCTATGCATGGAGGATTCTGAAAAGATGATGGCTTGAGAGCAACATGCCTAAATCCTTATCCATATCAAATTTTCCTCAACTCTCTTTTTGAATGAGACGTTAGCAGGCAAGCTGTCAAACCTGGATGGTACGTTTGAGTCTACAGACTCTACCAGCATCTCTGGATAGTAAAGAAGATATGGAACCTTGAGGCACTTTGTGCTGACTAGAAACCCAGGAATCAGTAGCAGAGAGGTCTTGGGCAAGAATCAGGGAAGAGCTTCCTCTTCTTGTTTGCTTGTGGTTCTGCGATGCTGCATAATCTTGTTCTCTATCAGTGTTTGATGTGAAAACAAACTGGTGGGTTGAGTTGTACAGTCCTTGAGGTGATAAATTTCTCTTGTATTTTGTGAATTCTGGGATCAGTGAAGCTTTTAATCTTCTTCAGAGGGAATAATGGCTTTCAAGGTTGTGCACTTAGAGTGGAAAACTGCCACTGTTCAAGAAACCCAAACAGCCTTAACTGAAGACTGAGGATAAACCAAACATGAAATGATTAAGACAAATAATAATGCACTTAATGAAATTCAGCTACAATGAGAAGTAAACTTTCTTGAACAGCTTTTTCCGTGTTCCCTATTTATGTAGAATTTTAAAATTGTCAGGAAAGGGTTTTATTAAAAAAAAAAGAGTACAAATTATTAAATAAATAATGTAATGGGAACATTGAAATATACTGACTGGAATTAAAATAATATGATTTGGTATTAATTTGATAGATGAACGGAAAAAGAAGATGGTCACTGTGGAATGTCATATTCGTGACCTGAAAACTCTAATGGAAGAAATAATTCAGAACCAGAGCAAAATATAAAGAAATAGAAATAGTTGGGGGAAGTGACACTTGAAGAACAGACAGATCCAGGAGTCTGAGTGGGAGAATATTAGGAGTTCCAGAAAGACGGGGAAAATTGTGGAAGAGAGGACATATTTAAACAGGTAATAAGGAAAAAAGACCCTGATTTTGGCTGGGCAGGGTGGCTCATGCCTGTAATCCCAGCACTTTGGGAGGTTGAGGTGGGTGGATCACCTGAGGTCAGGAGTTCAAGACCAGCCTGGCCAACATGGTGAAACCCTGTCTCTACTAAAAATACAATAATTAGCTGGGCTGGTGGTGGGTGCCTGTAATCCCAGTTACTAGAGAGGCTGCAGCAGGAGAATCACTTGAACCCGGGAGGCAGAAGTTGCAGTGAGTTGAGATCGCACCTTTGCACTCCAGCCTGGGTGACAAGAGCAAAACTCAGTCTCAAAACCAAACCAACCCAAACAAAAAAACCCTGATTTGAAGAAAAGTTTGAATCTCAAGATTCAAAAAAGTCATCAAATTCATGAGAAAGTTATTTGTAATGGAAGGGGAATCATACCAGTAGTAGACGTTTCATCGGTGATTCAGGAATCCAGAAGACATAGGAGACTGGATCAATAGTTACAACCTAATGAAGGAAAAATACTGTTACAACAAAATTTTTACTCATTAAGATATTCATATTTCAGGATGAGTAAAAGACAGCATATATACAAGTATTAATCAAATATATTACTACGTCATTGTTCACTGACGATAAGATCATATACCTAGAAAACCATAAAGACTCATCCATAAAGCTCCAATAGCTGATAAATGAATTCAGTAAAGTTCGGGATACAAAATCTATGTACACAATTCAGCAGCACTGCTATACACCAACAGCAACCAAGCTGAGAATCAAATAAAGAACTCAAACCCTTTTACAATAGCTGAAAAAAAAATTAGGAATATACTTAACCAAGGACGGGAAAGACCTCTACAAGGAAAACTACGGAACACTGCTGAAAGAAATCATAGATGACACAAACAAATGGAAACACATCCCATGCTCATAAATAGGTAGAATCAATATTGTGAAAATGACCATACTACCAAAAGCAATTTATAAATTCAACACAATTCTCATCAAAATATGACCATCATTCTTCGCAGCACTAGGAAAAACAATCCTAAAATTAATATGGAATCAAACAAGAGCTGGCATAGCCAAAGAAGGCTTAGCAAAAGGAACAAATCTAGAGGTATCATATCACTCGACTTCAAACTATAAGGCTATAGTCACAAAAACAGCATGGTACTGCTATGAAAATAGGCACAGAGACCAATGGAACATAATGGAGAACCTAGAAATAAAGCCAAGTACTAACAGCCAACTGATCTTTGACAAAGCAAACAAAAATATAAAGTGGGAAGGACACCTTATTCAACAAATGGTGCTAGGATAATTGGCAAGCTACATGTAAAAGAATGAAAGTGGATCCTCTTTTCTCGCCTTATACAAAAATTAACTCAAGATGGATCAAAGACTTAAATCTAAGACCTGAAACCATAAGAATTTTAGAAGATAACACTGAAAAAACCCTTCTAGATATTGGCTTAGGCAAAGACTTCATGACCAAGAAACCAAAAGCAAGTGCAACAAAAACAGATAAATAGATGGAACTTAATTAAACTGAAAAGTTTCTGCAGAGCAAAATAAATAATTAGCAGAGTAAATAGACAACCCACAGAGTGGGAGAAAATCTCTGCAAACTACATTTCATGTAAAGAACTGATATCCAGAATCTACAGGGAACTCAAATAAATCAGCAAGAAAAAAAACAAATAATCTTATAAAAAAGTGGGCAAGGGACATTAATAGACAGCTCTCAAAAGAAGATATCCAAATGTCCAACAAACATATGAAAAAATGCCCAACATCAGTAATTATCAGGGAAATACAAATCAAAACTACAGTGTGATACCACTTTATTCCTGCAAAAATGACCGTAATTAAAAAATAATAGGTGTTGCCAAGGATGTGGTGAAAAGAGAACACTTCTACACTGCTGGTGGGAATGTAAACTAGTACAAACACTATGGAAAACAGTGTGGAGATTCCATAAAGAACTAAAAGTAGGACTATCATTTGATTTAGCAATCCTACTACTGGGTATCTACCCAGAGGAAAAGAAGTCATTATACGAAAAAGATCCTTGCACATGCATGTTTATAGCAGCACAATTTGCAGTTGCAAATATATGGAATCAGTCCAAATGCCCATCAATCAATGAGTGGGTAAAGAAAATATGGGGCCAAGGTGGGCGAATAACCTGAGGTCAGGAGTTCAAGACCATCCTGGCCAACATGGCAAAACCTTGTCTCTACTAAAAATACAAAAATTAGCCAGATGTGGGGCACACCTGTACTCCCAGCTACTTGGGAGGCTGAGGTGGGAGGATCACTTGAACCCGGGAGGCAGAGGTTGCAGTGAACGGAGATTGTGCCACTGCACTGCACTGCAGTCTGGGCAACAGTAAGACTCTGTCTCGAAAAAAAAAAAAAAAGGGTACATGTGTATACCATGGAATACTACTCAGCCACAAAAAGGAACAAAATAATGGCACTCACAGCAATGTGGATGGAGTTGGAGACCATTATTATAAGTGAAGTAACTCAGGAATGCAAATCCACACATTGTATGTTTTCACTTATAAGTGGGAGCTAAGCTATGAGGACACAAAGGCATAATAATGACACAATGGACTTGGGGGACTTGGGAGAAGTGTGGGAGGAGGGTGAGGGATAAAAGACTACACACTGAGTACAGTGTACACTGCTCGGGTGATGGGTGCACGATAATCTCATAAATTGCCACTAAATAACTTACTCATGTAACCAAAAACTACCTGTTCCCCAAAAACCTATTGAAATTTTTAAAAATAAGAAAAATTTAAAAAACTAACTATTGGATACTATGCTCCCTACCTGGGTCATGAGAGCAATTATACTCTAAACCTCAGCATCATGCAATATACTCATGTATTAAACCTGCACATGTACTTCCTGAATCTAAAATAAAAGTTGAAATTATTAAGAAAAGGAAATAAAATGAAATGGTAAGTCACAGACTAGGAAAAAAATATTCTTAATACATGCATCTGACAAATGACTCATAAGAAGAATACATAAATTAATTCTACAGATCAATGACAGAAAGACAACCCCCCAAAATATAGTGAAAAAAAGTATACAGACATTTCAGAAAGTAAGACAGACAATTGACCAATAAAATTTTTCAATATTGTTAGTCCTAAAGTAAACGCAAAGTAAATTCACTGAGGTACCATTTTATGCTCACTATAATTTCTGTAATTGAAAATACTGACAGCATCAATGTTGGTGAGAATATGGAGCAAACTAAAATCTCATATCTTGTTGGTTGCAGTGTAAAATGAAAATCACTTTGTGAGGCAGATTTACAGTTTTATAGAACTACCCCTATGATCTAGTCAGTAATTCCACTCCTAGCTATTGACCCAAGAGAGATGAAAACATGTGTGTAAAAACTCTTGCATAAGAATGTCATAGCTGCTTTACATATAAAGCAAAATTTGGAAATAACCAAAATGTTTATCAACAGAAGTATGGATAAACAAAATGTGATATATTCATACAATGCAATTCTACTAAAAAAAAAAATGAAGTACTAATACTTGCAAAGCAATGGCTGAATCTCAAAAATATTACAAGTGAAAGAAAGTAGACGAAGTATATTCTGTATGATTCATTTTATATTAACATCAAGAACAGATAAAACAGTAACCGTCAAGGGAAGTGGGGCACAGGGGAACTTTCTGGGGTGATGAAAATATTCTTCATTGTGAATGCAGGTGGCGATTACATGGGTGTATACGTTAATCAAAACTTGTACACTTAAGTTCTGGGCATTTAACTATATTCAATAATTTTTTTAAGAAATTAATTTTATTTTTTGAGCAAAAAGGAAAAAAGAGAGGTTAAATGGAGTTTCAATATATAGATCAGGATTCTGACTGTGAAAATGGTTTCTGAAGCTCAGCACTCACAGAATCCTTTTTTGTAGCACTGATGAAGTCCCAAGGGCACAGGTCTGGGAGTCTAGAACTCGGGGGTGTTAGGAGCAGGAAGCTTTGCGACAAGGGGAGGGAATACTCCATAGCAAAAAGGGTCCTGGCTTGGAATCCAGACAGGCATGGGTTAGATAAATCCCAGATCTGCCACCTCCTAGCCATGTGACCTTGAGAGAGCCATCTAACCTCTCTGATTCTCAGTTTTATCATCTCTAAAATGATGAAAATAATTATACCTATTTCAAGGGACTATTGTGAGATTAAGGGCATGTAGAGCTGATAGTAAGCATTCAAATAATGATGGTCAGTTTTTATTATTGGTGCAACAGGTTAAACAGTTCCTCTCTGAGATCCTTCCTAGCTCTAAAATTCTGCAGTTTTAGAATTTAGATTTTGCTCTCCAGGTCTACATATAAGTACCACCTTCTGGGTCTACTTCTACCAGAGTGCTTGCTATGCTCTGCTATAATCACTAGTTCCCTTTCCTATATTCTTCATATCCAGTGAGCTTCATGAGGACAGGGATGAGTCTTAGTCACCCTTTTATCTAGTGCCTAGCAAGTAGCAAGCATTTGACAAATGTTGGAATATTAACTAATATATCAATCAGTATCTTACCATGAGTCCCTTAGTGCTTTCTGACATTCCCATTCTCAGCGCCCAGTTGGTGACACTTGATCCTCCCTCTCAAACAACCCCAGAAGGCTTAGTTAGGAATGTAGACTTCAGACAAAAAAATATATTACTTCAATTTACTTATCCAATAAATATTCATTAAGCACTCTTGAGAAAGTCAGTCTCATGAGTAAGCACAGTCTTTTGAAAACAAAAGGCTATCGTACAACAATGGATCTTGGGCCTAGAGGAACTCCTTACCAAAAGATAAAGAGCCTGGACAGGCAGGAATATCTTTCCCTGCTTCAGACTCTGTGTATTCCTTTGTTCTGCTTAAGTGTGTGCATCATACAGCATCTGGCCAAACACACTGCTATGTCTGTTCCTGGTGGTGAGGGAACAGGGTCCTTTCTCTTGCAGCTTGAGAATTGTGGGTGCAGACTGTCTCCCTGTATTGGTAGTGCAATGGGACCTTATGCCCATGCATTACCAATGCTCACAATTGAAGCTAGTGTTGCTCTGTCTCTTCTCCATGTGAATAAGGAGTCATTTTGCCTAGTGCCTGTGTGAGTCATATCCTTCTTGATGATGCCTCCCCAAACCATGGAATAGGTTCACATGCTGGAGCATGTTAACTGCTGCTTCTGCTGTCAGGCATTGTTTTGTTATTTGCTATCCTCCATGCAGTGGGACACCTCACATGGAGGTGGTGACAGGTTTCATTTGCTCAACAGTTCTACAAGCACCTAAAGTTATTCAGGCATCATGTAAATGAAGTACTGGGGAAGTGTAAAAGTAATTAAAACCTGGTTTATTCCCTTCAAGAGGCTCACAATTTATTAGAGAATACAAGTGCAAAAAATAGTTATTGACATACAAATCTATGAGATAGTGCCTGCAAACTCTCATCCCCTTGCTATAGGAGAAGAAATGTTAAATTACTTTTTCTGGGTCACACAGTTGGGAAGTGATAAAGTCAGGATTTGGACAGAAGTCAGTGTGACTCCAGAGCTCACATTCTAAAATCCTTCATTATTTTGCTACCAGAAATTTTCATAATCTGGAATCAGAATCCCACTGTTGCCCATGCAAATTTCACTTTCAATTGATCATAGTAATAGTGGTAAGGCTTGCCATGTATTGAGTATCTACGATGTGCCAGGCAATTTACAGAATTTATTTTAAATTCTCATGACATTCCTACTAAACAGGTGCTTCCCATTTCATTGGATAAGGAATTTGGAATTTGTAGAGATTGTCTCTTCTCCTAATTGTGAACTTCATATTCTTTGAGGAGGGGGAATAATGGTGAATATAAGAATGCCTTTGAGGGGCAAAAGAGACGTATGTTACTGGATTTCATTAAACATATCCTGAGCAGGTAAGAAGGGTCAAAACTTCTGTTCTTTTTTCTTTTTAAATTATTTTTCTTTTTAATTTGTGTGAGTACATGGCAGATGAATATATTTATGGGGTACATGAATGTTCTGATACAGGCATGCAATGTGAAATAAGTACATCATGGAGAATGGGGTGTCCATCCCCTCTCGCATTTATCCTTTGAGTTACAAACAAATCAATTACACTGTAAGTTGTTTTAAAATGTACAATTATTATTGACAATAGTCACCATATTGCTCTATCAAATAGTAAATGTTATTCATTCTTTATATTTTGTGTGTATCCATTAACTATCCTCACTTCCCCCACAGCCCCCTTCCCAGACACTGGTAACCATCCTTCTACTCTCTGTGTCCATGAGTTCAATTGTTTTGATTTTTTTATTTCACAATATTTGTCTTTCTGTGCCTGGCTTATTTCATTTAACATAATGATCTCCAGTTCCATCCATGTTGTTGCAAATGACTGGATCTCATTCATTTTATGACTGAATAGTACTCCATTGTGTATAAGTACCACATTTTCTTTATCCATTCATTTGTTGATGGACACTTAGGTTGCTTCCAAATCTTAGCTATTGTAAACAGTGCTGCAATAAACATGGGAGTGCAGCTATCTCTTTCATATACTGATTTCTGTTGTTTTGGGGTATATACCCAACAGTGGGATTGCTGAATCATATAGTAACTCAATTGTTAGTTTTGTGAGGAACATCCAAACTGTTCTCCATAGTGGTTGTACTAATTAAAATTCCTCCCAACAGTGTAAAATGTTTCCCTTTTCTCCACATCTTCACCAGCACTTGTTATTAACTGTTTTTGGAGAAAAGCCATTTTAATGGGAGTGAGATGATATCTCATTGTCGTTTTCATTTGCATTTCTCTGATGATCAGTGATGGTGAATACATTTTAACATGCCTGCTTGACATTTGTATGTCTCCTTTTGAGAAATGTCTATTAAAATATTTGCCCATTTTTTAATCGGGTTAATAGATTTATTTCCTGTAGATTTGTTTGAGCTCCTTATATATTCTTGTTATTAATCCCTTGTCAGATGGGTAATTGGCAAACATTTTATCCTATTCTGGGGTTTGTTTCTTCATTTTGTTGATTATTTTCTTTGCTGTAAAGAAGATTTCTTAGTTTGATGTAATTCCTTTTGTTCATTTTTGCTTTGGTTGCCTGTGCCTATGGGATATTGCTCAAGAAACTTTTGCCTAGATCAATATCCTGGAGATTTTCCCTAATGTTTTCTTGCAGTAGTTTCATAGAGAGTGAGGTCTTAGATTTAAGTCATAAATCCACTTAGAGTTGATTTTTCGATGTGGTGAGAGATAAAGTTCTAGTTTAATTCTTTTGCATATGGATAACCAGTTTTCCCAGCACCATTTTTTGAAGAAACTCTCTTCTCCCCCAATGTATGTTCTTGGCATCTTTGTCAAAACCGAGTTCATGGTAGATGTTTGGATTTGTTTCTGGGTTCTCTATTCTGTTCCATTGTTCTATTTACTGGTCTGTATTAACACCAGTACCATGCTGCTTTGTTTACTATAGCTCTGTAGTATGATTTGAAGTCAGGTAATGTGCTGCTTTGGTTACTACAGCTCTGTAGTATGATTTGAATCGAGTAATGTGATTCGTCTAGTCTTTCCCTTTTTGCTCAGGATAGCTTTGGCTATTCTTGATCTTTTGTGTTTCCATATAAATTTTAGGATTGTTTTTTGTGTTTTTATGAAGAAGGTCATTGGTATTTTGATAGGGATTACATTGAATCTGTAGATTGCTTTGTGTAGTTTGAACATTTTTAACAATATTGATTCTTCCAAAATATGAACATGGATTATCTTGCCATGTTTTGGTTCTCTTCAATTTCTTTCATCAGTGTTTCATAGTTTTCATTATAAAGATCTCTAACTTCT
>NW_012117389.1:2049912-2067743 GCF_000951035.1 Colobus angolensis palliatus | reverse complement strand
GTATTGGGGTGGGAGTTACCCGATTTTCCAGGTGTTGTGTGTCTCAGTTCCCCTGGCTAGGAAAAGGGATTCCCTTCCCCCTTGAGCTTCCCAGGTGAGGCGATGCCTCACCCTGCTTCAGCTCTCGCTGGTCGGGCTGCAGCAGCTGACCAGCACCAATTGTCCGGCACTCCATAGTGAGATGACCCCAGTACCTCAGTTGAAAATGTAGAAATCACCGGTCTTCTGTGTCGCTCGCACCGGGAGTTGGAGACTGGAGCTGCTCCTATTCGGCCATCTTGCTCTGCTACTGATTTTTATATGTGGCTTTTGTATCTTGCAATTTTACTGAATTTTTTTTACCAGTTTTAATAGTTTTCTTATGGACTCGTTAGGTTTTTCCAAATATAAGATTATATTATTTGCAAACAAGCATAATTTAACTTCTAACTTTACACTTTGGATGACTTTTATTTCTTTCTCTTGTCTAATTGGTCTGGTTAGGACTTTTAGTACTATGTTGAGTAACAGTGGTGACAGTGGGCATCCATGTTGAGGTCCAGATCTTAGAGGAAAGGCTTTCAGTTTTTCTGCATTCTGTATGATACTAACTGTGGGTCTGTCATATATGACTTTTATTACATTGAGGTATGTTCTTTCTATATCCAGTTTTTTTAGGGCTTTTATCATAAAGGTTGTTGAATTTTATCAAATGATTTTATAACCTCAATTGAAATGAGTATATGGTTTTTATCCTTTATTCTGTGGATATGGTGTATCAAATTGATTAATTAATGTATGTTGAATGATCCTTGCATCCCAGGGATAAACTCCATTTCATCATGATGAATAATCTTTCTAATATATTGTTGAATTTGTTTTGCTAGTATGTTTTAAAGACTTTTGCATCAATATTCACAGAGATATTGGCCTGCAGTTTTCTTCTTCTTCTTCTTTGTGTGTGTGTGTGTGTGTGTGTGTGTGTGTGTCTTTGTGTTTTTGGTATGTTTTAGGTATCAGGGTAATATAGGCCTTCTAGAATCTTTTGGAAGTATTCCTTCCTCCAGAATAGTTTCAGTATGATTGGTATTATTTCTTCTTTAAGTATTTTGCAGAATTTAGGAGTGAGATCACTAGGTCTGAGGCTTTGCTTTACTGAGAGACTTTTAATTATGGCTTCAATCTTGTTACTTCTTGTTGGTCTGTTCAGGTTTTCTATTCTTCCTGGTTCAATCTTGGTAGGTTATATAAAATGTGTCCATTTTTTTCTAGATTTCCTAATTTATTGTGTCCAATTTTTTCTAGAGTTTCTAATTTGTTGTCATATAATGACAATAAATGTGTCCATTTTTTTCTAGATTTTTCTAATTTATTGTTATATAGTTGCTCATAGTAGCCATTAATTATCCTTGGAATTTCTGCAGTGTCAGTTGTAATATTCCCTTTTTCATTTCTGATTTTATTCATATCTTCTCTCTGTTTTCTTAGGTAGTCTGGCTAAAAGTTTGTCTGTTTTATTTAACTTTTCAAAAAACCAACTTTTTGTTTCATTAATCTTTTGTATTGTTTTGTTCTTTTCAATTTTGTTGGTTTCTGCTCTGATCTTTATTGTTTTTTTCTTCTACTTATTTTGGATTTGGTTTGTTCGTACTTTTCTAATTCTTTAAGATGCATCATTTGATTGTTCATGTGAAATTTTTCCTCTTTTTTGATGTAGGCACTTATAGCTATAAACTTCCCTCTGATTACTGCTTTTGCTGTATCACAGAGGTTTTGGTATGTTGTGTTTCCATTATTATTTGTTTCAAGAAAGTTTTTATTTTCCTGCTTAATTTCTTCATTGACCCACTGGTCATTCAGGTTTATATTATTTAATTTCCATGTATTTGTATAGTTTCCAAAATTCCTCTTACTGATTTCTAGTTTTATTCCATTGTGGTCCAAGAAGATGCTTGATTGTTTAAATTTTTTGAATGCTTTAAAACTTTTCTGTGACTAAACATATGGTCTATCCTTGAGAATGATCCATGTGCTGAGGAAAGAATGTGTGGTCTGCGGCTTTTGGATGAAATGTTCCATAAATATCTGTTAGAGCCATGTAGTTGATAGTACAGATTAAGTCTGATGTTTCTTTGCTGATTTTCTGACTGGAAGGTTTGTCCAATGCTGAAAGTGGGGTGTTGAAGTCTCTAGCTCTGATTATTGTATTGGAGCCTATCTCTGTCTTTAGTGCTAATATTTCCTTGATATATCTGGGTGCTCCAGTGTTGGGTGCATATATATTTAAAATTGTTTTATCCTCTTGCTGAATTGACCCCCTTATCATTATATAGTGACCTTCCTTGTTTCTTCTCATAATTTGTGTCTTGAAATCTATTTTGTCTTATATAAGTATAGAGACTCCTGCTCTTTTTTGATCCCTATTGACATGGTATATCTTTTTCCATTCCTTTATTTTCAGTCTATGTGTGTCTTTATAAGTGAAATATGTTTTCTGTAGGCAACAGATCACTGGGTATTGTTTTATTATTCATTCAGCCAGTCTATGTCTTTTGACTGGAGAGTTTAGTCAATTTACATTCATTGTTATTATTGATAAATAAGGACTTACTCCTGTCATTTTTTAATTTGTTTACTAGTGACTTTATGATCTTCATTTCCCTCATTCTTTCCTTGCTGTCTTTCTATAGTGAATGTAATTTTTTCTGGTGATATAATTTAGTTTCTTGCTTTTTATTTTTTAGTGTATCCATTGTATGTTTTTTGGTTTGAGGTTACCGAGAGGCTTGCAGATACTATCTTATAACATATTATTTTAAACTGATGACAAGTTAACATTATTTGCATAAATAAACAAGAAAAAAGAAAACTAATAGAAATTCTACACCTTAACTTTGTTCCCCGATGTCTTAAGTTTTTGTTGTTTCTATTTATATCTTGTTGTACTGACTATGTCTTGAAAAGTTGTTCTAGTTATTATTTTTGATTGGTTTATTGTTTCGTCTTTTTGCTTAGTATAAGAGTCGTTTACATGCCCAGTTACATTGTTATAATATTCTGTGTTTTTCTGTGTATTTACTATTACCAGTGAGTTTTGTACCTTCAAGTGATTTCTTATTGCTCATTAATGTCCTTTTCTTTCTGATTGAAGTATTTCATTAATCATTCCTTGTAGGACAGGTCTGGTGTGGATGAAATCCCTCAGCTATTCTTTGTCTAGGAAAGACTATTTCTCCTTTATGTTTGAAGGACATTTTCAGCAGATATACTATTCTGGGGTAAAACTTTTTTTTTTCCTTCAGCAATTTAATTATGTCATGCCACTCTCTCCTGACCTATAAAGTTTCCACTGAAAAGTCTGCTGCCAGATATACTGGAGCTCCACTGTGTGTTATGTGTTTATTTTCTGTTGCTGCTTTTGGGATCCCTTCTTTAATCTTGACCTTTGAGAGTTTGCTTATTAAATCTTTTAATGTAATCGTCTTTTGATTAAATCTGGTTGGTGCTCTATAACTTTCTTGTACTTGGATATTGATATCTTTCTCTAAGTTTGGGAACATCTCTCTTATTATCCTGTTGAATAAACTTTTTCTCCATATCTCATTTTCTACTTCCTCTTTAAAACCAGTAACCTTAGATTTTCCATTTGAGGCTATTTTCTAGATCCTGTAGGCTTGCTTCATTGTTTTTTATTCTTTTTTTTTTTTCTCCATTGACTGTATTTTCAAATAGCCTGTCTTGAAGTTTGCTAATTCTTTCTTCTGCTTGATCACTTCTGCTATTAAAGGACTCTCATGCATTTTGAGTGTGCCAGTTGCATTTTTCATCTTCAGAATTTCTCCTTGATTCTTTTGAAGTATTTCAATTTCTTTGTTAAATTTATCTGATAGAATTTTGAATTCCTTCTCTGTGTCTCTTAAATTTCTTTGAGTTTTCTCAACAAACAGAGCCATTTTGAATTATCTGTCTGAAAGGTCACATATCTCTGTTTCTTCAGGATTGGTCCCTGGTGCCTTATTTAGTTTATTTGGTGAGGACATGTTTTCCTGGATGGTGTTGAAGCTAGTAGATGTTCTTTAGTGTCTAGGCACTGAAGAGTTAGGTATTTATTGTAGTCTTCACTGTCTGGGTTTATTTGTAGCTGTCCTTCTTGGGAAGGCTTTCCAAATATTTAAAAGAACTTGGGTATTATGCTCTAAGCTATATCTGCTTTTGGCGACACCCCAAGCCCTATAATGCCATGGTTTTTGCAGACTCGTAGAGATACCACCTTTGTGGTCTTGGACAAGATCCAGGAGAATTATCTGGATTAGCCAGCAGAATTCTCTTCCCTTACTTTCTCCCACACATAGTTTTTCTTTGTGTTCAAAGCCACCTGGAGCTGGGGTAGAGTGACATAAGTACCTGTGGTCACCACCACTGTGACTACACTGAGTCAAGTCTGAAGCCAGTAGAGTTCTGGGTCTCACCCAAGACCTGCTATAACCACTCCCTGTCCACTGCCTGTGTTTTCTCATGACCCTGGAGCTCTAAAATCAGCAGATGTTAAAGCCAATCAGGCCTGTGTCCTTTCCTTCAGGACACAGAAGTTCCCCAGACCCCAGCTGGGTTCAGAAGTGCTGTCCAAGAGTCAGGGGCTAGAGTCAAAAACCTTAGAAGTATACCTGGTGTTCTACTGTATTTCAGCTGAGCTGGCACTTAAACCACAAGATAACAGTCTGGTAGTCCTTCCCATTCTTCTCTCCCCTTTCCAAAGGCAGAGGAGTTCTCACCCCATAGGCACCCCCACCTGAGGCCATGAGGAGTACTGCCAGACCATTCTTGATGTTCCCTTAAGGCCCAAGGTCTCTTTAAGTAAGCTTGTTGTGAATGCTGCCTGGCTTGGGACTTATTCTTCAGGGCTGTGGGCTCCCCTATGTCCCAGGGAAGGTCCAGAAATGCCATCCAAGAGTCAGGTTCTGGAATTACAGACTCCAAGAGCCCTCTTGGTGCTCTATTCCCCTGTGGTTGTACTAGTACTCAAGGTGCAGGACAGTCCACTTTACTTTTCTCTCTGCTTTTCTCAAGCAGAAGGAGTTTTGCCCCATAGTCACCACAGCTGGTAATGTGCTGAGTCTCATCTGAAGCCAGCAAGTCTTAGAGGCTCACCAAGGCCCTCGATGTAGTACTTGGGTATCGCTGCTGGTTATTCAGGGCCCAAGGACTCTTCAGTTAGCAGGTGAAGAATGCTGCCAGGACTGGATCCTTTCCTTCAAGGCAGTGGGTTCCCTTCTTGACCAGGATATGTCTAGAAATGTTGTCTGAGAGCTAGAGCCTGGAATGGGGCCTCACAATTCTGACTGGTGCTCTATCTGCTGTGGTTAGACTGGTATCCTAGATGCCAGACAAACACCTCCTTACTCTCACTTTCCTCTCCTCAAGCAGAAGGAAGGGCTGTCTTTTGGAGACACAAGCTGTGCAGACTGAGGTTAGGGAAGGGATGATGCAAGCACTCCCTCGGCTGGTCCCAGCTGATGTCACAGTATTTCACATGGCCCCCAAGTCCACTGTCTCTAGGCCTAGTCCAGCTCTAGGTCTTGCCTCAAATTTGCTGTCCTCATGGCCTAGACTGCCCTTCAAGTTTACTTGGAGGTATAGAATGCCGTAGCCCTTGGTGGCAAGGTTAACAAGCACTCAAATTTCTACCACTGGGATGGGTGATTCCCCTCTGGCTAGGGCTGGTTTAAATGCTCCCTTTGTGGTCAGGCATTAGCTGAGTTTGGTCTGGTTTTCCTTTGTGCTCTAACAGAACAGCACTGAGTCAATCCATCATGATTGCTATGTTCTCTCTCCCTCAGTGCCCGGAGATGCTGTTGGCACCATGCAGCTGCTGCAGCAGGTGGGGGAGGGGTAATGTCATCAATTCTGGCCTCTTTCTTTTCTATCTCTTCAGTGCCTGTTTCAGTGATATGAAGTTAAAACCAGGTACTATGAGTACTCATCTGATTTTTGGTTCTTATGAATGTGTTTTTTTTCTGTGTAGATAGTTGTTAACTTGGTGTCCTGGCTGGGGGAATGATCGGTGGAGTCTTCTATTCCACCATCTTTCTCTGCCTCCTCATTCTTCCTGTTCTTTTTAGTCAGTAGCCCTCTGTGAAATAACATGGAGATTGAACTGTTATCTTTTTGCTTTCTCAGAGTCACCAATCATGTCACCTTGAGCAAATCTGTTATTCTCTCTAAGTTTGGTTCTTCATATACACACATTTGCCATTGAGATTAAAAGAGAACGTATACAGAAGGTCTAGTACAGCATCTATTTGTTCATTACTTTTTCCTTCCCTATAATTGTAGATCTTGCCTTTTTATGGACAGCTGGCAATTTTCAGTTTGTGCTTTACAGCAGTCATAGTTAAAATTTAGCTCTACTATTTTCTCATTAGGAGTATATATATTTTTTTCATTAGAATTTGAATAAGTTGGAAAACTAAGCTGAAACAATTTTGTTCTTTATTTTTCCCCTTAACATCTAAGCTTTCTGTCCTCTTGGTGTTTACGTGGAAATGCTAACCTTTCAAAGAATGTACATCACAGAAGGTTCCAAAATTTGACCTTTTTCTTACTTTATATATATTTTGTATTTCTCCAGATTATCCTGCTTTTGTTTTCATTATTTATTTTTGATATAAATGTATGAAATACACATGCAATTTTGTTACATGCATAGGTTTCGCAGTGGTCAAGTCAGGGATTTTAGGGTGTCCATCACCCAAATAATGTACACTGTATCCATTAACTAATTTCTCTACTTTTCTTTAATTGACAAATAGCAATTGTATATATTCATGGGGTACCTAGAGATGTTTCAATGTATTTAATGCATAGTGATAAAATCAGGGTAATTAGCTTATTTATCATTTCAAACATTTATCATTTCTTTGTGTTAGGAACATTCAATATCCTTTTTCTAGCTATTTGAAACTATATAATATCTTGTTGCTAACTATAGTCATCCTATGAGGTGTAAAACACTAGAATTTAATAATATGTGCACATGAGGTAAAAAGGAAAAGCTATCAAAGGTTATACACTGAAGAATAAATTACCCCTTCTCACCACCACAGCCTCCAACTCATCCTTCTTAGAAGTAACAACTGCAATTATTTTGTGTGTCTTTCAAGCACTGTTCTGTTTGTATAGAGCATATTTGTACATTTTTATCCTTCTGCCTTTTCTCCCACACATGATCTCATATTCTACACACCGCTTTTAACTTTGGTTTTATTATTTAACAATGTCTCTTGGTGATCTTTCCATTTCAGCATGAATAGCTTTCACTCATTATTTTTAATGGCTGCATGATATTCAAATATATGGATAGCTCACAATTTACGTAAATAGTCCCAAAGTTGTTTACCATCTTTTGCCATTACAAGTAGTTGTGAAGGCATTATCTTCATATACACATTATTGCTCACGTACATGTAAAGTCATAGGATAAATGGCTGTTACTAGAATCACTGATCACATGTTTGTACATTTATAATGTTGATAAATATTGCCAAATTTTCCTTCATAGAGAGTGTCTGTCATGACTTAATTACCACCAAGAATGAATGAGAGAGTCTTTTCACATCCTGAACTAACACAATATAGTTTTTTATAATCCTTTTCAGTCATAGTTAAATAATGATCATTTGTTTTACTTTAATTTTGTATCTCTGTTTCTATGGATAAATTGATCATCTTTTAATATATTTAGAAGTAATTTGCAGTTTTTTACATAGATGTTCTTTGCCCATTTATCTTATGTGTTATTAGATTTATTTTACTTGTTTGTAAAACCTCTCTATATATTGAGTATGTCTATTATTTGCCATATATGTTTGAAAGTATTTTGTCTGCCACTTACCTTTTGGCTTTGTTAATGGTATTTGGATACATGGAAAATTTTAAATTTTGATTTAGTCAATTGTCTCTGTCTCTTGTTTAATGACTCTGCGGGTATGCATCATGCTTACAAAACACTCCTAAGAATATTTTAAAAATCAGTTTTCTCTGTTTTCTTTTGTTACCTTAGTGATAACCATTTTTAAAACAAACATTTATCATTTTTACCCATCTGGTATGTATTTTGGTATAAGAAGTGAAGCAAGTATTTAACTTTATTTTTTTTCAAGTGGTTAGGCAGTTGGCCCAATACTACTTATTGAATAATTTATTTCCCCTTGTTGATTTGAAATGCTTCCTTCATAATAAACTAAATTACATATTATATATATATATATATATATATATATATATTTGTGTGTGTGTGTGTGCCTATTCCTAGGCTCTCTGTTCTGTTTCCTTGATTTGTCTATTTATATACTGATATCAAACTTTAATTACACAAGATTTATGATATTTTAATAGGTGTTATTGCTAGCATACTCTCAATACACTTCTTTTTCAGAATTTTCCTTAGGTTTCTGACAAGTTATATTTCAATTTGAACTTTATAGTGTGGCTGATTGAAAATGTAGCCCTACTGTATTTTATTTGGATTGTTGAAATTTATAAATATTCTTGCCAGAATTGTTTTAGTAAGAATCATTTCTGTTGCTATTTTTTAGATGGGTTGTTCTCTTTGATTATATTTCCTAACTGGTTGTTTGTCATAAATGGAAAGGTTAGTGTTATTTTTATTAAATAATTTCCTACATAGCTGTAAAATTATGATGGGGAAGTATATGTATTGAATGTACATGATGTGCGCACTGGTTCCAGTTTTGATGTATATACATATATAAGCAATCCTGAAAATATATTGGCAGGACATGAACCAAAATGTCAGCCTTAATTATCTCTGAATGGTAGATGATAATTGTGAATGATTTTTGTTGTCTTCTTTGTTTTGCCCAGTGCTTCTCATGTTTCTTGCACTGAGCATGTATTGTTTTATATCAATGAGAAAAATTTAAAAGGAAAAGATAGTCAAAGCATAGTTAAGAGACATAACTTTGGAATATAATTGTGGTGTTCAAATATAGAGGAAGGGAACAAAATGATCTGTTGCATAATCAGGGTAGACTAACTGCTGTAATAAACTACCCTCAAAGATTCAGTGGCTGAACAGAATAAAAGTTAGTTTTTCTCTGATAGTCTAATGAACTTCCACAAGGATTAGGGTGGGGGAGCTGTTGCATGTAGTAGGTTTTGGGGGCCAGCTTGGAAATGATGTGTCACTTCCACCCACATTCTATTTGCCATCACTCAGTCACATGGCCATATCTAGCTGCAAGAGTGGCTACAAAATGTAATCTAGCTGTGTACCCAAGAAGAAAAGACTGTGGATACTGGTGATCACTCATAGCTATTAGTGAGTCTAGTGAACACTTACAGTTGCATTGTGTTTTTGCATCATTTTCTAGGGCAGTTATTTGGGTTTGGGAGTTTTCTTCCCAAGGGGCTTTCTTGAAGTTGTTGAGGATACTCAGCTTGTTCCTGAATAAAACAAGCAGAAATATGCTCTACTGTGCCCTACAATTTCCACACCAATTTCTTAGTAATTTTTTTTGTCCATCTATCCTTTTTGTGTGTGTGCATTGAGCTATCTCCAATCTTAGAGTGAATCCTCAGTCTCTGATTCTTCACCTTACATCTGGTCTGGCTTGTTATCTTCAGTCATTTACTTCACTATGACCTTAGTCTATATTGGATACTGCTTTCTCTATAATGCTTTGGTGAACTGTGTACATTTCCTCCCATGTGTAAACTCAATCCATCTTCTTCTTTCTGACCCGACACTGGGTTTTGAAGTTGGCGTCTCAAAAGGACTCCGGATTATCTTACCCACAGTTGATTACTTCCTGGAGAAGAAGGAAATAATTGTCCCTGCCCAGGATTTTGGAGAGTGATTGATGAGCTACTTATAGTCCAGATTGTGCTGTCACATGTCCGGTGTCTTTTGGTACCCTGAATTTGTATAAGGAAGCTATTAGACATGCATAGTGAAGCCTGGCATGGCTTATCTGAAAAGGATCACTGAGGAGAGGTGTGGAGTCTATCTGGCACAGTACAGAGACAATTCACACCATCACCATCTCATAAAATATCTGAATGGAGGATATGGTGAAAACCTGCCATGTGTTCCTAAAGTACACATTCTCAATGAATATCCCAGGGAACTTGGATCTGGTTTTCCGTGCTCTATGCTCAAACTGAAAGAAACTGGTTTTCCTTCCCATAGGAGAATCAGAGTGTAACTTCATTTTCATCCAAGATAACTCTTAAGTGATGTGTTTTAAATGAGGCCTTAATTTAAGCACATTCTTTGCTCTGCTCATGTTTTCTTATCCAACAAACTTCCAGATAAACAACACGCCTAGTGCCTATGGCCAACTTTAGGTATTGAAGTCCAGAGCTATATTTAAAGTAACTTTTTCTTTCTGATTATAATAATAATTGCATACTTTTGAGTCTATACTACTAGCTAGTGCTGGGCTCAGTGTTTTGCATGCATTGACTAATCTCCGCAACTTTCTGTGGTAAATATTATGATTTCTATTTAACATAGAAAGAAACGGAGGTACAAAGAAATTCAGCATCCTGTTCAAAGTTACACGGCTAGGAAATGGCAGTACTAGAATTAGAGCCTGGGTCTTCTGACTCTGGAGCCTGTGCACTACTGCCTCCAAATCCTGTTTCCATGCATGACCATTAGAACAAACTTGAGGAAGATAAAGTATAATGAAAAATCCAATAAGAATAAAAATGATCTATGATTTCTTAACCTAGAGATATCTATTGCATTTGATATCTTCTCCAAATTGTCATCCCTGAGGGATACATATATTTTTTTAAATGGACAGATTTTATTCATGGTTTTTTACTCTGGTTTTTAACATTTAACCTCTTATTATGAGCATATTTTCAAGTCATTCAATTTTGTTAAAAACATTTTCATGGTGGCGTGTCATTCAATTGTACCATAATTTATTTAACCAGTCCTTTATTACTGGACATTTTTCTGATTTCATTTCTTGCTATTACAAAAAACAATTCTAAATAATTCTACTATGAATTCATGTGACTATATTTTGAT
Organism: Colobus angolensis palliatus; assembly: GCF_000951035.1. Classification (NCBI taxonomy): domain Eukaryota; kingdom Metazoa; phylum Chordata; class Mammalia; order Primates; family Cercopithecidae; genus Colobus; species Colobus angolensis. The sequence goes on along the minus strand of NW_012117389.1, from coordinate 2,056,699 downwards.
CAACTATTTCCTCATCACAAATTCCTAGCAAAATTACTCTTTGAAACATATATACATGTTTAAAGCCCTTCACAAATATTGTCAAATTTAATGGATTCTTGATAATATCTATTTTAATGAGCCATAATTGACTTTAATATACTTTATAATTGGTTGAACCAAATACTAGAGGCATTTTTCTTTTTTTATTTTTATTTTTTATTTTAGAGACGGTGTCTCTCTATGTTGCCCAGGCTGGTCTCAAACTCCTGGGCTCAAGCAATCCTTCTGCCTCAGCCTCCCAAAGTGCTGGGTTTACAGGCATGAGCCACTGCACCCAACTGAGGCATCTTTCTTATATGGTCATTGAATACAAAATAGATTTGGACTTTTTAAAATATTTTAAGAGCTGTGTCTTGGGAATAAGGGGAGAAATAAAGGGGTAGGCTTCAACCCTACTAAATCAGAAAGGGTGTGGTCATCTCAGGAAACCTGAGGTAGGGCTAGATGGCATCTACAACAATATATGGCTACCATGAGGGATGACCTGCAGGACAGACATTGAGGGATGTCTGCCTACTATAAGGATTTTACATGGATGCAATATTTGTAGCTATATTCCATTTGTGGGATTGGCATACTTGAGTAGGGAAGAGAAGTAAAAGTAATTGAGCACTTAGAGTATCTTCTAGCTTGGAAACTGAATTTCAAATACTGTCTATTTGAAGCTGTCATGATATTCTCCATGCCATGCCCTTGTAACAACCCAATAAGGCAAACAGCTTAAGTACTTTTATCCACATTGTACAGAAAATCACAACAGTGACAATGGAAATTTATTCTTTGTTTTGTTTTGTTTTAGAAGACAGATGCTGGCTCTGTTGCCCGTGGTAGAATGCAGTGGCAGGATCATAGCTCCCTGTAACCTTGAACTTGTGAACTCAAGTGATCCTCTTGTCTCAGCCTCCTGAGTAGCTAGAACTACAGGAGTATGTCACCACACCTGGCTAATTTTTAATTTTTTTTGTAGAGACCATGTCTTTCTATGTTGCCTAGGCTGGACTCAAACTTCTGGCCTCAAGCATTCTTCCCACCTTGCCCTCCCAAAGTGCTGAGATTACAGGCATGAGCTGCTGCACCTGGCCAGTGGAAACTTATTAAGCACATGCTACAGGACAAGCATTGTTCTAAGTGCTTTGCCTGTATTCTCCTTTATCCTCAAAAGAATGCTATGAGACAGATACTACATTTCATAGATAAAGACAATAAGATATGAATGAGACACAACAATTTTAAATAGTATATTTAAAGCCACAAGGTTAGCAAATGGCGGAACTTGGATTCAAACCCAGTTAGTGTGTCTCCAGAGTCATCCCTTGTTTCAAGTCTTCTGGAGGCTAAGTAGTCAAACTAAAACCCATGCATGTCAAGGTCTCAGCCGTGATCTTTCCTCTACACTAAGAATCCACTGTAGGAATCTGCATGCAGTTGGCAATTTCAGCTCTCATTTTGGAGTGCCTAACACTGTCAAAAGGCTCTCAGTAATAGATCAAGTTTGCTCACAAGCACAGTGGCAAATAATTGGTTTAATTCTCTGACATCTGTGTATATCCCTGTGTATGTTTGTAACTGTGGGGACAAAAAGTTGTCACAAACACCATTTTACCAATGAGTAGGCAGAAGAAGTGAGAGGTAAAATAACTTATCCAAGGTCATGTAGTTGGTAACGAAAGTAGAACTCATAATACCCATCTCCCAGAGTTACATGTTGAAAAGTGCCTGTCAAGAAAAATCAGCATTCAGTAAATAATAGCAAATAGAACGATGATGACAATTATCTTGTTGCTATGATAGGGTAGTGAGTTCTTCTGCCTTGTTAATTTTTGCATCATCAAATGAGGACTATTGGAGCAGTAATTTATTGTCTTACTGGACAAAGTACTACCTGAGAGATTTGCAAAGAATGATTCTACTTTGTACAAAGAATGCCTTTCAGAAGTAGCTCATATGCTGAGAAGCTGACCTAAACCTGAGATCCTTAGATTTGTACCAAAACTACAGAGGCTTATAAGTAGAGAGGCATTATTTTCAATGTTTCAACCTCACACATATTCTTGATAAGCAGGGATACTTCTACTTTTACACACTATACTTGGATACAAGCCTGCTTCAACACGATAGGAAGCAACAAGCTACCAAATCTCTGCTATTTTAAGTATTTAATAGCAAAACCCTGTGGCAGTCTGGGAAACTTATCTCCACAGAATGTGCTGACGCAGTGGAATGAGATTAAATAGGACCTCATACCTAGTGAATTTCACTACCAGCATGTTTTATTCATCCTTGCTCAATCATATGAATGGGCAATTTTGCTTCCAGATGAAGGGGCACTCTAGCAACAGAACTATCATTTTCCAAGAAGCATTAGTGAGCCCCTGTTTTGAAACGAGAGGTCATTTTGGCTGGGAGAAATTAATAGTTTCCTGGCATGTTTTTCTCTTTACAACTAAAACACATGGTATGTCGATTATAGCTTGATTCTTCCTATGAACAGTGAATGCAAATAGTGAGACTCTCTAGTCATCTGATATCAAAGCCATATATGCTAATGAGGCTAACACCACACATGGTTTTGGTTTGGAGTTCTGACTATGATAGTACTGGGGATCAGACAGCTGGTATGTGCATTAGTTTTCTCCTTGGGAAGTGGGAAAACAGGGAAAGCCATGCTTCTCAAAGAAGCATAATGGCAAAAATAGTTTTATGTCATTACCTCCCCCCAAATTATTAAGTGCTCAGTATTGACATGCTCAGGGTCAACGATTACCCTGAAAAAGACAAGAGAGTATGGCAGACACTGCAAACCCACTCCCACTACCAATACACACACACACACACACACACACACACATGCATATGCACACATATACTGATTTTTACTGATCATCAGTGATATGACAGGATCAAGCATCTACCATGTGCTGGAATATTATTGTAGATGCTTTGCTGGCAGTAGTGTCAAACCTCAAAACAGTCAAGTGGGAAATAAAGCATTATTATCCTACCTGTTTAACAGAAGAGGAAATTGAGGCTCAGAGAAACTAATTTTCTCAAGCACAGACAGTAGGAGGCAATGCTGAGACTGAATCTAAGTAGTTTAATTCCAGAGCCAGTGCTCTTAGCCATTAAACCCAATAATGGATCAACCTAAAAACTTAGGTGCATTGTTGTGGATATCAGATCACTACAGGAATTTTATAGTATATTCATGAAAATATTGTGTCCAGTTCTGTGTGGAGTGCTTCATTTAAAAAAAAAACAACCTCACAGAAGCCTTAAGAGGTAAGTACGGTTATCACCTCTGTCATCAAGATTGAGAAACTGATGTACAGAATAACTTCCCCAAGTTCATCTAACTTGTATGGTGCAGAGTTGAAACTCAAATATCAATTTTTCTGATTCTAAAACACTAGTCTTCAAGGAAGTTACAAAGATGAATAAAACGGGATCCTCGCTCGTTATGAATTTGTGTTTCTAATCTGTGGGGAAGGGGCCCTAGATATGAATCACTCAAATACAAAGCCCAGTGCAGTAAGTGCCACGTGAGCAATGAAAAAGAAGTAGGTGGAAAGGGGAGAAAGAGGAGGACTAGAATAAGGACAGAGGAGGAAGAAGAGGAAGGAGAAGTTGTTGTCCTGTGGAAGAAGAAGATACCATTTCTGACTGGGATGTTTATGAATGGCTCCATGGAAGAAGAAGTGATTAAGTGCATCATTGAGGGATAACTAAAACTTTAATGCACAGAATCTTCTTTTACTTAGAGGCTGCTATGTGCCAGGCATTGCACTAGGTACTTTAAATTAAATTAGTTATGACTGTGTCTTACCAGAGCAATATCATTTTTCGCAGTTTGTAGATTAGGTAACAAAAACTAAGCAAGATAATATAGCCAGGTGTGGGTGAGTGGCACGAACAAACATGCAGAGGTAGACAAGCTTAAGGCCTGGCCCAGGGACCATGATGGGCCCAGATTACAAGTATTCTGAGATTCTAGCCTATTGACAGTGGGGAGTTAGTCAAATGTCATGAGAAGGCAGAATTGAGATAATGAGAGCTGTATTTTGGGAAGATTCTCAGGCATTAGAAAACAAGGACGAATTAAATGGCAGAAATTGGGTGAGTTAAGATGCTATTTCTATAGCCCAAGAACAGAGGAATAGGCACAGGACACAGAGACCTGAGTCTGAAGCCAGTGCCAGGCCCTGTCATTGATTAGCTGTGTGATGTTAGTCAAGATATGCTCTCATTCTTTGCCCTCAATTGTTTCAGCTTTAGAATAAAGATGATAATAGAATGTACAGATTGAACATTCCAAATCGGAAATCCAAAATGTTCCTAAATCTGAAATGTTTTGAGTGTCAACATGATACTCAAAGGAAATGCTCACTGGAGCATTTCGGATTTCAGATTTTTTTATTTGAAATGCTCAACCCTCAGTGGGTAAGTATAATACATGTTAGTACAAAATCAGGGAAAAAAATCTGAAACTTGAAATGCTTCTGGTCTCAGGCATTTCAGATAAAGTTTACTCAACCTGTGCTTGCTTCACAGGGATGCTGTGAGGATAAAACAAGACAAAATATGTAAAATGCTCTACCCAGTGCCTGGACCATGGTAATCGTACAGTAAATGGGAACCTGTCTTAGCCAGCTCAAGTTTCTCTACCAAATTACCTTAGACTGTGTAATTTATAAACAACATGAATTTTTCACTCATAATTCTGGAAGCAGATAATTCTGAGATTAAGGCAGCAAAAGATTACACATCTGGTGAGGGCTTGCTGTCTGCTTCAAATATGGTGCCTTCTTGCTGTGTCATCACATGATGGAAAAGATAAAAAAGGATGAACTTGTTCCAAGTCCTTTTATAAGGGCACTAATCTCATTCACAAGGGTGGAGCCCTCATGACTTTATCACTTCCCAAAGGCCCCACCTCTTAATAATATTGCATTGAGGATAAAGTTTCAACATGAATTTTGGGGGGACACAAACACTCAAACCATAGTAGAACCACTTTTGTAAAAAGGAAAAGTAGTGAGACTAGCTTGGAAGTTATCACAATCCTGGCATCAGATGGTAAGGGCCTACAGAGATAGTGGCAAAAGAGAATGGGAAGAGAGAAAGTTATCATGTTAAGTGGAAGACAGTGACTGCTCCTTGCATGGCTAGATTTTTGAACAAAAGGAATCTTACTTTAGCCAGAATCATTTGCTATCAAATGCAGAACAGATTCAAAAACAAAATGTATCTATCATGTGCATTGTAGTATTTGTAGGGCTTTTGTTAGACTGCAAGACATTGATTCCAGTTTTACAATATCTATATTTATCATTTTTAGGCATTCAGTGTGTTGATTTCATATCTCTCAAAGTCTTGCCATTCTATAACTACCGAAGTGAAATTCTTTGAGATAAAAGCAAGGGATGTGAGAATATATAATAAGTCCTAAAATAAAAGATTGAGCTTCATATTTACACTCTTCTAATCTATGATTCTAAAATACTTGCATTTTCATTATTTCCCTACGTCTTCTGAAGTGACATTAATGTTATAGATATTAAGTCTGATATTTAATTAAAGGGAGATTATCTGTCCATGTAATTGCTGTCCAGAGTAATTAGTCACATGTCTTAGGTAGCTAAAGCTGCACATTCCCACTACAAAACTATGTTAGCTATGTGATACATGAATCAGGCCTTGGAAAAAATGAGAGCTTAGGAATTTAAAACATTGAACATGCCTTTAATTTCAATATTGAGCCCACAACAAAAAAATTTGAAGGTCTAAAATGCCAACTTCCAGTTCTTTCTTAAAATGAGCTAATAGTTGATTAATAAACATACTGTCCATGCCACATAATTAATTTTATAGTAAAGTTGGCTAGAGCCTAGATAAATGGACAATTAGCCTCCCCTCTGAAGGAGGTCTGTTATCATAATTGCTAATGAAAACAACATTTGCATGCATACATAAGAACAAAAATAACCTCTTTCTCTTTTTTAGGTATTTATTACAGAAGCTCAAAGCTCAATCTGTAATATCTAGCAAAACAATTTCACTTCACTCTTTTCTTCTTTTTCACTTTACAATGCTAATCAAACTTTCTTTCTTCTTCCTCTTCTTTTCTTTATACTTTAAGTTCCAGGGTACATGTGCACAATGTGCAGGTTTGTTACATATGTATACGTGTGCCATGTTGGTGCGCTGCACCCATTAACTCGTCATTTACCTTAGGTATATCTCCTAATGCTATCCCTCCCCCTTCCCCCTGCCCCACGACAGGCCCAGTGTGTGATGTTCCCCTTCCTGTGTCTAAGTGTTCTCGTTGTTCAGTTCCCACCTATGAGTGAGAAAATGTGGTGTTTTGTTTTTTGTCCTTGCAATAGTTTGCTGAGAATGATGGTTTCCAGCTTCATCCATGTCCCTACAAAGGACATGAACTCATTCCTTTTTATGGCTGCATAGTATTCCATGGTGTATATGTGCCACATTTTCTTAATCCAGTCTATCATTAGTGGACATTTGGGTTGGTTCCAAGTCTTTGGTATTGTGAATAGTGCCTCAGTAAACATGTGTGTGCATGTGTCTGTATAGCAGCATGATTTATAATCCTTTAGGTATAAACCCAGTAATGGGATGGCTGGGTCAAATGGTAATTCTAGCTCCACACTGTTTTACACAATGGTTGAACTAGTTTACAGTCCCACCAACAGTGTAAAAGTGTTCCTATTTCTCCACATCCTCTCCA
>NW_012117389.1:2014722-2046807 GCF_000951035.1 Colobus angolensis palliatus | reverse complement strand
ATTTGCTGAGGAGTGCTTTACTTCCAACTATGTGGTCAATTTTGGAATAAGTGCTATATGGTGCTGAGAAGAATGTATATTCTGTTGATTTTGGGTGGACAGTTCTGTAGATGTCTATTAGGTCCACTTGGTGCAGAGCTGAGTTCAATTCCTAGATATCCTTTTAAACTTTCTGTCTTGTTGATCTGTCTAATGTTGACAGTGGGGTGTTAAAGTCTCCCACTATTATTGTGTTGGAGTCTAAGTCTCTTTGTAGGTCTCTAAGGACTTGCTTTATGAATCTGTGCTCCTGTATTGGGTGCATATATACTTAGGATAGTTAGTTCTTCTTGTTGAATTGATCCCTTTACCATTATGTAATGGCCTTCTTTGTCTCTTTTGATCTTTGTTGGTTTAAAGTCTGTTTTATCAGGGACTAGGATTACAACCCCTGCCCTTTTTTTGTTTTCCATTTGCTTGGTAGATCTTCCTCCATCCCTTTGTTTTGAGCCTATGTGTGTCTCTGAAGGCGAGATGGGTCTCCTGAACACAGCACACTGATGGGTCTTGACTCTTTATCCAGTTTGCCAGTGTCTGTATTTCAATTAGAGCATTTAGCCCATTTACATTTAAGGTTAATATTTTTATGTGTGAATTTGATCCTTTCATTATGACGTTAGCTGGCTATTCTGCTCATTAGTTGATGCAGTTTCTTCCTAGTATCGATGGTCTTTACAATTTGGCATGTTTTTTCAGTGACTGGTACCAGTTGTTCCTTTATACTTATAATGCTTCCTTCAGGAGCACTTGTAGGGCAGGCCTGGTGGTGACAAAATCTCTCATCATTTGCTTGTCTGTAAAGGATTTTATTTCTCCTTCACCTATGAAGCTTAGCTTGGCTGGATATGAAATTCTGGGTTAAAAATTATTTTAAGAATGTTGAATATTGGTCCCCACTCTCTTCTGGCTTGTAGAGTTTCTGCTGAGAGATTCGCTGTTAGTCTGTTGGGCTTTGCTTTGTGGGTAATCCCACCTTTCTCTCTGGCTGCCCTTAACATTTTTTCCTTCATTTCAACTGGTGAATCTGACAATTATGTTTCTTGGAGTTGCTCTTCTCGAGGAGTATCTTTGTGGCATTCTCTGTGTTTCCTGAATTTGAATGTCGGCTTGCCTTGCTGGGTTGGAGAAGTTCTGGATAATATCCTGCAGAGTGCTTTCCAATTTGGTTCCATTATCCCCATCACTTTCAGGTACATCAATCAGACGTCAATTTGGTCTTTTCACATAGTCCCATATTTCTTGGAGGCTTTGTTTGTTTCTTTTTGCTCTTTTTTCTCTAAACTTCTCTTCTTGCTTCCTTTCATTCATTTGATCTTCAATCACTGATACCCTTTCTTCCAGTTGATCGAATCAGCTACTGAAGTTTGTGCATTCATCACATAGTTCTTGTGCCATCGTCTTTAGCTCCATCAGGTCATTTAAGGACTTCTCTACACTGGTTATTCTAGCCATTCGTCTAATCTTTTTTCAAGGTTTTTAGCTTCTTTGTGATGGGTTCGAACTTCCTCCTTTAGCTCAGAGAAGTTTGATTGTCTGAAGCCTTCTTCTCTCAGCTCATCAAAGTCATTCTCCATCCAGCTTTGTTCCATTGCTGGCGAGAAGCTGCATTCCTTTGGAGGGGGAGAGGTGCTCTGATTTTTAGAATTTTCAGCTTTTCTGCTCTGTTTTTTCCCCATCTTTGCGGTTTTGTCTACTTTTGGTCTTTGATGATGGTGATGTACAGATGGGATTTCGGTGTGGGTGTCCTTTCTGTTTGTTAGTTTTCCTTCTAACAGTCAGGACCCTCAGCTGCAGGTCTGTTGGAGTTTGCTGGAGTTCCACTCCAGACCCTGTTTGCCTTGGTATCAGCAGCGGAGGCTGTAGAAGAGTGAATATTGCTGAACAGCAAATGTTGTTACCTGATCGTTCCTCTGGAAACATCATCTCAGAGGGGTACCTGGCCATGTGAGGTGTGAGTCTGCCCCTACTGGGGGGTGCCTCCCAGTTAGGCTACTCGAGGGTCAGGGACCCACTTGAGGAGGCAGTCTGTCTGTTCTCAGATCTCAAATTCCGTGCTGGGAGAACCACTATTCTCTTCAAAGCTGTCAGATAGGGACAATTAAGTCTGCAGAGGTTTCTACTGCATTTGTTCAGCTATGCCCTGCCCCCAGAAGTGGAGTCTACAGAGTCAGGCAGGCCTCCTTGAGCTGCAGTGGGCTCCACCCAGTTTGCGCTTCCTGGTGGCTTTGTTTATCTACTCAAGCCTCAGCAATGGTGGGTGCCTCTCCCCCAGTCTCGCTGCCACCTTGCAGTTCGATCTCAGTCGGCTGTGCTAGCAATGGGCAAGGCTCTGTGGGTGTGGGACCCTCCAAGCCAGGCGTAGGATATAAATTCCTGGTGTGCAGTTTGCTAAGACTGTTGGAAAAGTGTAATATTAGGGTAGGAGTGACCTGATTTTTCAGGTGCCATCTGTCACAGCTTCCCTTCGCTAGGAAAGGGAATTCCCTGATGCCTTGCACTTCCCGGGTGAGGCAATGCCTCACCCTGCTTCGACTCAATGCTCAGTGGGCTGCACCCACTGCCCCGCACCCACTGTCTGACAAAACCCCAGTGAGATGAACCCGGTACCTCAGTTGGAAATGCATAAATCACCCATCTTCTGCATCGCTCACACTGGGATCTGTAGACTGGAGCTGTTCCTATTTGGCTATCTTGGACCTGCCTAGTCATCTAATCAAGCTTTCTTATGGAGCTCTTCTACCTTGTTTGCACTTGGTTATCCAGCTTCTCTTATTTAAAATGTAAAGTCTTATTTAACACTGTAATATATAATTAGCTGGATTTTAAATACCTAAATAAAATAAAGAGAAAGCATATACATTTCTTTAGGAGGCTTTAAAATTATAATTAACATGATAGATCAATCATTTATAATGTGTCTGTATGCTCATAGGTTAAACATCTCTGAATAAAAAATAAGATAAATGACACATACTTTGAGAAGGCACATACTTTAACTCCTCTATTACAGACAACAATGTTGATGGGTGAAATATAGAAAAGATAAACAGAAAAACATAGCTTGTCTTAGATAGCACACAAGCATCTGCATGGATTAAATACAGAAGAGAAAATTCAAATTTAAGCAAGGTTGAGTGTTACTGGGCTCCAGTCTAATAACAGCCAATGAAGGCTATGGAATTAGGTCCTCTATGGGTAAGATGGCTAAAGTATTTGACATTGAACAGGACTGACTGAATGCCTAAAATAAAAAACTGGGAATGGGAGACAGAATACTTCACCTTGTCTCATGCAAGGAAGCTGCAAAATGTTAGCTAAGATCATCCCCCTGCAAGATATGACATAAGGAGGTAAGAGAACACAGTCCCATACTTGAAAATAAGCCAAGTTATCCATTTGTTCAGTAAAAGGATCTGCCACATCGTCAATGTTACCCCTGGGCAGAAATTCCAAATTGACCCTGTGAGACCTGGTTCTGGAACAAGGACCTGCAGGTCTAGGTGGAGACAACTATAAAACTGCTAGATTGGAATGGCTGAAAATAGAAGCAGAAACAGAAAAAAAAAAAGGGGGGCTGTAGGCACATCACTCTTAAGAAGACACTTGAATGACACTGAGAGTGAGGGCCTCCATAAATTCTGCACCCCAGCTGCCCAATTCTCCTCACTAGGCCCTGCTAAGAATCTACAAGTTCACAAAAATATAAATAAATACTAAATAAATGAAGAATGAGTGAAATCTTTTAGTTGTTCACAAGAAAATTAACTAATAAATGTAGTAGGAATAATACAGAAAATCACCACATGGCAAAAATTATCAATTGATGCTCAAATTAGTTGGTTAAAATTGAATCAGAAATATCATATTTACATATTTTCAAAATATTTCCTCTATAAGACACATATGAATATCAAAGAGGAAAGTAGTACTTCACAGTGGAGAAACTTGGAAGACATCACCATAACCAAGTGATCAAAATTAACATCACCAGTTAAGACAAATATACATCATGTATCTTCTGATATAATACAAATAGAACACAACATAATTTCTGTGGTATCTCTGCTAAAATTACATAACCTACCTACATATGACCACGAGGAAACATCAAACAAACTCAGATTTGATGGACATTCTACAAAATAAATGGTTTGTACTCTTCAAAATTGTCAAGATCATGAAAGATAAAGCAATGCCAAGGGAGTGTTCCTAGTTATAGTAGACTAATGAAACATGAAAAAACATGAAAACTAAATGCAATGCATGATTCTGGATAGGAGCCTTTTGCTACAAAATATATTAATGGGACAATTGGTGAAATATAAATAAGATCTGTTGATTATAATACTGTTTCAGGGACAATTTTCTGATATTTGATCATTGTACTTTAATTATATAAACGATTGACCTTGTTTTTAGAAAATACACACTAAATTATAAGGCATAAAGAGAGTTTTTGTTAGGAACTTTCTTTCAGCAAAGCAATTTAGGACATACATATGGGCATACACAGCTGTGTGTGTTTATGTGTGTGTGTGTGTAAGATAGGAAATGAGAAAGTTAAATCAAAAAGGATAAAATTGCAACATTTGTAGAATTAGTTTGTGATAAATGGGTATTGTTTTACTACTTTTGCATCTTTTCTATCAAATTATTTAAAAACAAAACAAAAATTATATCATAATAAAAATACTATATTACAAAATCTAGTGTTATCTTGCTAAAGTAATAGTTAAAGGTAACTGTATAATCTTAATCACAATTAATTATAAAATTAAGGAAGATTGAATAAAAATGAGTTGTGTTCAACTCAAGAAACCAGACAAAGTAATCTAGAAGGAAGAAAATTGTAAAAATAAGAGCAGAAATGAATGAGTTTGGCAGAAAACAATTAAACCATAGAGAGGATCAATACAATCAAAAGTTGGTTCTTTGGAAAAAAAAATGAATACAATGAGAAAATATCAACAGTAGTCAAGAAAAGACACAAAAAATTAGTAACAAAAAAAGGGAATGTAATGGTTGTATAGATAAATTAAAGATTTCAAGATCATAAAATAGAACTACAATAAACTTTATGCCAATAATCTTGAAAACTTATAAGTCAATACTTCCTTAGAAAATGTGTCAAAAGTGACTGAAGAAACCACAAACCTCCATAAACCAATAAATATCAGTGACATTGAACTGCATTCAAAAGTTTTCTACCTTCAAATACACTAGCCTCAGGCAGTTTTATAGAAAAGTTTTACCAAATCTTGAAGGATCAGATAATTTTTATCTTTTCCAAATTGTTTCAGAAAATATAAAAATAGGGAAGAAATAGCTGAAAGATATGGGGAGAACTAAGCATATGATCCTGCTCTACCTGATATCAAAACTACCTATAAAGCTAAGGTAATAACGATGCTATGTTTTGGTGTAGGGAGAGACAAAAATGCCAATGAACTAGTATAGAGAGCTCAGAAATGAAACTTTAATGTTGTATTAGTCCATTCTCACACTGCTCTAAAGGTACATCTGATACTGGGTACTTTATAAAGGAAAGAAGTTTAATTGACTCACAGTTCCACATGGCTGGGGAGGCATCAAGAAACTTACAATCATGGCAGAAGGCAAAGGGGAAGCAAGGCACCTACTTCACATGGCGGCAGGAGAGAGAATTGCAAGCAGAGAAAATGCCAGACACTTATAAAATCATCAGATCCCATGAGAACTCACTCATTATCACAAGAACAACACCAGGAAAATCACCCCCATGATCCAGTCACCTCCCTCCCTCCACATGTGGAGATTATAGGTCACCCTCCTCAACACATGGGGATTACAATTTGAGATGAGACTTGGGTGTGGATATAGAGTCAAAACATATCATTCTGTCCCTGGCTCCTCCCAAATCTCATGTCCTTTATACATTTCAAAACCAATCATGACTTGCAAACCGTCTCTCAAAATCTTAACTCATTACAGCATTAACTCAAAAGTCCAAGTCCAAAGTCTCATCCAAGACAAGGCAAGTTTTCAAAACCAATCATGCCTTCCCAACAATACCCCAAAGTCTTAACCCATTCCATCATTAACTCAAAAGTCCAAGTACAAAGTCTCATCTGAGACAGGCAAGTCCCTTCCACCAATGAGTCTGTAAAATCAAAAGCAAATTAGTTCCTTCCAAGATACAATGGGGGTACAGGTACTGGATAAATGCTCCCATTCCAAATGGGAGAAATTGGCCAGAATGAAGGGACTACAGGCCCCATGCAAGTTCAAAACTAGCAGGGCAGTCATTAAATCCATTAAATCTTAAATGGAGGACAGTGACCCTCTTCTCACAGCTCCACTAGACAGTCCCCAAGTGGGGACTCTGTGTGGGGGCTCCAACCTCACATTTTCTTTCTGTACTGCTCTAGCAGAGACTCTCCATGAGGGCTCCACCCCTGCCACAAACTTCTGCCTGGACATTCAGGCGTTTCCATATATCCTCTGAAATCTAGGTAGAGGTTCCCAAACCTCAGTTCTTCTGTGCACCAGCAGGCCCAACACCACATGGAAGCTACCAGGGCATGAGGCTTACACCCTCTGAAGCAATGGCCTGAGTTGTACTTTGGCCCCTTTTCACCATGGCTGGGAAAGAGTGCCAAGTCCCAAGGCTGCATAGAGCAGCATCAGGGCCCTAGGCCCAGCCCAGGAAATGATTTTTCCCTCCTAGGCCTCCAGATCTGTGATGGGAGGGGTACTGTGAAGGTCTCTGACATGCCCTGGAGACATTTTTCCCATTGTCTTCGTGATTAACCTTTGGCTTCTCATTACTTACTCAAATTTCTGCAGCAGGCTTGAATTTCTCCCTAGAAACATTTTTTTAATTGCATCATCAGGCTGCAAAGTTTTCCAACTTGTATGCTCTGCTTCTGTTTTAAATATAAGTTCCCATTTCAGATCATGTCTCTCAAGTTCAAAGTTCCACAGATCTCTAGGGCAGGGACAAAATGCCACCAGTCTCTTTGCTAAAGCACAGCAAGAGTGACATTTGCTCCAGTTCCCAAAAATTTCCTCATCCCCATCTGAGACCACCTCAACCTGGACTTCATTGTCCATATCGCTATCAGCATGTTAGTCAAAACCATTCAGCAAGTCTTTAGGAAGTTCTGAACTTCCCCACATCTTCCTCTCTTCTTTTGAGCCCTCCAAACTGTTCCAACCTCTGCTTGTTACCCAGTTCCAAAGTCACTTCCACATTTTCAAGTATCTCTATATCAATACCCCACCCCTGGTACCAATTTAATGTATTAGTCCATTTTGACACTGCTATAAAGTTACTACCCAAGACTGGGTAATTTATAAAGGAAAGAGGTTTAATTGACTGGCAGTTCCAGACAGCTGGGGAGGCCTCAGGAAACCTCCAACCATGGTGGAAGGTGAAGGAGAAGTAAGTACCTTCTTCACATGGTGGCAAGAAAGAGACAGGCAAGCAGGGGAAATGCCAGATGCTTATAAAACCATCAGATCTCATGAGAACTCACTATCACAAGAACAGCATGGAGAAAACTGCCCCTATGATCCAATCACCTCCCTCCCTCCACATGTAGGGATTACAATTTGAGATGAGATTTGGGTGGGGACACAGAACCAAACCATGTCAGATGTATGTCCAGGGTAGCATTTCAGATGAGTCAGGAAGAGAAAGTATATTCAATGTGTGGTTCTAATAGAATAGTTACACATGCAGAGAAAAGTAAAATTAAGCCCCAACATACATAATACAAAAACAAACACAAGAGAAAATCTTTATGACCATAGCTGCTATGGTTTGAATGTGTCCCCTTCAAATTTCAGGTGTTGCCTACGTGATAGTGTTATCGGTGGAGGCTTTAACAGATGACTTGGCCTTGAGGGCTCCTCCTCCTTTAGTTGGATCAGGTGTCCTTATAAAAGGGCTTGATGAAAGGAGTTCATATCTTTTGTCCTTTCACCTTCTTCCATGTGAGGACATAGTGTTCCTCCCCTCTGGATGATGCAGTATCAAGGCACCATTTTGGAAGCAGAGAGTAGGCTTCCCCAGAAAATCTACTTGCCAGTCTTGATCTTGGACTTTCCAGACTCTAGAACCATGAGAAATAAATTTCTGTTCTTTGTAAATTACCCAGTCTCAGATATTCTATCATAGCAGCACAAAATGGACTCAGATATAGGACAGGGAAATTTTTCTTAAACAAAGCAAGACAAAACAAAATAAAACAAAAAAGCATAAATCATAAAATGATCCCTTGATATATTTGATTCTGCATTTTAAAAAAATCAGCACAGAGATACTATGCAATATCTTGAAAACATAATATTGAGTGAAAAGAACAATTTGCCTCTTGGTACAGTATGACTTCATTTGTTAAATGTTGAAAATCACACAAACAAATAGTGTGTATTCTTTATAGATGTATATGTATGGTGTAAATTTATTTAAAATATGCATGGGAACTTTCATACTGATTTCCTAACAGAAAGAAGAGAAAATTGTAGAATGGAATTGGGAGGGTACAGTGGGGTTCACAACTCTAACTGAAATGCCATTTCTTAAAAAAAAAATAAAGTCTGAAACAAATATGTGCTAAAGTTAAAATTTGATAACACCAAATGTGAGTAAATGGGTATTTATTATATTATTATCTATTCACATCTATATGCTTGAAATATTAACACTCCATATTCAAACAATGTGCTCTAGTGGACGAGCACCAGTCTAGATCATGGTTATGTCCAGGCTTTACTACTTTGTGACCTGTCAGGTTACTTAAGTTCTTAGTACCTCAGTTTCTTCATCTGTAAGTTTGGGATAATTGCAGTACTTACAGTGGTATTGTGAGAATAATATGAAATAGCATATGTAAAGTGTTTTGCATAGTGCCTGACACATAATAAGCACTCAACACGTTCTGGCCTTTGTGATCATTTTAAACAAACCTGCCAGATTTGGACTTTTTGTTAATCTTTTATTTCTTTTGGTAACATTTCATTTTGAAATAATTTCATATTTACAGAGATAGTTACAAAGAACCCCCAGTTACTCCTCATCCAGATTTTATCACAATGGTTTTATTATTCTCATTCTACTATTTGGAATTTAAGAATACTTCTTGATGGATGGGCAAAGAATGCCATCATATAGCCTATGCTACCATAAAAATGGACTATTTGGAAGACAGAATATCACTGTGGTTAAGAACATAGGCATTGTTCTTCATCAGTTCTTGACGGGATCTCAGCTTCTCCGCTGACTGAATTGTGACTTTGGGTAAGTCACCTAAATTTCTGAGTCTATGAAATAAAAAGTCAGCATAGTGCAGCAGGACAGGTTAAGGATTCAATCCTGTGAGCCAATAAACAACCACAACATTTCGGAGCTGAGACTATTTGAGTGCCATGTGCTGAAATGTTTAAAGAGGCCTGACTTTAAAATAGCTGCTCAGCCTTCCCTAATGGGTGGAGTGACGTGGAGCATGGTATTTTTCCACTGTGAACCACAGTCCCACAAATGAGGTCCGGCTTCAGATGCCTGAAGCCAGACTTCAAATTTCCTGGATTCTTCTTTTGAAATATGTGTGTGAGCACACTCACGCATGTTTATTTGATTTGTTTGTTTGATTTCTTCCAGCTCATCAAACTCAGCTTCTTTTGTCACTTTATTCTCTTTCTTGCTCTCTGAGGCTTTTAAACAGAGGGTGGTTTTTTTCCCCTTTGGGAGAGGAAACAACCAATGGTATCCCCCTGGATGTGGTTCTGACTGGAGCAGTAATGAGCAGACCTGATGGAAGTGATCACTGACCCCACCTAGGGTGACTTAAGGAGAGAAAGGATAAAGTTTTGGTGCTGCAGAACATTGGACTCTAAAGGTGGGTCTGTGGAACTTTACCAATCTTTTCATATCTGTATCTAAATCAGAAAAAATAAATACAAGGTGGTGAGAGTGTTTCATAAAGTTAAAAAGAGGTCAACATAATGAACTGTCCTCTATTTTGAGATTATGCCCTTCCAACTTTTCTGGTGATAAAATGTCTTTTCTTTCATAAAATTATGGTGGTAGCTTTTTAAAATACTTTCAGTTGGGAGTCAAAATTTGTGAATCCTATATATCTGTATATATATAAATATGTGTGCATGTACGTATACACACACATATATAGAAATCCTATGTATGTATATATGAGCATATATATAAATCCTAAATATAAGTATCCTACAGAATAGGATTTACATGTACTTCTCTATAAAGTCTCTCTCTCTCTCTACATATATATATACACACACACGTGTGTGTGTGTGTGTGTATATATACAAGATTTATATATTTGTTTATGTATAATGGTTGTTAAAATGCTTGTGGGAAATTATATTGGTCCATGAAATCTAAAAAAATCTGACAGCCCTTGATCCAGATTGCCAAAGATATAAAAGCATTCTTCACCATTAAACTCCTCATCCCAATTTTACAGATAAGTAAACTGAGGGACTTAAACTCACAAAGCATGTTGGGAGCAGAACCAAGACTAGAACTCCAATCACCTGATACTCAGGCTAACTGAACCCTCCTCTCCCCTGCCCTGCCACCCCAAATGGAAAAAGGCATGAAGAAAACCTTCCTTAACCTCACTATGTAACAAGTTTTTGCTATACACTGTTCATTTTCTGTTTGGTTCTAAATTTAAGAACTAAAAGAACAGCCAAAATCCCAATGAGAAATGATGATGACTAAGTTCCAGGCCTCATGATCATTAACCCTGTTGGAGTGGAGGCGGTCAATAAAATGGTCACTTAAATATTTTGCTGACTTGCTCCCTCTTGAGTCAGGAGAGTGCCTACTCATAGCATTAATTTCTGATTAGCTGTTAATACAGCCAGGTTAGAAAATAGGATGGAGAAGAATAAGCATTCACATATCCTTTTCTGATTGTTACTAACTAGTGATGATTTGCAGAGTTGGGTCAGTGCTCTCACAGAGGGAAAAACTGGAGGTTTTGAGCTGCACCTAAAACAAGAGACAATCAGCTTCTGGCCTGGAGAAACTGGTTGGGGCAGAGTCATCTCAAAATGGCAGCCTTGGGGTAGTTTGCACCTAGAATTCTACCTGCAGTGTCAGGATTAGATGGGCCCTAGAAAGAGTTATGGAGAGGCGCTGCTCTGGGAAAATGCTCTACCTCTAGGTTAAAGGAGGCCTGGTTTTGATTAGAAAGACCTTTAAATATCATATGTGTTATATATATTACTGAATTCCTATTTTTGCTGTAACAAATAACCGCAATCTTTGTGGTTTCAAACAACAGAAATTTATTATGTTATAGTTCTGAATGTCAGAAGTCCAAACTGGGTCTTACTGGGCTAAAATCAAGGTGTCCACAGGGCTGTGTTCCTTCTGGAGGCTCTAGGGTAGAATCCATTCCTTGGTTATTCTGGCTTCTAGAGGCCTACCGCATTTCTTGTTGCATCACTCAAACCTCTGCTTCCATTGTCATATTGCCTTCCCTCTTTCTGACTCTGACCTTCCTGTCTCCTTGTGAGAACCTTTGTGATTACTTTGGTCTCACCCATACGATCCAGAATATTCTACGCATTTCAGAATTCTTAATTTAAACACAACTGGCAAGTCCCTTTTGCCTTATAAGGTAACGTTCACAGGTTCTAGAAATTAGGATATTATATGTCTGTTGGGAGAGGGCAATATTCAGCTTTCCACAACCAGTAAAACTTTTTTTCAAGTGAAATGATGTAAAGAATCAAATATATAAATTGCATAAAAGCAGAGCTGCTATATTAAATGTCTCATCCATCTAGCCCCTACGACTTCTTTCCCATGACAGTGACTGATCCTTGTAGCTCCCAAATCAGTATGAATACAACTGATTTATATGTGAAGGGAGGACACCATTTGAAAACACCTCAGCCACCACATTCCCACTGTTTGTTATATTCTTCAGTGAAATGTGACACCTCTTAATGCTAGTTAACTGTGAGACAAGAAACTCTGCTCAGATAGACTTGCATTTCCAGAAGCTGAGGTGCTCGATGTTTGTTGAATAAATGAGTGAATAATCAACTAGAGGTGAATGAAAAAATGCTTAGCCAGTGTCTATATTCTGTTTCCCCACTCACAATTATTCATGATTCAGACATATATGTTAGCATTATTAGAAAAAGATCAAAATAGATACCTGCCACCTGCCTTCTCTCACAATATGCAGTGCCAAACCATTTTTACACATATAAACATATGCATTTAACTGCTTTTCGTCAACCTTAATAGAATGTATTCTTTCAAATCCCTATCATGGACATTTTATTTGCATATCAGGAAAGTAGATAATGGTATTATAATATCTTTCTTTGCCTCTTTGCCAGAACCTCGTTCCTGAGGGCAAGATTAGAAATGGAACAAAGAATGTTAAAGAACATCTAGGGCAGGTAGTTTTACAGATGAGGAAACTAAGTTCTGAGCTGTCAAACTTGAAATTTGCTAAGACAGTAGATCGTAAGTGTTCTTACCACACACACACACACACACAAATTGTAACTAGGCAAGCAGGGGTTGACAATGACCATACTTTTGGGCACATCCTTGGCACTTGGTCGAAGCATGTTGATTGAGACTACTTATATTAAAAAAGAGTGGAATGCAGAAACAGAGCTGGCTAATGCAACAAGGCCAGAGCCTGGGAGAGTGAAAATCTGGAGAGCACAGTGCCATGGGGGTCGAGGGAGGAGTGCGCCAGGAGAGGGAGGGGCCTGGGCTGAAGGTACACTGAGCTAATGCCCTTACCACAGAGGAGGATGGGCCTCGGGACAGGAGCATTACTTATTGGAAGTAATGCCAATCTATCCAGTAAAATTATAATTGGTCCTAAGTCATGGTTCTGGACTTGCACACCTAGGAACGTTGAAACAATCTCAGAACTTTAAGCACAATGCACCACATATAATATTTTTGGAAACTCTCTGGTTTTATTTGGAAATTTATATCTGATATTTGGTCAAGGCTTAAAGGTTCCAGGACTTTGAAGTATTGCTGAGTCCTCAACAGTGAACCTTCAAAAGCTTTGACTCTGCCACAGGGCGTTGAAGTGATCTATAAACAATATTTGAAAAGGAAAAAAGTGCTAAGTTTCCACATTAGGTCTAATAGGAAGGAGTCCATCTCCATTTCAGCAACAGTCTTGTCTCTTATGAACACAACTCCAAGCAAAACCATTTTAAGAAAAGGCATGAGCAGGAAAGCAGGGCGGATTATCTACCCTGGCTCTGCCACTGATGTCAGATGGCTGGGGGACCACCCCAACCGTCTACTCCATGGAGATAACATGTTACACAAGTGATGGGGAGAGAAATGCTATTCACACCAGAAATGTGTCCTGGGAGACTTAGATATACAAGTTGCATGAAGACAAGACCTCTGTTTATGATGCTCACCGTTTATCCCTGCAACTTAGACTACATGTCTGGCACATAGTTGGTACTTGTGGGGGTCTCCCAAAAACCCCACTAAGTAGCACTTCATTTTATCATCCAGATTCTGATGTTGATCAATACACAAAACAGTAAATATGAACTTAAAAATACCACTTCATTACTGATGGAGGCCAGGCTAGAAGATCTAAATTAATGAGAAAGTCAAAGTGTCTGCTCAATGGATTGTAAAAGATAGGAGGACTTCACCTAAATGTAGGCAGCAAAGGAGCAGGACAGATTGCCCACTGAAGGAGCAGAGTAGAACACACACTCTTATGAATATGATTGCTCCCAAGAGAAAAGAGGGTGAACTGACTTGAGAATGTCCAGGTAATATACCCCAATTTACCAGTCAAGTAAGTGTTCCTCATTGTGCTCAATACATACTCAATAAAGGCATACATGAATGGATGAACTAAAGAAACACCATGTGTGGTCATCTATAGCCTAAGAATAAATGAGACCTAAACTTCACGTTTGCCTAAGGAGCTGGGATAGCCAGAATGGGGCCCTTGTGTAAAGAGTACTTTGGAGCCCACAACACTTTTCTATGGCACTAGGCTGTAGATCCCCTCACACTCAGATAAGGGAAGAGAAAGGCTGCCTTTGACTTCTGGATAGGGAGTTGTGGGAAAACAAATGCATTCACCCCTCAGATAAGGTGAATTCAACCGGGGGGCAGGCTAGAGGGTTGCTGGTACAACTTGAATAAGAGAGATCAGCTAACATTTTCTCCAATATCAAACTGGATAAAGAAAAACAGATTCATTAAGCCAAAGCAAGTTTCACGCTCTGTTTTGCTTTGCTTTGTAGAACACCTGTTAGTGTCACTCTATTTCTAGCCATGTGTTTCTCATCAAACTAATCCAAGACAACAACAACAAGAGCCAAGGAGCCTGATGCTATAAGAAGGAGAACTTCAGAAGTTCTTACCTCAGTGTTCTTACCTCCTTTTTCCTTCTTACCTCTGTGTTATCTTGTTCTTGCAACCTCCATGACCGGGAGTCACAGGCTTGAAAGGGAAAAACATTTGATCTGTCTTTTCCCTAAAGAACCTAGTTCAGTAACTGACAGTGATTTGAATGGGCTGTTATCATGGGTACCACACTTTTGAGGTAATAAGACTGATAGGTTTTTTCACTGGCACTATTTTTCCACACAGGTAAGTTATATGTAAAGAGGTCATACTATCACTATGTACACTGGTTCTTTGAGACAAAGTACTGCTAATATTGACATTTCATCCGACTCTTTTTGCTTATAGGCTTTGATGAGATCATTCTTGTTAACTTACTATAAATATTATCTGAGAATCAAATCCTTCCTGGGTATAAGATTTGCTTTACATGCCTAATGACCTGTCTAGTTTTCATTATGTCACAACCATAGGGGTTCCCTTGAGCTTGCTTACGTTTTAGAATGAATTAAAGGGGCAGCTTTAGTTTCAATCTTTGTATGTAGTCATTCATTAATTCAGCATTTCTTGGGAGCCTGGTATGTGCCAGATTCTGTGCCCTTTACACCATTTACATATAACATCTAACACAACAACCCTGAAAGGATGATGGTATTCTCCCATTTTCCCAGATTAGGAATCGTGTCATTAGAGAGATACATTCACTTGCCCAAGTTCCACAGAGAATAAATGGTGGAGCTAGGATTCACACCCAGGTCTGCTGATCTGCCAAGCTCCACAGGCTCTTTCTAATAATACGCTCAACTGCTTCCAGCTGCCTTTCCAGCTCATCTCCAGACAGGAGAAGCATTCCACATTTATGTGATGCTCACTTTGTTTCTTCCTGTTTCCCCCTGAGTTGAAATGGAAGGAGAAGCGGTCCCATCACAGTAGGATATGTCCCTGAATGGTAAAGGTTTCTCACTGATATCTTTTACGGGAGACTACAGAATGGTCCTCTTTTTATGCCATTTCCTTCTTTCTCTGGAACTACAAAGTTGAAAGAGATTTAACATCATTAAACACGCTTTAGAGCTTCCTTAAATAATTGTTTAAATGAACACATGTCCTTGTTTTGCAAAGCTTCCAGTCTCAAATTGGGGCTTATGCTAGAAAAGAACCTTCATGGATGTTTTAAGCCAATCATTAACAAAAAGTTTTAAATGGAGACTTAGAGCAGTTTCATCCAAGTTCAACATCAGAGCAGAGAATAAAGAGCCCTGTCTCTGCAGATAGGTATTAAGGTCCAGCCTCATGGATCTAGGGGAGCACCTGACTACCAAACTTCCTGATTTTTGGTGGTCAGAAAGCTGGAAAGTGGGAAGATAATAGTGGTATAATTCCTCAAGCTTGGGATAGATAACACAGGATCAGGCCAGATCACCTCTGAGTTGAAATGTCTCCAAAGACTGTATCTTGGGGCACTCTTCCACATAGGTGCACCCTTCCACATGGGTGCACTCAGAAAACAGATAAGGAGAGTGGGGCATTTGGGAAATACAAGCTTAGAATTTCTCAGTGGATTTCAGGGTCCTGAAGGAGTCAGCCAGCACATTCCCCAGTGTGGCCTTCAATTCCAGCTGCCCCAAGATAAATCATCTGACAGAGGGTGGATCTCATATTACCCATTGGAGAGTTCCTGTAACTCTGGTACGAATTGATATTTTCATTTTTTGTAAACAAAATCTCATACCAACGCTGTCTCATTAAAGAAGCCTTGTGGTGAATCTTTTCGTAAAGTGAAGAGGCCTTTTGTAATGTAAATAATCTTTCCCTAATTTATCTGTATTGTTTCTAAGTTCTGTGGGTAGGATTTTCTTAAAGAAGGTATATTAGTAATGCCATAAATCACAAGTATATTGCTTATTGCTACTCATTTGAGAGCACAGCTCACCTAGAAATTCATATCGCATTGTTTCTCTTCATTGTTAATGAGTCTTGGGAATTACTGACTTGACTTTAGAGTCACTTAACCTTATGCCATCAAGCTCTGGAAAATTTGCAGAAGATCTTTAAAACCAATTATGATAAAAATCAAGTGGACCTTGAAATAAAAGGGAAGCCACGTGTCAAATATCAAGATAATGACACAGATTTTTATCTTGGTTTGTTCTTTCTAAAATAAAGAGTTGGCCCTGTGCTTTCTAAATAGTGTGAGAAGCGTTTCCTCTTTTTCATTTCTTAAACTGGAGTTAGGGCACTGAAATCTTTTAATAAAGAAATTGGTCAAAATCAGAAAGTTTGCCTTTTAAAAATACCTTCACACCTCTGATGGTAGTTGGGGCCTCTTTGATTATTACTTGACTAATTTTCTTATGCTTCCATGGTCTCTTCCAGATAACTGAGACATAAACAAGGGGCTGGAGAAGCCTGTGGAGATTTAGGGTGCAGTCGTCTGAAAAAGAATGTTTCCGTTTTCAGGTGGGATTGGAAATACAATAAGTTTGGCCTATAGCATTGGCCACTCTAACTGATTAGAGGTATGTTTCACTGAACGCCAGTAATAGCAGAGTAAGAGGGATTTTTTAAAGAAAGGGGTATGTCTCTTCATGAGTAGACATTATAAGTGAGCTAGTGATTCCCGTGAAGTTGGCATTTTTCATAAATGAGAGGGCATTTTAAAAGATAACTAGAAGTAGCAAGGACATAAACCAGCAAACCTCAGGAGAACCAGGGAGACCAGGCAGTAAAAAGGAAGACTTGCAGAAGCAGATCCTTATTGAAGTGAAGAGACTGGGTCCTGGCAAAGGGAATGGAGACCAAGTAGATTGTTGTAAGGACACAGTGTTACATGATGATTGTTTTTAAAGTTATCTATGAATTGAGCTAAAGGGTTGTTGGTAGGAAGTGCTCAGCTGACCGAGAAGGTATATTCCCCAAGTTTCTGAGTGGGGCCTGAAGCCCGGAACAATGGGCAAAAGTCCCAGAAGAAGCTGGCAGACATCATGCCACATGTGCACAATATAGGATATTCACACATCACATTTGGTCTTATCTTCCTTACCCACAACTGTATGGTATTTTTGAGATGACAACCTGGGTAGATCACACTCAATTACATTTCTAATAGATTCAAACACAACTGCAGAGTAAAAGGGAACTATTTTGTCCAAATGTTAAGTAGTCAGTAAAGGTATCTTTTTTTTTTTTTTTTTTTGAGACGGAGTCTTGCTCTGTCGCCCGGGCTGGAGTGCAGTGGCCGGATCTCAGCTCACTGCAAGCTCCGCCTCCCGGGTTTACGCCATTCTCCTGCCTCAGCCTCCCGTGTAGCTGGGACTACAGGCGCCCGCCACCTCGTCCAGCTAGTTTTTTGTAATTTTTAGTAGAGACGGGGTTTCACCGTGTTAGCCAGGATGGTCTCCATCTCCTGACCTCGTGATCTGCCCGTCTCGGCCTCCCGAAGTGCTGGGATTACAGGCTTGAGCCACCGCGCCCGGCCAGTAATGGCATCTTTGAAACCAAACCTGATGATAAGCCTCAAAGGAGATGTTAATGGATGAACTTGTACAATATGAGGAAAATCCACCCTCAATATGTTCTACTTTCTTATATAAGAAAAAATAATAACTAATTTTGAAACAGAAATTGAATTGTGATCCTGCATTTTATTTATTTAATTATAAATTTCTGTGATTTTAGATAACTGCCCATTTCTCAATGACTTCTGCATCATCAAATTTCCTACCTAAGGTGGACCTGGAAATTTTTGTTTGCTGCTATAGTAATGCAGCCTTGTGCTTAATTTTCATGTATGCATACAGGAATGAGGAAGGTTATTGAGAAGTGTTTGAAAGGGAATGTACCTGACATACTAAAGAATAAGATGGGATGTTGGGAGTCTAAGAGAATTTTGCTTTGAATAATTTGCTCATTTACTTATTTATACAATTATGCAATCATAATAGCGTCAAAAACAATTTATAGTATAGGACTAAAAACTACTGAGTCCTTCAAAAGTAATTGTAGGAATAAATTGTAGCTAATGCATGACTGTTAGGGCTTAAAAGGAAAATGACATGAAGCTAGAATTAAGAACAAATTAGTGATAAGTGGTAGTTATAAAAATGATGCCTGGAACACCAATCAGTTGGGAGTAACCCAGAGATCTGAAGGGCTGAATGAACTGTATTGAAGGGGGTCTTGCTCAACCACTGGAGTTTTCCTCAACATGTGGATGGAATGCCCTGGGCAAAGGGCAAAGGGCAAAGGGCAAAGGGACATGTGGAAAACTTGAGGTTGGATTCCACAACCTAAGGTCAGTCGCCAGAAGAATGCCTTTCAGCAAAAGGGGAGAGTGGGAGGGGCTGGCCTGGTTCTTCCCTGTGCCTTACTGTCTTTATGTTGTTAAATCTAATGGATATTTTTCAGTCTTCATTTTACTTGATATCTGTCCCAGGAACTACCCTTGACCATGCCTTCCTTGAAGCATTCTCTTTCCTAGCTCTATTTCTGGTGGCTTCTTCTTGGTCTTCTCAGATTATCCCCCTTTACCTGACTTAACTGTTGGAGGTGATCAGAGTTCTGCCTTTGGTCCTCTTTTGTGCTCACTTTCATTCTCCCTAGGTGAATTCATTCACTCCCTGGCCTCAGTTGTCACCTTGGTGCTGAAATGACAGCAACAAGATTTTTATTTCTAGTCTGCACCTTTCTTCCGAGCTCTAGATCTATATACGGACCTGTTCACTTCCATGTCTCAAAGACACCTCAGTTCAACATATCTCAAAATGAACACATCTTCCTCTCACCCCACTCCACTGCTTTTCCTCCCATGTTTCCCATCTCAGTGAATGGCACCACCATCCACCCAATGTGCAAGCCTGAAAGCAAGGAGTCATTGCCAGCACCTCCCTCTCCTTCACACTCTACATCCAATTCATCATCAAGTATTTTCAATTATGACTCTAATATCTTCTCAAATCAACCGACTTCCATCGTTCCCTCTAAACAACCCCCTTGTGTAAGATACCAACATCTCTCACTGGATAATAGCATCTGAACTCGTCTCTGCACTTTTCCCTCTGATTTGCCTTCCTGCAATCCATTCTTTGCATAGTAGCTAGATCTTTAAAAAACGTAAGTCCAATCATGACACTCTCTGGCTTAAAATCCATCAACAACTTCCCATTGCCACTAAAGAAAGTCTGAACTCCTTATTATGAACACAAGGCCTTGTGTGATCTGAGCCCGTTAACCTCCTCACCTCATTTTGTACCATTCCTTCTTTTGCTAATTTAGCCCCAGACACGCTAATCATATCTCAGTTTCTTAAATATGCCACATGCTTTTCTTCCTTAAGGCTTCCCTCATGTTTTCTCTGCCTCTAATAGTTTCTCCCACCCACAATCCTGCCTCCTACTGCCTTTGCCTGGATAACTCTGCATTCTTTAGAGCTCAGGTCAAATGTTACTTCCACAGAGAAGGCCCCCTGATACTCCAGGCTGGGTCAGGATCTGCTGTCTTAGCAACCTGTTTCTTTTTTTCTGTCACCTAGTTGTTAAGCAAGAAATTACGACATGAAGTATATATAATTACAATTACGCAGTCGCCTTCACTAGACTAAGTATCATATTGCCAGGGACAGTGTCTGCTTTTGATTCACATCCTATTTCTAACACCTAACATAGCACTTAGTTCAAAATATGGGTTCAATTCATATTGGTTAAATAAATAAATGAATAGCTCTAATCACCTTGTGTTTATTTCTTGTTTAACCAATTATCATTCCAGATCACTGAGGGCAGAAACTGTGTCTATTTTTCTCACCACTGTAGTTTCGGTGCCAACCTCAGTGCCCAGTGAGTGAGTTGGGTTCAGGAATGGGAACCAGTCTTGCCTCAGGGACAATGAGAAAGGTATGTAGAAGCCTGCAACTGAATGCCAAGCCTGCAAGCGGTACGTTCCATATTCTCAGCAAGAGAAGCCATAGCTGGCAAGGCAGGCCTATCCAGAGGGAACTTCTGAAACTCATCTCTGTCACAGATGGGCTCCCAGAGCAAAAACACTGAGGCAGGCCCTCCATTTGCCAGAGGCTCACAGACTAAGCACCTCCCCATTGTGGACATTAGTACTGAAGACCTAACTGCCACAGGTAACAAGACTGTTGGCCGGGCGCGGTGGCTCAAGCCTGTAATCCCAGCACTTTGGGAGGCCGAGACGGGCGGATCACGAGGTCAGGAGATCGAGACCATCCTGGCTAACACGGTGAAACCCCGTCTCTACTAAAAAATACAAAAAACTAGCTGGGCGAGGTGGCGGGCGCCTGTAGTCCCAGCTACTCGGGAGGCTGAGGCAGGAGAATGGCGTAAACCCGGGAGGCGGAGCTTGCAGTGAGCTGAGATCCGGCCACTGCACTCCAGTCCGGGCGACAGAGCAAGACTCCGTCTCAAAAAAAAAAAAAAAAAAAAGACTGAGCAACAGCAGGCATCTAGGCAAGCTTTGACTGATAGATTTTAGGAACAGCAGAGGTAAGGAACAACAGAGAAGGTGACTATGATAGCTACGATAGGAGGTAAAGTTTCATAGAATTTGAGAAAAGTAAGAGGAAGCTTCTATATATTGAATGCTTACCAGATGCCAAGCACTGTGCTAAGGGTTTTACAGACATTGTCTAATGTAATCGTTGAAAAACGTTGTGAAGTATGTGCTTCATTATACATGAGAAATAACGTATGTTGAGGGATAGTGTATACATGAAGAATAATGCGTAATGTAATGTACATTATACATGAGGGAACTGAAGCATAAAGGGATTAGGTTATTTTTATCAAGGTCGTATACCTAGTAAGGTGACAGAGTCATCTTGAACTCCAGTGTGGAGATTTGCTCTCTGGACATTAAAGAAAATGGAATAGACTCACAACTATGTGAATTACATCCATGGGACCTTGGTACCTCCATGTGGAAACTGAGAAGGCTGGACAAGATTGCCATCAAGGACCTTTCTTAATCTTTCCACCTGGCAGCAACAAGTTGTTTCCCTGGAAGAAGGGGCTGGGGCCCCTTTCAAAGCCCAGTTGTCCTCTTCCTGTTCTCATTGTTCTCTGCTGTCAGCCTGGACCTAGGATTCCTACCTTAGTGCCTTCCATGAAACTTTTGTTCCTCTTCCTCTGGGAGTGGAAGAGCTGACTGTTATCTGCTGCCACAGCTTCTTCACACTCAGGGCTCTTCTATGTGTCTAGCACAAGCTGATTTAAATCCCTGTCTTCCCTTTATGGGGTGCCATTCCAGCCCTCTACTCTGGTCTCCCAGTCAGGGTTGCCAGGGAGGGAATTGAGGCCCAGGGCGCTGGTTCTCTGGCAGTTGGAGGCCTAGCTTCATGATTCACCATCTCATGATAGTAATTGCTACCCCACATAGGGCATGTCTTCTGTGCCTGGCTCTGTGCTAAATGTTTTACCTGTGTTACCTCATTTGATTCTTGCCACAACCCTGTAAAAGCAGATCTAGTCATGTGCATTTTACATACAAGCAAACAAAAGCCTAGAGAAATAAAGCCCAAGAACTCACATCTAGAAAGTGGACATAACTGAATGCCAAAGCCAGTCATTTTCCTCCTACACTGCTTCCCTGTCACTTAATCTTTATGTGGGTTTTGGCAAGTGACCTATCCTCTCTGAGTCTCATGTAAGAAATGAGGATGACAAAACGGTCCACCTCCTAGGGTTGCCGTAAGACTCACAAAATGTAATGTGGATACCTAACACGTAGCAAATGTTCCATGCATTGCATTAATAATTGTTGTTGTAATTGCTATTGTTGTAGTTATTATAACGTCACTACTTTGAGCTACCCCACTAAGCTCTTCCAGCCATCCCTCTTCCACTCACAGCCAGGGATCTATGGTATAAGAGCAAAACCTCTTTGTGCCAGGGAAATATGGTGATGTTTTTGTCTCTCAACAGTCAACTGCCCCCTTTCCATTCCCTCTTCCCCTGTACCAGTTTCTGAGTCATGGCTCTGTCCAGGTGACAATAATAATGCGGTAATTTACATAATAGGCAACCGAGCTATTCATGCCTAATAAGAAAGTGAAATTCCTGAGGCTAGCCAGTCAGTGCCTTTAAATAAAACTGAAATCAGATGAAAAAAGAGATCTTTACAATTGGTTAAATCACGGCCTCCTGCACCTGTGGAAGGGACTATGTGGCACTCATATGTTGAAATCTAATATGCAGGCTCCTAATCTCTTAGAACTGATTACTTTAATGAATTTTAAAGGTAGAGCTTTAATTAAAACAGGTCTCTGTGGACAGAAAGCATGCTATTTTGTGAGCTCTGTAAATATTGCCTTTTAAACTAATAAGTTCAGTTACCAGAAATACTACTGCGTATAAACAGTTAGCATTTTTTTCTTTCTTCCTGTGCTGTGGAAACATAACTAGATATTGACGAGAGGCAGGCTGCATTTCAAAGCCTGGCATTTGGCTTTCAAAATAATAGCGACTTAAATGTGCAGGACATCTTTCTCTGCTGGAGCACAAAGAACTTTCAAGGCATGATCTCATCCTGTCTTCAACTATCTTCCTATGAGGCTGGACTCAGGAAAACAGCATTGACTATGGCAGCATTGGCAGGCCTTTGTGACTGGCCTCAAGCCTTCCACTGCACCCCTACCCCACCCTCTACGTGACTGAGAAGACTGAGGTCAGCAAGAGGGACTCCATGATTTCCTTTCCGTTTCTCCTCACCCAGCCAGTACCACTTTCATCTCTTCAAAAGAGAAGTAATAAATAATATCAGTGCTGTGTATGATAATAGCTGATGTGCATGTGCCAGTCGCTGGATTAAGCATTGACATATATTATTTCATTTAATCTTCTAAACAAACCTGTGAGGGAAGTGCTAATATTATCCCGAAGAGTTCTTCCACTTCACTCAGAATAACAGCCAAAGGTCTTGTAATGGCCTGCAAGTCCCTGTTACCTCTCAAACTCATTGCCTCCTCTCTTCCCCTTTACCTAGTGGAGAATATGAAAGACGAGGATAGGCTAGAACAGCAGGTCCTACATTTAGAAATTAGCCTGCCAATATTTTTTAAAAGAGACCTTTTATTGGACATCTACTCTATGCCAAGTTTCAAGTCAATAACTTTTACACAAATTAGTGACCTTTCCCAGCCATTCTGTGAGAAAAGTATTATTATTATACCCATCTTAGTGATGCGAGAACCAAGGCTTGGAGAGGTAGAGTTACTTTCTTAAGGCCATATATCTGGTGTAAGACAAGCCAAAGGCTTCAAATCAAACTGTCTACCTGCTCTCTTTTCATTAAACCCACTGCCTCCCAAGGCCTAGAAATATGTCTGCAGACACATGAGGAATACTACAAACTCTCCCCCATCTCCCAGTGGTCTCATTTCTTAACTTCCCCTAAGCAGCAGCATAATTTTATAGGCTGAGAGGAGGAGTACATGACTTGTATCACCTGTCATTCACCTCTAATTATGTGACTCAGCGATTGAGTACTTTACTGTCAGAGAGCAGCTCCTTTCTGTCAGTAGAAAGTTCTGTCTTCATTCAAATAACCTGTAATTTGCGGCCTGGATATTTCCTTTTCGGTTATTTAGAGGAGGTATTAGTCATGCTGTGGTCAGTTTCAGGATCTCCTTAAGTTTTTACTCATCTTCAGATTTATTTCAATGACTTGGTGATTTGCAATCCTGACTGAAGACCAACGAATGGAGGCCCTTGACTCTGGAGGATGTGGCAGAGACCCTTAGCACTCACCAACATTCATGTTCTAATCATATTAGCCACACTTGACTATAGTTCCCAGGCTGCAATAAGGTATGGCCACATAAAATGTGAGAGGAAATCATGTGCACTGTGCCTAAACTTAGCTCATAATGAGTCTTTGATCCTCACTCCCTTTTCCTATGTATTAGATTAGTGCATAGAACTCTGAGGACTTAGAGGAGCCTGGATCCTGGATGACAATGTGGGAACTGCTCAACCAGGAATATTTGCATTGGATGGTGACATGAGTTAGAAATAGACTTTTTGTGTTAACTCATTGAAGTTTGAGATACAGAGGCTAGCTTTATTTAACTAATATAGAGGAAAATATAATTTTGGGGTGTCCATAATTTAGATTGAAAGGAAGGAGGTGAAACAAGTCAAGAAAAGCAGAAACACTGAGGAGGAGGAACTGATATATGCTGGAGTGAACAACCCTCTTTCTCCACTTCCTTGTATCCTTTATCTTATTGCTGTCTTCTCCTTTCTGAAAAGAAATCAACAGAACTTTGACTGAGTGAGAGCATTACCTTTCACGTAGAGTAAAAGCAGCAGACACCAATGAGTTAATGACTTCTATGTATGTGCAAACACATTGATCAACCTCAGTGTCTCTCCAATTGGTGGAATATGGGGGAGATATTTTTGAGGAGGGTTCTAATGTGTGGCAGTCACTACTGACCTGAGGGAGGTCTTCTGTCCCCACCACCAGTCCCTGTGCATCTATCTAAAGGTAAATCTGTCCTCCTAATTTTCTGCAGTGACTCTGACCCATAAGGGTCAATGCAAGCAGAATCACTATTGGGGAATGGTGATTTGCATATTCAATACCAGATACCTCAGTGGAGAGAGGGCCCTGGGCAGGAGCACAACGAATCTATGTTTTTAACAGGTAACACAGAGGCTTATTGTAGCTCTCATCAACCTGTGGAGGCATTACTCTTAAATCTGGGAGAGATTTTGTACAGATTGTACAGATGGAGGCTTCAGAG
The DNA here is from genome assembly GCF_000951035.1 of Colobus angolensis palliatus. NCBI lineage: Eukaryota > Metazoa > Chordata > Mammalia > Primates > Cercopithecidae > Colobus > Colobus angolensis. The sequence goes on along the minus strand of NW_012117389.1, from coordinate 2,021,602 downwards.
AGTGAAGTAGACAAGACCTGTTCAGCATCCTATGGTTGGTCAGTGCCAGAGCGAGAACGAGATTAAGGCTGACTGCTCCAGACCCTTTCAATGTAAATTTGGGTTTTATCATTTCATAAAGATGAGAAGTAATTTTAATGTGATAAATCTTTTATAGTGCACTGAGCTTGGAGGCAAATCTTCCCCCAAACTCAGGGGAAGTTGTGGAAGTATAGCTGAGCAAGTAATATCTTCGTGTACATGTTTATTTGACAATATCATAGTGTTGTAAATGAAGTGTTTCTTTCTGAAATATTAATTTGGAGATTTGCCTGACATCATGCAGTGTTTGCCTCTGCTGTGTTATGTGAAAAATTTGTTTCTTAATGAATGACTAATAGCTGCATGTCTGTTTATCATTATTTAGTCATTAAACATTTACAGAGCATTTATTGGGGGCACCATGCTAGGTGTTGCTTGCGGGAGTGTGCAAATGTATGGGCAAAAGACAGTGCCCTCTTCTAGGGTACTGGGCCTTAAGCTTTCAAGACCCACCCCATATTCTTGCACAGGAGCCTTCAAGGAAGCCAGAAGAGCTTTCATCACAGAGCGACATTCCACCTTCCCCTGGTCAGCATTGCTCAGTTTGTCCAGGCTCCCATAGTTTTCACTTCATGGATTCATTCCCATAGTCTTTATTGCTACTTAACCTCTTCTGCATTTAAAAGTCTGTCATTCTGCTTTTCTTAAGCACTACATTTTTTAATTATGCAAAAATTATATATTATTTGTAGGAGGTATACAAAATATAAATAAGCAAAAGAAGAAAAAAATGTGTTAATTTCACTGACCAGAGTAAAACACTGCTGACATTTGGTGGACATCCTCCGGTCTTTCAGAGCCACCAGTCCACATATAGAGACACATATATTTCTAATTTATCAACATGGCATTATAATTCACGCACTATTTCCTTTTTTTTTTTTTTTTTTTAAACAGAGTCTTGCTCTGTTGCCCAGGCTGAGGTACAGTGATATGATCTTGGCTCATTGCAACCTCCGCCCCCAAGGTTCAAGCGATTATCTTGCCTTAGCCTCCCAAGTAGCTGGACCTACAGGCATATGACACCATGCCCAGCTAATTTTTGTATTTTTAGTAGACACATGGTTTCGCCTTGTTGACCAGGCTGGTCTCGGACTCCTGGTCTCAAGTGATCTTCCCGCTTTGGCTTCCCAAAGTGCTGTGGGATTATAGGCATGAGCCACAACACCCAGCCCACACACTATTTTATAACCTGCCTTTTGATCAACTGTGAAAATTTTTCCGTCACCATAAATACATATTTTACTTTTATTTTTGATGACTTGAATCACATTTCACTGTAAAGGCGTATTATCATTTACTTAAATAATCACATCATACTGAATATTATTTGTAGTTTTTTCACTGAAATATGCAGTATTTCTGTATTCCAACATCTCCTAACCCAATGACTGGTAAACATTTGGGTTACTGCTAAGAGTTAACAAAGGCTGCTGCCAGCTCACCCGCCCCACCCCTACTCATCAACAGTGATCTGGCTGGGGCCTGGAAGGTGGAGAACCTGGTCTGCAAAAAGGCTCTGGCTTATCCTGGCTTATTTACTCATTTCTAAATGGGAATCACATTACTTGAAATACAAACATAATGTAATGACTTTTAAAAATATGTAGCTGTCTCCATTCTAACTGCCCATTAAGGTGAGGTGAATGCCTTTAGAATGGTTTGAAAAATGATATGCAGATAAATGTGAAGTTGAGACGGAAGGAATAAAAAGAGAGGCAGCCTGCCATATACACCATGGTTTCAACTCCATTCTGCCACTAACTCTCTGAGCAACCTTGAGAAGACCTTTTGCCAAGCTGGGCCTCAGTGTTTCAGTGTACACAAAAAGGTGGATGGACATTGATCTTTAGGATTCCTGCCAGTTGTAGTGATCTAAGACTACAAACCAACAGGTTGAGGTTTACAATTCATCTCCACCTCTTTTTCCAAGCTATGAGGTTTTTAGAGAAGGAAGTGTCTTGTATAGTCTAACAATACTTCAGCCTGGGTCCAAGACCTGAAGGGAAAAAGATATAATCTGATCACCCTAATCAAAAAGGTTGAATTAGCTTGCCATAATTTCATGCTTTAAAGCCTTCTGACTAGGACTAACTTAATGTACCTTATAGAATCTAAGATGCCACATATGTAAGATGCTCTCTTATGTTACATACCAATAAGAATTTTTTAACTTTGAAAATTCAACTATGATACAATTCTGCCTGACAATTCAATTATGACATGCATTCCAATTCAGTGATGTTAAAATGTCTTACTCAGTGTGAAAAATAATCTTGAGACTATCTACCCTTTATACCTCCAGACACCTTTATATTGTACAGGGGAAGAGGGACCAAGGAAGTAATGTGAGTTTCCCAAGGCCACAGAGGCAATATGGGTCTAGAACCAAAATGCACTAGAAAAAGAAAAGTATTTGCACAATGGCAGGGTAAAAATCTCCAGAAACACACCCCTCTGTGAAGGCAAGGAAGTCACTGGCAAAAGTTGTCAAAATCAACTTTTTCAGAACTCTGGAAAATAACTAAAGGCTTGCAAAAATCCATGGAGCATTTTATTCAAGTAAAGCAGCTGAATCTTGATAAGAACAGAGAGCTTTGTGGTGCTTTCACTTTCCCTATTCACATCTTTCTCTCCTCAACTCAACAGCAGCCTTGAAAATCAGCTGCCCAGCAGCCAGTGGAAAGGGAAGAATGGATTGGAGCTCCCCCAAAGCCCATCCCTAAGGAAGTGTCACTACTGGACCTAGTTAGTTGGCAGCATGCAGAAAAGTGCCATTCTCAGGGCTTTTCTTTCTCTGACCTGACTCACGTCTTGTCCACGGCAAATAACCCTATCCACAAGGTGTTTGATAAAAACGGTCAGCAACAATTACTTAACAGTGCAGCTGCCTGAGACAGAAATATCAATTAGAGAGAAAAGAAGCCAGCCAAAACCTTTAGCGGGAAAACTGGGAAATGAGATGCCCGTGGGGTGTTTTGAAAAACTCCAATAGCTGGGCGCGGTGGCTCATGCCTGTAATCCCAGCACTTTGGGAGGCCGAGGCGGGCGGATCACGAGGTCAGGAGATCGAGACCATCCTGGCTAACACAGTGAAACCCCGTCTCTACTAAAAATACAAAAAAATTAGCCGGGTATGGTGGTGCGTGCCTGTAGTCCCAGCTACTCGGAGGCTGAGGCAGGAGAATGGCGTGAACCCAGGAGGCGGAGATTGCAGTGAGCCGAGATGGTGCCACTGCACTCCAGCCTGGGTGACAAAGCGAGACTCCGTCTCAAAAAAAAAAAGAAAAACTTCAATAAAGTCCTGGGTATCTAGAAGGCCATGCATGTATATAGAAATGTGAACATGCCCAGGGAAGTCCTCAGAGAGCACTAATATATCACCTAGAGCTAATATGGAAGCCCTGCACAAGCATGAAGTAAACACTAAGGCAGAGTTGCCAACTGCTGGAACATTTAAACAGGTGCCCTGTTTAAACACACACACACACACACACACACACACACACACACTCACACACTCACACACTCTAGAGCAGGAGTATCCAATCTTTTGGCTTCCCTGCGCCACACTGGAAGAAGAATAATTGTCTTGGACCACACATAAAATACACTAACACTAACAATAGCTGATGAGTTAAGAAAAAAAAACACACACACACACGAAAATCTCATAATGTTTTAAGAAAGCTTATGAATTTGTGTTGGGCTACATTCAAAACTGTCCTGGGCTGCATGCAGCCCACAGGCCATGGGTTGGACAAGATTGCTCTAGGCAAAGGGTGGAAGAGTTATTGATGCGGTTCACAACATTTAAGAAAAATCTTTGTTAAATTATTAGCTTACCACTACAGTGATGAAGCAGAGACTTCAATTGCTACCCGTGAAAGATAATAGAAACTTTATAGAACTGGTCTAGGAAAGCCACTAAACAAACAAACATGAACAAAAGCAAAACACCAATAAACATTAATAGCAATAAATTCTGGGGAAAAGGAATCTGGTTTTCATAGTTACCATATTATATTATTATAAAGGTTCAGTTTAGAATCAAGAATTAAGGTGTCTGAAGAAACAAAAATATGGCCCACATACTGGGGGGAAAGCGGTCAATAGACATTTACCCTGAGGGAGCCCAGATGACAGATGTATTCTCCAGAAACTAAAACTTAGCCATTATAAACATGCTTTAAAAAACTGAATTTTAGACCAAGATCCCTTATGAATATAGATGCTAAAATCTTCAACAAAATGCTAGCAAACCAAATCTAGCAGCATATCAAAAAGATTATACATCATGAACAATTGAGATTTGTCTAATGAATGCAAGGGTTTCATTATAAAAATAAATCAATCAATGGTTATTAGTCAGCTAAGGCTACCATAATGGAATGCTAAAGATATAAAGATATTGACAGGGTTGGTTTTGGTTTCTTGCAAGGCCCCTGTCCTTGCCTTGCAGATGACCACCTTCTTGCTGTGTCCTCACATGACTTTTCTTCTGTGCACAGGCATTCTAAGAGTATTTGCCTTTTCTAATAAAGACACCAGTACTATTGGATTAGGGCCCCACCCTTATGACCTTATTTAACTATGATTACCTCCTTAAAGGCCCTATTTTCAAATGTACTCACATTGGAGGCTAAGGCTTCACCATGTGGATTTGGGGCACACAATTCAGTCCATTACACAATGTAATAACCACATTAATAGAATAAAATTTAAAACCCACATGATTAGCTCAATTGATGCAGAAAAACATTTCATACAATTCAATACCCTTTCATAATAAAAACAGAAAACTAGGAGGGATAGAAGAGAACTTCTTGAATGCAATAAAGAACATTTATGAGAAACCCACAATGAACATTGCACTCAATGGTAGAAGACTAAAAGCTCTCCACCTAAGATCAAGAACAATACAAGGATGCTCTCTATTGTCACTTGTATTCAATATTGTACTAGAAATTCTAGTTAGAGCAATTAGACAAGAAAAAGAAAAAAGAATCCAAACTGGAAGGGAAAAAGTAAAATGATCTCTATTCTCAGATAATGATATGGTTTGGCTGTGTCCCCACCCAAATCTCATCTTGATTTGTAATCCCCATAATCCCCATGTGTCTAGGGAGAGACCTGGTGGGAGGTGATTGGATAATGGGGGCAGTGTCCCCCATGCTGTTCTCGTAATTGTAAGTTCTCATGAGATCTGATAGTTTTATAAGGGGCTCTTCCCCCTTTGATCCTCACTCTTCTCTCTCCTGCCGCTTTGTGAAGAAGGTGCCAGCTTCCCCTTCCACCATGATTATCAGTTTCCTGAGGCCTCCCCAGTCATGCAGAACTGTGAGTCAATTAAACCTCTTTTCTTTATGAATTATAGCAGTGTGAAAATGAACTAACACGGATAACATGAGCTAATATATCCTTAAGCATCCACAAAAATTTAGTGTTAATAAATTAAGAAAAGTTCCAGGATACAAGATCATCATTAAAAGATCAGTTGCATTTCTGTGCACTAAAAATGAACAATCCATAAAGAAAATTCAAGAAAATAATTTCATCCATAATAGCATCAAAAAAGAGAAATACTTAGCAATAGATTTAACCAAGGTGGTGCAAGACTTGCACACTAAAAACTACAAACATTGTTAAAAGAAATTAAAGAAGAATTAAACAAATGAAAAGACATTGGCGTTCATGAACTGAAAGAATATCGTTAAGACAGCAACACTCTCCAAACTGATCTAAAGGTTAAATGCAATCTCTATCAAAATCCCAATAATTGAGTGTAGTGGCACACACCTGTGGTCCTAGCTACTCAGGAGGTTGAGACAGGAGGATTACTTGAGGCCGGGAGTTCGAGGTTACAGTGAACTATGATTGCGCCACTGCACTCCAGCCTGGACTCTGTCTCAAAAAAAAAATCCCAGTAATATTTTTGTGCATATATAGAAATTTCGATCCTAAAATTAATATGGAATTTAAAGAGACCTCAAATAGGCAAAACAATCTTAATAAAGAACAAACATGGAGGGGTCACACTTGCCATTTTAAAAGTTTACTAAAAAGATACAGTAATAAAGAAAAGTGTGGTAAAATCATAAAAAGAGTTCATAAATAAACCCACGTATCTATAGTCAATTGAATTTTGATAGAAATGCCAAGACTATTCCATGGGTAAAGTACAGTTTTTTGTTAATACATAATAATCGTACATATTTATGAGGTATGTCAGATGTTTTGATATGTGTATACAAGGTGTAATGATCAAATAAGGGTATTTAGGGCATCCATTACTTCAAACATTGATCATTTCTTTGTGTTGGGAACATTTCGAAACTTCTCTTCCAGCTATTTTGAAGTATACAATAAATTGTTGTTAACTATAGTTACCCTACTCTGCTATTAAACACTAGAACATATTCCTTTTATCTAACTGTATGTTTACACCCATTAACCAACCTCTCTTTAGCGCCCCCTTCCCAGCCTCTGGTAATCATCATTCTACTCTCTACTTGGGTGAAATCAACTTTTTAGTTCCCACATACAAGTGAGAACCTGAGAAAACTGTATATCCACAAGCGAAAGAGTGAAGTTGAACCTTTACCTCACAGCATGTACAGTACATGGTTTCCATGGGCTCAGAGGTATACTATACCATTTTAAGTAAAGAACTTGAGGCTGGGCGTGGTGGCTCAGGCCTATAATCCCAGCACTTTGGGAGGCCGAGGCGGGCGGATCACGAGGTCAGGAGATCGAGATCATCCTGGCTAACACGGTGAAACCCCGTCTCTACTAAAAA
>NW_012117389.1:2010267-2012992 GCF_000951035.1 Colobus angolensis palliatus | reverse complement strand
CAGGTGGTCCAACAGGCCTGCTGACAATGTGTTTAACAAGCAAACCATCAAGGACACACTCACCTCTGTTAGGGCCATTACTCACTTTGGAAGACTGCTTTATCAGGGCCTGAAGAGAAGAAGAAGAGACACTTTTCTCCAAATTATTCAGTCTTTCTACTTATGCCAGCCACTGGTGCCCTGTCTGCCTCCACTTTTGCTATTCTGAGGATTTCTGGATCTCAAGGGCAGGTGGTCCAACAGGCCTGCTGACAATGTGTTTAACAAGCAAACCATCAAGGACACACTCACCTCTGTTAGGGCCATTACTCACTTTGGAAGACAGCTTTCTGGACTGGAATCAGGAGTGCTAGGGACACAGAGCAACTACTCTTCCTTATTCCCCCTCTGAAATGCCATGCTGAGCCACAGCAGTTAGAGTCTCTCCCTCCAAGGTCTGCTGAAATTATCATAATGAAGACACCAAGGTAGACAATGATACATAATTTACACTGAATATTTGAGGGAAATGGTAGGATACAGATGAAACATGAAAGCATAGTCCTTGCCTTCAAGGAGTCTACAATCTAGTTGGGGAGATCACACTAACACCAAGGGCCTTCCTTGCTTAATGCTGGAGGGGAGCCAGATATAAATCTTGCAGTCTCTATACTGGAAGGGCTGGACAGACCCAAGAGGACACTGAGAACTTCCAGAAGAGACCAAGGTCACAATGGTAAGTTTCATGGAAACACTAGAAGACATTCTGTCTGCTACAGGCCTGTGAGGCAATTAGTGGTAAAAACTAGAGTGTAGGTAGAGGTGTAGATCAGCAACTCTCAAACAATGATAGGCATAGGAAACACCTGAGCATGTTGCTAAAGTGCAGATTCTGATGCAGTAGGTCTGAGGTGGGGCTTGAGATTCTGCAATTCTAACAGGCTCCCAGGTAACACTGATGTTGCTGATCTCTGCAGAACTTACTTTGAGAAGCAAAACCAAAAAAGATTGTCTGACCTAGTTGTCAATTAAACCATTCATTCAGCATTTTTTAAAATAAACAACTATAATAGAAAGCCATGTAGGCATAGTTTGTTGGGATTGAGGCCTTGCATAAAGTTGTGTGTGTGTGTGTGTGTGTGTCTGTAAAATAACTAAACTGAATGTTTAGTGTGTGTGCCAGGCACAATGCTAAAGTCTTATGTGGATTATTCCTTTTTAATTCTTATAACAAGCCCGCGAGGGACACTATTACAGCTGAGGGGTGGAGGACAAAAAGGTAAAGTAATTTTGTCCACGTTTATACATCTAAAAAGTGGCAGATACAGGAATTGTGCCCAGAGAATTGGATAACGGAACTCTTTAACCAGCGCACTATACCAAGCCTGCATATGACCATCCACCCAATGGCAAAATTTATCTGTGTAAACTTACCTACCTCCAATACCTAAAACGATGAAAAATGTCTTTATAAAATGACAAAATAAAAGAAACTTTTTTAGTTTTGTTTTTATTTTATGTTTTTTTTTTGTGTGTGGATACATAGTAGGCGTATATATTTATGGGGTACATGAGATGTTTTGTTATAGGCATGCAACACATAATAATCACATCATGGAGAATGGAGTATCCATCCCCTTAAGCATGTATCTTTTGTGTTACAAACAATCAAATTATACTCTCTTAGTTATTTTTAAATGTACAATTATTATTGACTATAGTCGCATGCTGTGCTATCAAATAGTAGCTCTTATTTATTCTTTCTATTTTTCTGTATTCATTAGCCATTCCCACCTCCCTCTCACTACCCTTCCAAGCCTCTTCATGAGGTCAATTGTTTTGATTTTTAGAGTCCACAAATAAGTGAGAACTTGCAATCTTTGTCTTTCTGTTCCTGGTTTATTTCACTTAACATAATTATCTTCAGTTCCATCCATGTTGTTGCAAATGACAGAATCTCATCCTTTATAATGGGTTAACAGTACTCCATCATGTATATGTACCACGTTTTCTTTATCCATTAATCTGTTGATGGACACAGGTTGCTTCCAAATCTTGGCTATGGTGAACAGTGCTGCAACAAACATGGTAGTACAGATATCTCTTCGATATACTGATTTCCTTTCTTTTGGGTATATACCCAGCAGGGGGATGGCTGGATCATATAGTTCAATCATATAGTTCAATGTTTAGTTTTTTTTGAGGAATCTCAAAACTGTTCCCAAAAGTAGTTGTACTAATTTACATTCCTATCAACAGTTTCAAGGGTTCCCTTTACTCCACATCATCATCACCAGCGTTTGTTATTGCCTGTCTTTTGGATATAAGCCAGTTTAACTGGGGTGAGATGATATCTCATTGTAGTTTTGATTTGTATTTCTCTAATGATCAATGATGTTGAGCACCTTTTCATATGTCTGTGTGCATTAGTAAATCTTCTTTTAAGAAATTCTATTCAGATCTGTCACCCATTTTAATTTATTAGATTTTTTTCTATAGATTTGTTTGAGCTCCTTATATATTCTCATTATTAATCCCTTGTCAGATGGGTAGTTTGCAAATATTCTTTCCCATTCTGTGGATTGTCTCTTCACTTTGTTGATAATTTTCTTTGCTGTGCAGAAAAGCCTCTTTAACTTGATGTGATCTCACTTGTCCATTTTTGCTTTGGTTGCCTGTGCTTATTGCATATTACTCAAGACGGGTGGATCACGGGGTCAGGAGATCGAGACCATCCTGGCTAACA
>NW_012117389.1:1994661-2008837 GCF_000951035.1 Colobus angolensis palliatus | reverse complement strand
AACCCGGGAGGCGGAGCTTGCAGTGAGCTGAGATCCGGCCACTGCACTGCAGCCCGGGCGACAGAGCGAGACTCCATCTCAAAAAAAAAAAAGAAATTTACAGTGAAATCTCAGAAATCAAAGCAATAGAATGTCGCAAAGAAAAAAAAAAACAGATGTGCTACACAATGAGTGGGGCTCGTACTAAGACTTGAGCAAAATATTCTTATTTGGTCCTTTTAACCATTATCAAGTTGGAATGAATTATAGGCATATCCCCATTTTATTGCACTTCACTTTATTGCACTTTGCAGAAGTTGCATTTTTTTGTTTTGTCTTACAAATTGAAGGGTTGTGGAAACTCTGAGCACGTCTGTGATGCCATTTTTTTTTTTTTTCCAATGGCGTATGTTCACTTCATGTCTGTACTACATTTTGGTTATGTCACAATAATTCAATTTTTTCATTATTATTATATCTGTTACAGTGATCTGTGATCAGTGATCTTTGATGTTACTATTGTAATTGTTTTGGGGTACCATGTACTGTGCCAATATAAAATGACAAAACTCATGTGTGTTCTGACTTCACCAACCAACAGTCCATTCTTTTGTCTCTCTCCTTCTCCTTAGGCTTCTCTATTCCCCGAGACACAACAATATTGAATTTAGGCCAATTGATAATGCTAAAGTGGCCTCTAGGTGTTCAAGTGAAAGGAAGAGTTGCATGATTCTCACTTTAGAAAGCCAGAAATGATTAAGCTTAGTGAGGAAGGTATGTTGAAAGCCAAGACTGGCTGAAAGCTAGGCCTCTTGCACCAAAGAGTCAGCAAAGTTTTAAACACAAAGAAAAAGTTCTTGAAGGAAATTAAAGTGCTACCCCAGTGATAAGAAAGTAAAATACCCTTATTGATGATATGGAGAAAGTTCTAATGGACTGGATAGGAGATTAAACCAATTAAACCAACCACAACATTCCCTTAAGCCAAAGCCTAATTGAGAGCAAGGCCCAAATTATCTTCAATTCTATAAAGGATGAGACAGCTGAGAAAGTTTCAGAAGAAAAGCTTGAAGCTAGCACAGGTTGGTTTATGAGGTTTAAGGAAAGAAGTTGTCTACATAACACAGTGCAAGACAAAGCTGAAAGTGCTGATGTAGAAGCTGCATCAATTTATCCAGAAGATCTAGATCAGATCACTGACAAAGATGGCTACACTAAACGATAGATTTTCAATGTAGATGAAACAGCCTATTAGAAGATATCACCTAGGACTTTCATAAATAAAGAGGAGAAGTCAATACCTGATTTCAAAGTTTCAAAGGACAAGCTGACTCTCTTAGGTGCTAACACAGCTAGTGACTTTAAGTTGAAGTCAATGCTAACTTACCATTCCTAAAATGCTGGGGCTCTTAAGAATTTTGCTAAATGTACTCTGCCTGTGTTCTATAAATGGAACAACAAAGCAGGAATGACAGTACAGGTGTTAATAGCATAATTTACTGAATTATTTTAAACCCACTGTTGAGACATACTACTCAGAAAAAAAAAAAAGATTCCTTTCAAAATATTACTGCTCGTGGGCAATGCAGCTGGTCACCCAGGAACTCTGATGGAGATGTACAAGATGAATGTTGTTTTCATGCTTGTTAACACAACAACAATTCCGCAGCCTATGGATCAAAGAGTAATTTTTACTTTCAAGTCATTATTTAAGAAAATTGGGCCGGGCGCGGTGGCTCAAGCCTGTAATCCCAGCACTTTGGGAGGCTGAGGCGGGCGGATCATGAGGTCAGGAGATCGAGACCATCCTGGCTAACATGGTGAAACCCCGTCTCTACTAAAAAAAATAAAAAAAACTAGCCGGGCGAGGTGGCGGGCGCCTGTAGTCCCAGCTACTCGGGAGGCTGAGGCAGGAGAATGGCCGGAACCCGGGAGGCAGAGCTTGCAGTGAGCTGAGATCTGGCCACTGCACTCCAGCCTGGGCGACAGAGCGAGACTCCGTCTCAAAAAAAAAAAAGAAAAAATCATTTTATGAGGCTATAGCTGACATAGATTCTTTGGATGAATCTGAGCAAAGTAAACTGAAAACCTTCTGGAAGGAATTCACCATTCCAGATGGCTATTCCGTAGCCATTAAGAACATTTGCGATTCATGGGAAGAGGTCAGAATATCAGCATTAACAGGAGTTTGAAAGAAGTGGATTTCAACCCTTATGAATGACTTTGAGAGTTCAAGACTACAATGAAGGAAATAACTGACTATGTGGCGGAAATGGCAAGAGAACTAGAAGTGGAGCCTTAAGTTGTGACTGAGTTGCTGCAATCTTATAACACTTTAACAGATGAGGCCTTATTTCTTATAGATGAGAGAAGAAAGTGGTTACTTTAGACAGAATCTACTACTGGTGAAGAGCTGTGAAGATTGTTGAAATGACAACAATGGATTTAGACTATCATATCAACTTAATTGATAAAGCTGCAGCAGGGTTTGAGAGGATTGCCTCCAATTTTGAAAGATTTACTGTAGGTAAAATAATATCAAACAGCAGCACATGCTACAGAGAAATCTTTCATGAAAAGAGTCCATCAATGTGGCAAATGCCATAGTTGTCTTATTTTTAAAAATTGCCACAGCCACCCAAACCTTCAGCAACCACCCAACTCAGATCAGTCAGCAGCCATCAACATGCAGGCAAGACCCTTCACCAGCAAAATGATTAAGACTCGTTGAAGGCTCAGATGATTGTTAGCATTTTTGAGGAATAAAGTATTTATAAATTAGGATAGGTACATTATTTTTAAATACATAATACTATTGCATACTTAATAGACTACAGTATAGTGTAAACATAACTTTTATGTGAACTGGGAAACCAAAAAATTCATGTGACTTGTGAATTTTTTTGGTGGTCTAAAACCAAGCTCACAGTATCTCCAAGGTATTCTTATATTATGTTAAATGAGATATTTTAAATACACAGAAAAGTATAGAAAGTACTAGAATTGACACACCTGTATCCCCACATCTCAAATTAATAAATGTTGACATTTTGCTCAGGTTTTTTTTATTTTTTAATTAAAACATTCTGTTACAGACACTTTAAGTTTTAAGATGGTGAAGTAAAGCAGTGATATCTGAATTTGGGTGAATTTACTCACAGGACTACATAGGCACTTTATGTTTATTTCTATATCCCCTCCTTATGCATTCTCTCCTGAAATTGATTTGCCTGACAAAAGATTTCAGGATGACTTAATAAAGTTGCCCACTGAGAGATCACTAAAAATAATTTTAATTAATTCGTTAATTTTAATTGACAAAATTGATATATATTTATTGAAGTTCGATGTGGTGGCTCACGCCTGTAATACCAGCACTTTAGACTGCTGAGATGGATAGATGGCTTGAGCCCAGGAGTTCAAGACCAGCCTGGGCAACATAGTGAGGCCTCGTCTCTGCAAAAAATACAAAAATTAGCCAGGCATAGTGGTGCGCACCTGTAGTCCCAGCTACTCAGGAGGCAGAGGTGGGAGGATCGCTTGAACCCAAGAGGTTGAGGCTGCAGTGAGCCATGATGGCACCACTACACTCCGGCCTGGGCAACAGAGTGAGACACTGTCTCAAAAACGAACAAAAAAAGATATATATTTATTGTGTACAACATGAAGTTTTGAAAATGTATACTTAGAGATAATTAACATGTACATTGCCCTACATACTTATTATTTTTTGTGGTGAGACAGTTAAAATGTTTAAATTGTATATTTTTAAATATACAATATGTTGTCATCAACTATAGCCACTGTGATATACAATATGTCTTCTGGACTTACTCCTTCTGTCTAACTGGATTTTATGTCCTTTGACCAACATCTCCTAAGTCCCCCACTGCCAACCCTCTAGCCTCTGGTAACCACCATTTTACTCTATTTCTGTGAGTTTGACTTTTTACATTCCACGTTTACGTAAGGTCATGTGGTATTTATTTTTCTGTCTTTGGCTTATTTAATATGTGGTCCTCCAGGTTCATCTATATTGTCACAAATGACACTATTTCTTTCTTTCTAAAAGCTGAATACTATTCCATTATGGATATGTACCACATTTTTCTTATCCATTCATCCATTGACGGACACAGGTTGATTCTATGTCTTGTCTATTGTGAATAATGCTGCAATGAATGTGGGAGGGCAGGTATCTCAACCTACTGATTTTAAATCTTTTGGGTATATACCCAGTAGTGGGATCACTGGATCATATGGTAGTACTATTTTTAATCTTTAGAGAAACCTCTGTGCTACATATTATGCTATTTTCCATAATGACTGCATTAATTTACACTGTCATCAAGAGTGTACAAAAAATAATTTGTGCTGAAATATGTTAAGTGATTTTGGCATGTAACTCAGAAGGAGTTCAAGGAGTAGAGTGACGTTGTTATACCAAACTCTTTCTAGTACTTGTTTATAGAAACCAAATTTCTCAGTCCTGGCAAATACAAAAATGTTAAAAGAAGAATAGAATTGATACTGAACTCTACCTCTAGCAAAAAGTAATATTCATCCTGAGATACATGAATTAATTAAAACCCCATTTTCAACCAACACATTAAGAGATGCATTTGCAATACAATTTAATTTTGGGTTTAGTAATTTTTCATCAAAATATTTAATACATGTGTATTGTTTTTAAAAATTGTGTCATATGGATCATTGTAATGACCGCCCAATCCAGAATAAAAACACACAGAGCCTTGTGTTAATAAAAAAAATTTAATTTATGTACACATTTTAATGTGGATAAATTATAGATATTCAAGCATAAAAATCCAGGGAGGGAATGGGATGGATGTATAAGGTCAAGGAAAACCAGGTATTATGTATATTTAAAGTAGACAATGGTGAGCAATAAAGAATGGTTTAGCAGTTTTCTTTTCTTTACGCTGCGTGGAAAATAATACTCCTTGTACCTATTTACACATATAACAAAAAACGTCAACTTTAAAATGTGCAAAGGAGCATGTTGTTCTTAAAAGTTTGGGGAGAGTTAGAATAAAAATACATGGAGTTCAACTGAAATAAAGACCACTGCCTCCTTCTCTCAAAAATAATCTCAGATCAGTCCTTTGTGGCATCCTACATGTGTATTTGAAAAGAATATGAATTCTCTATTATTTGGGTTCAAAGTTCCATGTGAGCCTATCAGAGAGTACCTGTCAAGTGTTATTCAAATCTTCCATAGGTTTGCTAATCTTTGTTTGCTTGAGCCATAAGTTTCTTAGTAAGGTATATTAAGTCTTCCGCTCTAATTGTGGATTTATAAAATTTTGTCATTTGGTTAATGTTTTGCTTTATATATATTAATGCTATGTTGTCAAGTACATAGAAGTAAATCACTGCGATTATTCTTGGTGGATTTTTCTTTTTATTGTTACTAAATGTCTTCTTATTTCTATTAATCCTTTGCATTCTATAATCGATTTCATCTGATACTAATATCATTAAATCAACTTTTCTTAGTATTTGAGTTGTATATATTTTTCTATCTTTTTACTTTGTGTATTATTATGTTTTAGATGTATCTGTTATAAGTATCAGATGGCTCACTATTTTTAGTGCAGTATGAGAATCTCTCTTTTAATAGTTGTATTTAACCTGTTCACATTTATCATTTAAGTATCTTGAGGTATTTCTCCTCTTCAGTTTGTCTTTTCTTTTTATTCTGCTATTTATTTAATTCATTTTTTCTCTTTACCTGCTTATTGGAACAATCAAGGATTTTTTAATCCTTTCCCCCCTCTCTTGGTTTGTTATACATTTTATTTCTATTATTTTAGTCATTATCCTTAAGCTTTTACTCTTTATACTTAACACAAACCAAAGTTAATCAATATTTCAATCCTTCTAAACAATACAATGACTTTAAGCTGCTTTAATTCTGAGTTCACACTTTCCATTTTCCATGTTACTATTGTTTAGATGTTTAATTTCACCTTATCATGATCACTTTTATTAGGAAAATTTTATTGAAGACACAATAGAACAAAATGATTATGAGCACAGTCTCTGTAGTCAGACTCTGAGCAAGTAACTTAACCTCTCTGTTTTCTCATTTATAAAATAGGATTAAATAGGTAACTGTCCCACAAGATTGTTGTAAAATGTTTATGACAGTGTCTGCCTCATATTGCTTTATAAATATTATGTACTAGTAGTGGAAATAATGTTTAGATTTATCGAAGTGTTTAGCACTTTATTTACAGTGCTTTTTGCATTTAACACTTTTCTTCTAGTTTCTATTTTATTCTCGTGGTAACATATCATTTAGTAATTCTGTTAGTTTGTCAGTAATAAATTCACAATTTATGTGTCTATTAAAGTTTTTGTATTATGCTCACTTTAGGATGATAGTTTAGCTCTGTATAGCTTATTAGATTGTTAATTTTTTCTTAGTACTATGACTACATTATCCCCACTGTTTTCTGAGATCTCACTGGTAATGCAATATCTACAGCCAACAGGCATTTCTTTCCTTTGCAGTTAATTGTTATTCTCTTTCTGGCTGTTATTTGTTCTGAAATTTCACCACAGTGTGTCTAGGTGTGGTTAGTTGTAACTCATCCTCCTAAAGATTCAAGATGCTACTTGAATCTGGGGACACTAGTTTTTTTTAATTCTGAAAAATTTCTGGCAGTTATTACCTTAAAGATTGCATGTATATTGTAACCTTCTAAAACTCCTGATTGCCATGTGTTGACTCTTCTGAATCCATCTTTCATATCTCTTAACCTCTTTCATATTTTCCATCTCTCTATCTCTTTTTGCTGCATTTTCAGTGATGCCCTCAGATTTATCTTCCGGTTCATTTAACTCTCTTCAGCTATCTCTACTATATTCACTAATACATTGAGTTTTAATTTCAATAATTACATTTTTCAATGTGCATTCTTATTTATATATTTTCAAAACCTACTTATTCTTACTATATTGTTTATTCCTTCCTTTATCTTTTCTTCTTTTAGTTGACTTCAAAAGATGCTAAACTAAGTACATTTTAAATTCTGAAGTCTTCATTGTTCTGGGGGTCCAAATTCTCACTCATATGTTTTTTTCTTGAAAGTTTTGAATGTCAACCAGTCTTCAAAGGAGTTATTTTCAGTAGGCATCCTAGATCATTTGGTTGTAGAGAGCTGATCCTGTACATCAATATGGCTCTTTTTGAGATCTCTACAGAATTAGCTTTCTTCAGACTTATTTTTATGATTATTATTTGGCCTCAGGTTTCTGTAACATGCAAGTATAGTGAATTGAAAACTCACATCGTGAATGATTCAGACTTGGGGGCCCGTTTGTGTAGTCAATTCTCTGTATTATTATTATGATAATCCAGAGTGCCAAGAAGATGATGAAATACTTTGCTGCTTCCCTTGGCTAGTAGGCAGAGTTTTCCTGTTACCCATTTTATATAAGAGATATTTTTGTGGCATGTGGCTTTATGCGGTGGACTCAATTCTAGTTTTCTACATGAGCCTGAGTCCTTATTTGCTATTCCTGAGTAGATGTTAAAATCCAAACTCCCAGATGCAACTCTATTCCTTAGATCTCCACAAGCTGCTCTATTTCAACAGCCATTTACCATTGTGACTTTGAGATTCTTCTTGTTTTTTGGCACACGGGGATTTATTCTTTTTATTTTTAACCTTGATTGTGCATTTAAAAATGATTTTGTAATGTTTTATCTAGTATTTATTTGTGTTTGGAGCAAGAAGTTTGTGTTTGTTTTTACTGATATCTTAGTACACTACCTTGACAAGAAATCCCTCTGGTTTTATATTTGTCAGAACCAAAAACTTGGTAAGGGAATGTTATCATACAATTGATCTTAGATCAAGGATGTAATGATAAAAGTACTTTTGTTAATGTGCATTGTGCTTTACAGTACTTAGTATTACTAATTTGAAGCTATACTCTTGATGTATAAGTTGCTTCAAATAACTTCAGACACAAATATAAACTAATTATCCTGCATTTTCATTTAGTGTGGAAAGTTTTATACAGCTTTCTCCAAGGACAATTTAAATACAATGTCAATGGTGCAAGGTTTAGAATGAAGTAAACAGGCATTACGCTTAGCCACTTTTTCTCATATTGTTTTCCTGGGATGTTTCACAAAATTTAGTATTTCTGCTAAAATGTCTCTCATGACCTTTTTGACTTCTGAATTTTGATCCTCAAAGGTGTTTTTTTGTTTTTTGTTTGTTTGTTTGTTTGTTTTTTGTTTTTTCAGAGTCTCAGCCGGTCACCCAGGCTGGGGAGTACAGTGGCACGATCTCCGCCCACTGCAACCTCCGCCTCCTGGGTTCAAGTGATTCTCCTGCTTCAGCCTCCCGAGTTGCTGGGATTATAGGCATGTGCCACCACACCCGGCTAATTTTTTATATTTTTGGTAGAGATGGGGTTTCACCATGTTGGCCAGGCTGGTCTCGAACTCCTGACCTCAAGTGATCTGCCTGCCTTGGCCTCCCAAAGTGCTGGGATTACAGGCGTGAGCCACCCCACCTGTCCGATCCTCAAAGTTTTTTAAAAGATCATTCAATCATATAGCCTACATAAAACAAAAACTCATTTTGGTTTGGTACCACTTTACTACTGAAGTGAAATCTCAGGATTCAAATGATCTTTTTTCTCATCAAAATAAACTTTAAAAGATTTGTCTGTCAAATTTAGAGGCTATATCTGATCAAGGGTATTCAGGGCTGTTCAGAGGAGATCATTGCTTGGAGCTCCTTGGTTGTCTCCATAGAAAGATTTTCTCATGATGGGCCTGGTGGCTCACACCTGTAATCCTAGCACTTTGGGAGGCCAAGGCAGGCAGATCACCTGTGGTCAGGAGTTGAAGACCAACCTGGCCAACATGGTGAAACCTCATCTCTACTAAAAACACAAAAATTAGCCAGGCGTGGTGGCACACGCTTGTAGTCCCAGCAACTCGGGAGGCTGAGGCAGGAGAATTGCTTGAACCTGGGACGCAGAGGTTGCAGCAAGCCAAGATCACACCACTGCACTGCAGCCTGAGCGAAAGAGTGAGATTCTGTCTCAATAAATAAATAAATAAATAGTTTAACATTATAAAAATAAAGATTTTCACATGAATGTGGATTTTGATGCTTGCCTTTTTCCATTTAGATGTCACCTTCCCATTTTTTCACAGAGGACTGCCAGGAATCAAGTTCATCTCATCTTTGGGTTGGACAAAACACATTCCTAGTTTACCGCACTTTTTAGTAAGCTTAATCAGAATATTGGACCATATATGCTCTATACTCATAACTATTAGAAAAGCACAGGCTGGGAGTGGTGGCTCATGCCTGTAATCCCAGCACTTTGGGAGGCCAAGGTGGGTGGATCACCTGAGCTCAGGAGTTTGAAACCAACCCGGGCAACATGGTGAAACCCTATATCTACCAAAAATACAAAAAAAAAATTAGCCTGGTGTGGTGGCACATGCCTGTGGTCCCAGCTACTCGCTATTCAGGAGGCTGATGTGGGAAGATGACTTGAGCCGGGCAGGTGGAGGTTGCAGTGAGCAGAGATTGCATCGCTGCACTCCAGTATGGCTGACAGAGTGAGACCGTCTCAGAACAAAACAAAACAAAGGAAAAAATGAAAAAAACAGACAAGATAGTTCACAAATCATGCAAATACCCATGCTGTAAATGACAAAGCCAATTACTGGCATCTCCCTTTCAGTCTTGCATATATGCTGACATGTTATGTGATGCCCAGAAAGAATCCCCTCCTGCTCTTTGTTCAACTTTTAACTTAAGCTACCTAGATCTGCCCAAAAAGTATTGTCTTTTTGAGTAGCAAGGACCTTACAGAGCAGCCAGAGATCACATTTTAAAGATGAGAATCATCACTGAAATGAAGAAAACATAATTGAATTACCATCATAAGCAGAAATATGCTAAAAACATAAAATAGAAAATTAGAGAACATTGTGCCTAGGACAAGATACTTGTTATCATCTATTCTATTAGCAATAATAACAGCTAAGAGTTTTTGATCACTTCTGTTCCAGGCACTGTGCTAAAAGCTTAATATGCAGTAGCTCATTTAATCCTCATAGTTATCGTACGACATAGGCTTTTTCTTAAAGTGCTCCTCACCTTACAGATGGAGGACCTGAAGCTCTGAATATTTCAATGACCTGCTCCAAGTTACATGGCTAATAACTGGTAGAGCCAGAATTAAAATCCTGGAAGTCTGATTCTGGGCCTGAGTTCTTAACTGCTATGCTATGCTGCTTATGACATAGACATGCTAGCACTTATCCCATCGGATTATTTGAGGGGGGAGTTACATTGAACCAGATAATATTATGCAATAGCTTTTTTTTTTTTTTTTTTTTGAGGCGGAGTGTCGCTCTGTCACCTAGGCTGGAGTACAGTGGTGCAATCTCAGCTCACTGCAACCTCTGCCTCCTGGGTTCAAGCGATTCTCCTGCCTCAGCCTCCCGAGTAGCTGGGATTACAGGCGTGCACCACCACGCCCGGCTAATTTTTTTTGTATTTTTAGTAGAGACGGAGTTTCACCATGTTGATCAGGCTGGTCTCAAACTCTTGACCTGATGATCAGCCCACCTCAGCCTCCCAAAGTGCTGGGATTACAGGCGTGAGCTGCTGCACCCAGCCTATGCAATAGCATTTAGCACTGATATGTGGAATCCAGTGCTCAGTAAGTAAATGTCAGACAATTTTGTCAGTCAGGTAGCTGTCATTAGATTAATTAGGGCCTCTTAATCTAATGTTTATTAAACTGTATCCTGAAAACTCCCCACCCCAAACCACCAGTTCATTAAATAATAATCGATAACATTTATTGAGTCCTTAATATGTTTCAAGCACTGATTCAACTTATCTTCATATCATTCCTCTGAGAAATGTACTGGCATTATCTCTATTTTATAGGAGTAGAAATGGAGGCTGAGAGAGATTGAGTAACTTTTCCAAGGTCCCCTGGCCCGTAAGTCAGGATCTGGAAATCAAGCAGTATGACGCTAGTGCCTGTTCTCCTAAACACTATGCTATGCTGCAGATCCGTCATGATTAACTCAGTTATCAATACTTGATTTTTTACTCAATTTCAGCATCACATGATAGAATCCTAGGTCAGCAACTTACTAGTGTGTAATGATTTCTACAGTCCTTTAAAGGGGATGGGAGGATAGGTGACTTTTAGTAAAAGGATCAGGCAGAAGACTTTGTTGATGATTCAGGATCTGATTTCTGCTCAGGAACATTTTAACATAATAATAATTTCAAGATGTAAATTAGTTATTTTCTTCAAAGCAGACTGTACAAGTAAAACAGAAATTACATTCCTTAGCAGTACCTGAATAAATATATATACATGATATGAATACTTAGTGACATGTTAAAATGCAGATGAAAATGTGAGCATTTATACTATTTTTTGATTAAAACTACTGTTGAAATTAGTGATGTGTCACATTATTACACCAAATGTAATGAGGGTAAAAAGAGAAATTCGAAAAGGCAAAATTGCATATGAATGTCAAAATATAAAGGGATCTTAAAGTGTTTCAGAGAAACAGGAAATGTAATTGAGATTCTAGAATATTGAAAATATGAAGGTCAAATGAAATTATCCAAATCTCTACTTAGTTTAGGGATAAGTTTGGGGCCAAATTTATCTAGAGAGCTACTTAGATGAAGATAAGAAGGATGAAGAGAAATTTAGAAAGATGGTGCATGTATCTCACTCTCACACTTCTAAATCATACAAGAGAGCTGATGGAGACAAAATGTAATGTATATAAATAATTATTGTTTGTTTTTATGACAAGCTACATATATTCATGTATAAAAATGAGGAAAAACAAGTAAGCAAATAGATAAAAAATTTCTTTTTTTTTTTTTTTTGGAGACGGAGTCTCACTGTCGCCCAGGCTGGAGTGCAGTGGCCGGATCTCAGCTCACTGCAAGCTCTGCCTCCCGGGTTCACGCCATTCTCCTGCCTCAGCCTCCCGAGTAGCTGGGACTACAGGCGCCCACCATCTCGCCCGGCTAGTTTTTTGTATTTTAGTACAGATGGGGTTTCACCGTGTTAGCCAGGATGGTCTCGATCTCCTGACCTCGTGATCCGCCCGTCTTGGCCTCCCAAAGTGCTGGGATTACAGGCTTGAGCCACCGCGCCCGGCCTAGATAAAAAATTTCTAAACACTGATAATCTTAGAGACAATTGTTATTTTAGTGTTGATGTATATTTATTGCAGCTCATATCTATGCATAAACATATTTAGTTTTAAACAAAATTTTACTGCATATTTTAAAACTTGCTTCTTAAACATAACACATTGAAAGCACATTTTGATAAATAGTAATCTATGATGTCTTTTTAAATTGTTGAATAGTGCTTTTTTATTTGAAAGAACCATAGATTATTCAACCAGTCCTCTATTATTGGTATTTACCTAGTTTGTAGTTTTTAATCTATAAAATCAATATTACAATGAAGCTATATTTTCAGCATACAGATCTGGTAAGTATTTTGTTAGATTTACATATATGCAAGTATTTTATGTCTTTGGTGCTATTGTAAGTGATAAGATTTTTTAAATTTAATTTTCCAGTTTTTCATTGCCAGCAAACAGAAATATAACTGACATTTGTACATTGACCCTATATCTTGTGACTTTGCTAAACTCACTTATTTGTTCTAGAAACTTTTATTAGATTGTTTGAAAATTTTGTCTACTACAATGTTGAATGAGAGAGGTCTGATTGAACAATTGACCATGCCTTTATTTTTCTTGATCATAGGGGGTAAACATTAATTTTTTCATCTTTTAGTATAATACAGAAATTTTTTAGAGATCTGCTGGCTATAGGTTTTTTGTAGATGCCCTTTATCGGTTTCAGGAATTTTTCTTCTCTTCCTGTTTCCTGAGAGTTTTTAACATGAATGAATATTGAATCTTGTCAAATGTTCTTGCTGTATCAAGTGAGATAATTAAATGTTTTTATAAGTTTGTCTACTGTTATGATGAATTACTTTATTGGTCTTTGAATATTTTTTATTTTGCTTTGAAAAAACTAGATTTATTTTAACTTTTTTCCCGTCTTTATTTATTTATGTTTGTGACAGACTCTTGTTCTGTCATCCAGGCTGAGTGGAGCTTGCTGTAGCTCCAACTCCTCAGCTCAAGCAATCCTCCCACCTCATTCTCTTGAGTAGTTGGGACTGCAAGCACGTGCCACCACACCTGCCCAATTTACTTTTATTTTTGATTTTTGTAGAGACAGGGTCTCACTGTGTTGCCCACACTGGTATCAAACTCCTGGGGTCAAGCAATCATCCTACCTTGGTCTCCCAAAGTGCTGTGATTACAGGTGTGAGCCACCACACCTGGCTTAACATTTTTTAAAGCTAAAAGTGACAAAAGTGTAATTTATTTTGCTTATTTACATTGAAATATATAATCAGGAAAGTTATGAATGTTCCTTCATTTAAATAGTTTTCTGTAATTTTTCATTATATTGTCTTAATTATCAAATGTATTCTTCTTTTGAAATAAGCATTTTTTTATTTACCAAATGACTGCATGATCATATTATGATACATTTTTTCAAAGATAAGCTTTTGAAATAATTTTATATTGTTACCTATATTAATTCATATACACTAAAAATGGCTCAGAAGAATTGCATTAACCCCAGGCTTAAGTCCAGAGTGTTTTGCCAATAGTGTCCCCCTGTCTACCAAAAACACGTTTTTTTCACCACCATCATAGGCTGGTCCATTACACAGGGTGCAGCAGGAACTCTGCCTATCCTTTCTGATAACCTACTACACTGCACATCTTCATAAACTCTCCTATTTCTTGGGAATAAAGGAAGGATTTGCTCCTTCTTTTTTTGTCAATAAGCAATAAGGCTTACCAATAAAAGTGTCTGAGGAGGAGATTGTTTATGAAAAAAAAAAAAAGGTAGCCGGCTGCCTCAACAGAGTAGAAAGCTGCCTATGGTGATGATTTTAGGGAAACTAAGAAGTATGCTGGGACCTCAAAGTTTCTTATCAGTATTCTGTGGTCTTCGGTCTTCAAATTTTTTTTATTTTTTATTTTTTACTTTTTATTATTATACTTTAAATTCTAGGGTACATGTGCATAACG
>NW_012117389.1:1968833-1992866 GCF_000951035.1 Colobus angolensis palliatus | reverse complement strand
TCCTGAGACTTTGCCGAAGTTGCTTATCAGCTTAAGGGGATTTTGGGCTGAGACAAGGGGGTTTTCTAAATATACAATCATGTCATCAAATTTTCAACCAGCTTTACATTCCTGGGTTAAATGGGTTAAACCCAAATTAAACTATTTATTAATTTTCTTACTTTTATTATTTCATTCATTTTGGTATTTTGAGTTTAGTTTCCTCTACTCTTTCTAGATTTTGGGGGTGTGAGCTTTGATTATTGATTTGTGACTTTTTCTCTTTTTTAATCTATGCATTTGAGTGCTATAAATTTATCTCTCAGCACTGCTTTAGCTGCCTTTAACAAATTTTGTTATCTTATGCTTCTAATTGTATTAAACTCAAAATATTTTAATTTTCCTTGTGATGTCTCTATTGTCTCATGATTTATTTAGAAGTACATTTCTTGATTTTCAAATGTTTGGGTATATTCTGGATATCTTTTTAAAATTTATTTCTAGGTTTATTCTTTTGTGACCAGAGAACATACTTTGAATGATTTCAGTTCTCAAACATTTGTAGAAGACTTTCATTTATTAGATGATGAAGCAGATATACTTTATCCTGTTTCCCCTGCTAAATACAACTAAAACCCTGAAACTTATATACAAAACAAACATAAAAAGACTTTGGAAAAGATAGGACATGGTACTGAGCTCCCAGGATTTTCTCTTGTCTCATATATCCTAGACTTGGAGCTAGAGAAGTCACCAACTCAGAAACACTAATGGGTACAGACAAAATAAAAGTGTTCCAAATAAAAGCATTGCCTCTCTAACCAAAGGACTAGGAAAGCGGCAGCACAGCAGGACAGAAACTTTTAGACAGTAACTGTTGTACCCCAGCCAAACACAACAGAAAAAGCAATTGTCCTACAACCATTCATACAAACAAAGTGTGGGTAGGCTAGACGTCCACCTTTGTAGCTTGTAACAAATAGACCCAAACTGTAACCAGGATTGTATCAGAAAAGACCAAGTAGGGAGTTACTTTCATCCTCACCAGTTGGTAGTGAGAGCCTCTGCTTTCGGTGTGAGTGGAGATCAAGTGGGAAGCCTGGACTTCTATTCCCAACTGGCTTTAATGGAGTGCTCCTCCAGTTCTTTACTGGGGTCGTGTTGGAGAGAGTCTAGTGAAAAGTCTGGACTTTTGACACCTCTCAGTGGTAATGAGGCCATTCCTTCACCTCAAGGTGTCAGTGGCCGTCTTGTAGGAGCAAAAACAAAGCACTCCTACCCCTCCCAGCCAGAGAGGTATCAGCTGAAGCCTAATGGGGATCCAGAACCCTCCCACCTCTCACAGTAAAGGGTGCCTTCTCTTAAGTGTCAACAGAGGCCAAATGGGATATCTGGATGTCTAACCCCTTTTGTCAGTGGTAAGACTCTATCACCCTTCCCCTCCCAGAGTGATGTCAGATACAGCTGGCTAAAGCAGAGCTTTTAAATAATGATACTTGGAATTTCATAACATAATACAGAATTCCCCAGGTTTCCCTCAAAAATTATATGGTATACCAAAAAAAAAAAAGAAAGAAAATCTCAAACTGAATGAGAAAAGGCAATCTGGAGACACCGACAAGAAGATAACGTAGCTGTTAGAATTATCTGACAACTATGTAAAGGTATCCATCATAAAAAATACTTCAAGAAGCAATTACAAACATGCTTCCAAAAAGTGAAAAAGTAGAAAGACTCAGAAAAGAAATAGAAATTCTCAAAAAAAAAAAGAGAATGTAAAGAAAAAAATATAAATTTTAGAACTGCAAAACACAATAACTGAAATAACCATCTCAGTGGATGAGTTAAACAGCAAAATGGAGGGGACAGAGGAAAGAATCAGTGAACTGAAAGATCGAGTAATAAAAGTTACCCAATCTGAACAAAAAGAGAAAATAGATTGAAAAAGGAATAGAACCTCAAAGACCTGTAGGACTAAAACAAAATATGTAACATTAATGTAATAAGAGTCCTAGAGGAGAGAAGAAAGAAGGTAGAGCTGTAAAAGTGCTTAACGAATAATAGCTGAAAACTTCTCAAATTTGTCAAAGACATTAACCTACACATTTAAGAAGCTAAACAAACCTGAAAAGAATAAACTCAAATAAATCCATGCTAAGACACATCATAATTAAACTTTTGCAAAATAAATGCAAGGAAAAAATCTTCAAAGCAGTGTGAGAAAAATAACACCTTTCCCGTAGAGAAAAAAAAAAACAATTGGAATGGAGACCATTTCTCATTTAAAAAAAAAAAAAATGAAGTCTAGAAAACAGTGGCACAATATTCGCAGGTGCTGAAACTAAAAACTGTCCACATAATCCTATACCCACTGAAAATATCCTTCGGGAATGAAGGGGCAATCAAAACTTTTCCAATGAAGGGAAACTAAAAGAATTTGTCACCAGCAGACCTATCTTAAAAGAAAGACTAAAGATAGTTCTTTAAAAAAATAAAATGATTAAAAAGGAAGCTTGCAGCATCAGGAAGAAAGAAAGTACACAGTAAGTAAGAATATGAGTAAATAAAATAGATTGTTCGGTTCCTGTTGAGTTTTCTAAATTATACTTCACAGTTGAAGTGAAAATTATAATAGTCTCATATGATTCTAATTGTACATAGATGAACTATACAAGAAAATTATATTGTAAGTAACAATGTGAAAGGATGTAAATAGAGGTAAGGTTTTACACTTCACTCCAAGTGGTTAGATGATGACACCAGTAAATTGCAATAAGTTATGCATGTATAATGATGCATATAGTGAAAGTATTTTAAACTACTTTAAGATAACTGTGAATAGAAATACTCAAACACACTAGATAAAACAAAATGGAGTTCTGAAAATTGTTCAAGTAGCCCACAAGAATATAGGAACAAGAAAATGGAGAAGAAAAATATAGAAGATAAACAAAAAACAAAAAATAAATTGACAAGTCTTAACAAAGTAATAGTTACATTAAATGTAAATGGTCTGAATATACTGATTAAGAACAGAGATTGCTATTAGAGATTAAAATCATGATCCAACCATGTACTGTGTATAAGAAACTCACTTCAAATATAACAATAGCAGCACGTTGTAAATGAAAGGAGGGATAAAAAGACATCAGGAGTGCCTTTACTGATATCAGATAAAGTAGACTTCAGAGCCAAAAATATATATATTTATGAAGGAAAGAAAGAAACATTATATAATGACCAGTGGGTTGATCCACTAAGAAGTCATGGTAGTCCTAAATGCATATGCACGAAACAACAGAGCTGTAAAATATGCAAAGCAAAAAAAAAAAAAAAGGAGGAAATAGACAAATCCACTACTATAGTTGGGGAATTCAACAACACTCTCTTAACATTTGATGGAAAAACTAGACAGAAAATCAGCAAGGCCATGTAAAAATCAACAGTACAATCAACCAATCAACAAGATTTAATCAAAATTTGTAGAACGCTCCACCCAATAACAGCAGAATAAACATTATTTTCAAGTACCCACAGAACATCTACCAAGAGAGGCCATATCTTGGGCCATATAATAAACCTCAACCAATTTTTAAAAATTGAAATGGGTTCAAGCAATACAGAGTGTGTTCTGCAACCACAGTGAAATCAAATTAGACACCAATAACAGAAAAATAACAGAAAGATTCCAAACACTTGAAAACTAAACAACATTCTTCTAACAAATCTACAGATCAAATAGAAAACTCAAGGACATAAAAAAAAACATTGAATTGAATTAAAATAAAAATAAAATATATCAAATTTCATGAGACACAGCTAAATTAGTGCTGAGAGGGAACTTTATAGCACTAAACACATACAATAGAAAAGTATAAAAGTCTTAAATTAATCATCTAAGCTCTAACTTCAGAAACCTAGAAAAAGAAGAGCAAGATAAACCCAATGCAAGCAGAAGGAAGAAAATTAAAGATAAGCAGAAGAAATCAATGAAATTGGAACTATAACATCAATAGAAAAGAACATTGTTTCAAAGTAAAGAGCTGACTCTTTGAAAAGATTAATAATATTGGGGGAAAAAACTTGTAACAAGTCTGTAAAATAAAAACAAGAAAGCCAGAAGACACAAATTACCAATATCAGGAATGAAACAGGAGATATTGCTACAGATCCTGGAGACAGCAAAAGGATAATAAGGGAAACTATGAAAAACTGTACACAGATAAATTTGACAACTGAGATAAAAGGAACCAATTCCTCAAAAAGCAAAAACTACTACAGCTCACTTGATATGAAATGAATAATTCAAATAGCCCTATAACTCCTAAGAAAACTGAATTCCTAATTTCAAAACTCCATAAAAATAAATCTCCAGGCTCAGAGAGTTTTGCTGCAGAATTCCACCTAATGTTTCAAGAATAGTTAACCATCAAACATATTTTAAAGGACTCAAGAAGAGAAGATTGTTCTATTATGTTTACCCAGATACTTGTTATATCTCTTGTACTTTCTTCATTCCTGATTTACCAAGTTTCTATCAGGTGTCATTTCTCTTCTCCTCAAAGAACTTTCTTTAGCAGTTCTTTTATGACAGGTCTGCTGACTACAGATTCTCTTCATTTTTCTTCATCTGAAAATGTCTTTATTTCACCTTTATTTCTGAAGAATATTTATGTTGAATATAGAATTTGGGGTTGACAGTTATTTTCTTTCATGTCTTTGAAATGCTGATCTCCATGGTTATTTACAAGAAATCTAGTCATTTACATCATTATTCCCTAAAGGTGATGTGCTATTTCCTTCTGCCTGCTTTTAAGGTTTTTTCTTTGTTTTTAGTTTTTGGCAAATTGATTATGATGGGCATGGGTTTCTTTAGGCTTATATTTTGGGGTGGGGGGTTCATTGAGCTTCTTGAAGTTATAGGTTTATGTCTTGCACCAACTTTAGGGAATTTTCATCCACAATTTATTCAAATAATTTTTTTGTTTTGAGATATAGTCTCACTCTATCACCCAGGCTAGAGTGCAATGGCATGGTCTTGGCTCACTGCATCCTCTGCCTCCTGGGTTCAAGCAATTCTCCTGCCTCAGGCTCCCAAGTAGCTGGGATTACAGGCCCATGTCACCACGTCTGACTAATTTTTGTATTTTTAGCAGAGACTGGGTTTCACCATGTTGGCCAGGCTGGTCTTGGACTCCTGATCTCATGATCCGCCCAACTGGGGCTCCCAAAGTGCTGGGATTACAGGCGTGAGCCACCGCGCCCAGCCTATTATGTTTTTTAATTGTATTTCTCAGTTCAAAAAATTACATTATGTTCTTGTATCTTTTATTGCTAAGGTTTATATTTTTCATTCATTCATCCTTACTTTTTGAGACATTTTTATAATAGCTTCTTTAAACAAACAATTTTTAATAGCTGCTTTGTCTGATAATTCCAATGTCTCTGTCATTTGGTCATTGATGTGTGTGGATTATTTTTTGCTATGCAAGTTTACCTTTTCTTGGTTCTTTATATACCGAGTAGTTATGGATTTCATCTTGAACATTTAAAATATCATGTTGCAAGCGTCTGGGTTTTGTTTAAATCTAATGGAAAATCTTGATATTTTGGCTCTTGCAAGCAGTCACCTCTGTCAGGTTCAGATCTCAAGTTTTAACCATCTTTCTGTGGGTTGTGATTTCAATGTTAGTTCCACTTTCAAAGTTTTTGAAGTATAATTGATATTGGTCCCGTGTGTGTACCACCAAGTGTTCCATCTGGGACTTGAATGCAGACTACCTTCTCACTTAGCTTTCAAAGTTTACATTATGCTTTTCAGGGTCTAATTCACACATGCACATGATTTCCTAAACAACGGTATGGGTTTTCTATCCTGATATGCTCTCTCTTGCTTTCTATAATCTTACAGGTACTTTTGGTTCCCTGTGTCTCCCTTTTTTGGTCCTCTGGCTCAGTAGCTAAGGCTGTCTTTACCCCCACACTGCTGTGCATTTCCCATGACTTTGCCCACATTTGGCACCAGCTTGTGGGAGGACAGAGGAAGAAATGCAATGCAGGTTCAGTCTGCCTTTTCTAGACCACAGATCCTCTCATTTGAAAGGATAGTTCCACTCTCTTAGAGTTTTTGGCCCCTGTTTCTGCTTCTGTTGCCGCTGCTGCCACTTATACAGTATTGCTTGGGGACTTGAGTGTGAGAAAATTGAGACATTTTAAAAATGTTAATTTTCCCCATTTTGAGCATTTGAAAGTTACTTCCCTGCTTCTTGAGTGATAACTAGAGGGTTTTTCCTAAAACTTTCTCTGTTCATGCCAATTCCCACTTGCAGGTTTTGGGCTGCATTAAGTCTAGGCTGGAGGATAGCAGAGGAGGTAGCAAATGGTAAACTCATCGCTGGATTGGTAATACTTTAAATTACGGTCTACTGCTCCAGTCTTCCTGCTACTATCTACTTTTCAGAATCCTTGAATAGAAAGTCACACACTTAACCAAGGTTTTATAACTACATTCAGTGGGAGAGAGCATAGAGTGTGCTTTCTCCAAATTACTGAGAGCTTGAACTTACGAACTATCTTTTAAAGCAATTAGAAATGTGAAAATAGTATATTTTATGTTTACGTTCATCTTTACCATTTCTGACACTCTTAATTTATTTACATATATCCAAATTTCCATCTATCATTATACTCCTTTTGCCTTTAATATATTAATATTTAGTTTTAAATTCCTGTTTTAAAATTCCAACAAATAGGTTATCACTGAGTCTGGTTGTTTTGATTACGTTATCTCTGACAATGTTTTTTAAACTTGCTTTTTTTGATGTTTATTATAATTTTTTATTGAATGCCAGACATCATTTATAGAAGAACATTAGATATAGAAGTAAATAGTATTTAGCCTGGCAATGAGTACACGTCTTATTTTGTCAGGCCCTTAGTGTTAGGGGTTGAATCGATGTAGTCAAGAATTGAATGGAATTTGGGTTTTGTTGTTGCTGTTTTTACGTTAAGTGTGGCATGAACTTTAAATTCCTCCAGATATTGGTTGCTGTTACCTTGTGCTTAGGATGGGACTGGGGTGTGAATGGGTTTTTCTCAGTATTTCCATTACTCGCCTGATATGGTTTAGGTGTTTTGTCTGCTCTAAATCTCATGTTGAAATGTGTTCCCCAGTGTTGGAGGTGGGGCCTAATCGAGGGTGTTAGGGTCATGGAGGTAAATCCCTTATGGATGTCTTGTTGCCCTCCTCATGGTAATGAGTGAGTTCTCATCCTATGAGTTCTTGCAGGGGCTAATTGTTGAAAAGAGCATGGCATGGCATCTCTCTTACTTACTCTGTCATCATGTGACACAGCTGTTCCCTTTTGGTCTTCTTCCAGGAATGGAAGCTTTCTGAGGTCCTCACCAGAAGCAGATGCTGGTGCCATGCTTCTTGTAGAGTCTGCAGAATTGTAAGCCAAATACACCTCTTTTCTCTATAAATTATCCAATGTGAGGTATTTCTTTATAGCAACGCAAACAGACTAACACATCCCCTCAGCTTTTATTCGTCCATTCACAACTGCGCCACAGTGGTGAACTCTTCATACATGCTTGCTAAACTACTGTTGCTTCTCACTCCACGCTGGGCTTATGGTGGAGGATGGAATGATTTTCTTTTGTTCTGCAGCAGCTTCTTCCTTAGATAAGTCCTGTGCACTTGGGCCTCAAATGTAGGGCTTTCTCAGCGTTCTTACCTCTCTTTTGTGTGGCAGTCAAACTCTAATTTGTTTTGTGCTTGATCTGGTGGGAGAGTTTCCGTCCCCTCTCTGAGGTGATATAATATCCTTTCAGGACCCTGAGCCCAAGGTGGACTCCTGCCTCTCTCTTAGGAACAGATTTCTGCTTTTACCTTTCCTTTCTTTTTTCTTTTCCTTTCTTTCATTTTTTTCTTTTTATTTATTTATTTTATTTTATTTTTTTTGAGACACAATCTCTCTCTGTCACTGAGGCTACAGTGCAGTGGCACAATCTCGGCTCACTGCAACTTCTGCCTCCTGGGTTCAAGCAATTATTTTGTCTCACCCTCCCGAGTAGCAGGGATTACAGGCACACGCCACCACGCCCAGCTAATTATCGTATTTTTAGTAGAGACAGCGTTTCACCATATTGGTCAGGCTGGTCTTGAACTCCTGATGTCAAGCAATCCACCCACCTCAGCCTCCCAAAGTGCTGAGATTGCAGGCATGAGCCACTATGCCCTGTCTACTTCTCCTCTTGAGGAAATAGATTTCTGCTAGTGGCCTGGGAGCTAAATACTTTGCTGCCATTTCACCAGTGTCTTAAAGCATTTGATTTAGAGAAACGAAAGGTGAGGGAAGCCAAGTGGGACTTGTGTCTTTCTCCAGCAGTAGCCAATCACGTCCTGCATACCTGTGGCGTTGAGAGGAGTTCTCCTCAGTCTCCTGACTTTCCTTCAACCTTTTCATTGAACATCCTGTAGAGGTCTGTGGAAGTGAGTGTGAGCTCTCCATATATCTGTGGTTTTTATATATTCCAAACTGATATACCAATCCCCACTTGTCTGTAAGAAGTAATTAAAAAGTTAGCTTATTTCTTCGTAACCACTTGTGTGGCTCCCTCATTTTCCCTTCTGCTCTGCCAAAGATGAAACATATTATGTGTGTCATCTCTTTATACAGTGGTTGGTCACCATGGAACACATTTTACTTGTTTTCCCTAGGCTGTAGTTTGGCTCTTTGTCCCCTCCAAATCTCATGTTGAAATTTTATCCCCAGTGTTGGAGATGGGGTCTAATGGGTGGTGTCTGGGGAATGAAGATGGATCCCTCAGGAATAAATTAATCCCTTCCTTCGGGAAAAGGGTGAGTAAATTCTTGCCATATTAGTTGAAGGAAGCTGGTTGAAAAAAAAAAAAAAAAAAACCAGCTCCTTCCTCCACCTCTTGCTTCCCCTCTCACCATGTGATCTCTGCACACACTGACTTCCCATTACCTTTTCCATGAGAGGAAGCAGCCTGAGCCCTCACCAGACACACAATCTTGGACCTTTCAGGCAGCATAATTACGAGCCAAATAAATCTTTTCTCTTTATAAATTACCCAATCTCAGGTATTTCTTTGTACCAATACTAAATGGACTAAGATTCTATGACTTCAGATTTTTGATGGGTTAAAGAAATGTTACATTTTTATAAATTATCCAGCTTTTTCTCATTGTTAGGGTGGAAGAGACAGTCGATTGCATCTCTCTATATCCTAAGTAGAAGCACAGTCTGCTCATACATCTTTAATTATTTCTTACTATAATTTCCTAGAAGTGCAATTGAAACAAAGGATATGCATAAACATGTTTTTAAGACTACTTTGTACATATGGCCAAATTGCTGTAAGGAAAATTTTGCACATCTACTTCCTTCAGCTACTGCTATAGTAGTCCAGCATTATAATTTCTATATCAAATAAAATGATCCCTTTACTAAGGTGTATTTGATTAACAAGTTTTTTCTCTTGAACTAAGATGAACTATATCTTTTATTAAAAAAAAACAGATACATAGTTCTAAACTAGTAGGGAGGAACACATGCTAAGATGTTATCGTTAAAACATTTGATAATTAGCTTTTTTGTGGGTTTCAATAATCAAGCCTCCTGAGAGACTGTGTAAAGATCACCTTACATAACTCTTGCCTTACGTCGAAAAGTATTTCTTTGCAATGCCAACATAACTGAGCTGAGCTAATGCCAAAATATATTGCTTGGAAGATGGGAGAATATATAACACAAATAAGGGTAATCAATAGTTGGGGAAATAAAGCTCAACTGGTTTCTGGATGTTACAAGCAGTTTGGCCAGATCTCCAAATCTACTAACACTAAAGCCATTTTCTCCTACTACTATAGGTTCCTGAAAGTGGAAGTCATATCTTAAAACAAATTAGTAGCTGGAACTCTGACCACAGGTCCCTGTGTGATCACTTCTCCAGTGAGCTTTTCTGCATGACCAAGACATTGTTTACCCAGACCAGAGATAAGCTAAGCAGCCTGCTTTTTGTCTTCTTTTCCCTCAGAGCTACTCTGGTTCTTTTTTTCCTTCTGAGGACAGAGGTATCCCTTGATCAGGAGACACTCTGGGGCCAGTAAAGATATCTACTTCCACCCCACAACACCTTGCCAACATCAAGGGCATTATGGAATGATTAGCAAGACATTGCCTGACACCTGCTCCTGTCTCCTGTGATTTGGGCATGGTGTCTAAAAGTAGACCAGTTGGCTTGGGGAAGTTGCACAGTCAAAAAGAATGATGCAAAACAATCAGCAGGGTCCAGGGGAATAATGACTAGAGGAGGACTCAGGCAAATGCAGCAGTGGATATAGCAACATAGCAAAGAACAGACTGGGTAAATTACATGGACAGTGGATGTCAGCGTAGGACTGAAACTGATCAAGGACAAGAAGCAGATCACACATATGTGGACCCTTTGTTAACCCCCCAGAATGAAGAAGGAAAGAAGAAAGGGGAGAGGGAATGTCCTGGATTCTCTGTATCAGGGGTGTCCAACATTTTGGCTTCCCTGGGCCACATTGGAATTGTCTTGGGCCACACATAAAATACACTAACACTAATGATAGCTGATGAGCTTTACAAAAATCAATAAAAAATCATAATGTTTTAAGAAAGTTTACAAATTTGTGTTGGGCCTTATTCAAAGCCATCCTGGGCCGCAAGTGGCCTATAGGCCGCGGTTTGGACAAGCTTGGTCTAAGTATTTACTTAAAAGAGACTGGAAAAACACAGAAATGACTGTTTACTTTGTATTGGTAAGGTTACATTTTCTGTCTTCAACAGAAATAGGAGGCATAAGAGCTAAGTTAAGCTTTAGACAAATGAAGCTTAATTTTTGCATATATGTATTTGTTTCTAAAATTCGTAGCCACACCACATGACTTAGAGCTTTTTTCTCCCTCAACACTGTAGGGGTGGCCTGCCCCTCCACACCTGTGGGTGTTTCTCGTTAGGTGGAATGAGAGACTTTAGAAAAGAAATAAGACACAGAGACAAAGTATAGAGAAAGAAAAGCGGGGTCCAGGGGACCAGCGCTCAGCTTACAGAGGACCCACGCCGGCACTGGTCTCTGAGTTCCCTTAGTATTTATTGATAATTATCTTTACCATCTTAAACATAAGGGAGTGGCTGGACAATAGGATCATTGTAGGGAGGAAATCAGCAGTAAGACATATGAACAAAAATCCCTGTAACATGAATAAGTTTAAAGGAAAATGCTGTGCCTTGCGATGCATATGCAAACATCTCCATAAACCTTTTAGCAGCATTGCTCCAGCAAGTCCCACCTTATTCCTAAAGGCGGTTTTCTCCTTGCTCAGTAAACAAAGCACACAATGGGTTTTACACCGAGATGTTCCATTGCCCAGGGACGGGCAGGATTTTTAACCAGCAAGCTGCCTTCAGGTACTTGTTTAACAAAGACACATCCTGCACAGCCCAATATCCGTTAAGCCTTGAGTCACCACAGCATGTGTCTCTTTCAAGGACAAGGTTGGGGGTAGGGTCACAGATTAACAGCATCTCAAATACAGAACCAAATGGAGTCTCTTATGTCTACTTCTTTCTATATAGACCCAGTAACAGGCTGATCTCTCTTTCTTTTCCCCACAAACACATGCTGCAATTCATCTAAGTACTGACTAAAAGTTCTTCTACTGTTTCTGAGAAAGCTGTAGACTATGATAGGACCTTGGATTTTTAAAGCATCAGGGTTCTAAATATGACAGCTTGGTTTGAATTTAGTTTTATATCTCCTCTCTTGCAACCCCAGAAGATAGTTCCCCCAAAAAAAGAGAGGTCCCTGTTCTTCTGTTTCCCTTCGTTGACAATGTTGTGTGAGAAAACACAAGCCTGGAATTCCTGAATTATGCAAGAATGACCAGGGCATACCAATTATCGTTAGAGAACTTGTGGGCTTGACACATTCATGCATGACTCCAGATGAGCAGGTTTTTGGTTGGGTGATTTTCCCTTGTCTGTCCAACCATCTTTACCCACAAAGATTCTAGCTTGTTTGTAACAAACCAGATCCCTGAATAAAGCAGCCTCCGGCCCACGTTATAGGCCCATTATACCAAGCAAGGCAGGGAGCAGAGAAAAAAGCTACAAAACTAACCAGAAGGGAACACAAGAAATGAAAGGGAATGTGTGTGTGTGATATCTTCTCTGTGTCTCTGAAAACACAATACCCTGCTCACTTGTGTGGCCTCTTCCCAAATCAGAGCCTCTCTTCCTTTTCCCATGCCTATCATCTTGTTCTTCTCTCTTCCTCTCCTTTGCCTCTTTTTTGGAGATGGAGAGAAGTGGGGAAACTGGAAGTTATACGGTGTGTCTCCAGCAGTATCCACAGTTGAAATAATAATGGCTAATATTCAGGAGGCAGTTATGATGTTCCAGAGCTGCACCAGAAACTTTCCAGAGAATATAGTATGTTTGGCGAGGGGCAGGACATTATGTAACACAGGAGCATAAAATGTGAGGAGGGCAGAAGAAAGATGCTGGATGCCAGCGTGACCAAACATCCCTGTTTTCCTGACACCATCCAGGATTTTGCACTGAGATTTCTTCATTCTGAGCAGACACTCAGACCTGGGCTAACCAGGATGTTTGTCACCCTACTGTGCTCCCACTTACCCTTTTTAATTAGAGAACTTACTCTCTCTTTCCTCACCCTTCATGGTGTTCCTGTAATTCAGCTCAGTGGGAAGAAGTAGGGTGTTCTTTGCCAAAGGACTGCATCTAAATCTCTGTCACAGTGGTCTTAGCCTTTTCCTGCTGCTATACACAATAAATGACCATTGGAGGCATGACATGCACTAAGAACTACTGCACAGATGGGGTGGTGTCTGAATTTGCACACAATTCCTAGTGATTTGCTATAATTGGATCCCTTTCTCTCATACTAGTACACAAGTGCAAGACAGGCTTTTTTAAACAGAGAAAAAATGGATCTCCCCTAGTTTACTTTTAGAGATAGTAATTCGTTTTACAGTAGTCCCCTGTTTATCCATCATTTCCCTTTTGGGTGTTTAATTATCAGCAGTCAACCAATGTATGAAAGTATTAAATAGAAAATTCCAGAAATAAACAATTCCTAAGTTGCACACTGTTCTGAGTAACATGATTAAAATCTCTCCCTGCTCTACCTCATCTGACCCAGGACATAAATCATCCTTCTGTCCATCGCATTCAGGACTGTAGACACTCCCTTCCTGTTAGTCACTTAGTAGGCGTCTGGGTGATCAGATTGACTGTCCTGGTATCACAGTGCTTATGTTCAAAGAACCCTTATTTTACTTCATTATTGCCCCAGAGTGCAAGAGAAGAGATGCCGGCCATTCGAATATGACAAAAAGAAGCTGTAAAGTGCTTCTATTAAGTAAAGAGGTGAAAGTTCTTGACTTAAATAAAGAAAAATAATTGTATGCTGAGGTTGCTAAGACCTACAGCAAGAACAAGCCTTCTAGGCCGGGCGCGGTGGCTCAAGCCTGTAATCCCAGCACTTTGGGAGGCCGAGACGGGCGGATCACGAGGTCAGGAGATCGAGACCATCCTGGCTAACACGGTGAAACCCCGTCTCTACTAAAAAATACAAAAAATTAGCCGGGCGAGGTGGCGGGCACCTGTAGTCCCAGCTACTCGGGAGGCTGAGGCAGGAGAATGGTGTGAACCTGGGAGGCGGAGCTTGCAGTGAGCTGAGATCCGGCCACTGCACTCCAGCCTGGGCGACAGAGCGAGACTCCGTCTCAGAAAAAAAAAAAAAAAAGAACAAGCCTTCTATCTGTTAAATTGTGAAGAAGGAAAAAAAATTGCGCTAGTTTTGCTGTCACATCTCAAACTGCAAAAGTTACAACCACAGTATGTGATAAGTACTTAGCTAAGATGCAAAAGGTGTTAAATTTGTGGGTGGAAGACATGAAGAAACGTGTTCTAGTTGATGGCAATTGAGTTAAGTACTATCTGCAGTTTCAGGCATCTGCTAGGCGTCATGGAACATATTCCTTGTGGATAAGGGGGGGTTAAACTGTAAATATTTGTGACCCCTCAAATTGGCCTTGGTACACTTGTGTGCCCTGTCACCACAACTGATAACCATTTATTTAGCTCCTTTCTTTTCAAGGTGTGTGTAGCCCATGATGGAGCATGAGCATTGCCTGGGAGCTGACGAGAAATACAGACTCTTGAGCTTCAACTTACAACTGCTGAATCCAAATCTACCTTTTGACAAGAACCTCAACTGATTTGTACTTATATCACATTTCCAGAAACACTCTAGAGCAGTGGTTTCCA
Source organism: Colobus angolensis palliatus (assembly GCF_000951035.1). Lineage (NCBI taxonomy): Eukaryota > Metazoa > Chordata > Mammalia > Primates > Cercopithecidae > Colobus > Colobus angolensis. The sequence continues at coordinate 1,978,536 of NW_012117389.1, read as the reverse complement.
AAGTGTTATATTGGATCAGCAGCATTGGCATCACCTGGGAACTTGACAGTAGTGTAAAATGTCAGGCCTCACTCCAAATCTACCGAATCAGAAACTCTGGGAGTGGTGCCCAGCCATCTGTGTTTTAACTAGCCCTCAAGGTGATTCTCATGCGAGCTAAAGTTTGAGAGCCACTGTCTAGAGCAAGGACAGAAAAGCATGATACTCCCATTCGATGCTACGTAACCTATGGCAAGTATGGCTAACCAATCATAACACCCTTTCTGATTGAACCTGAACATGGCTTCAGAGTATTTCTCAAAATGGCACTCTAGTCAGTCACTACCAGTTTAATGGAGATCTATTTGTCATCCCAGCATAAGTGGCTACACAAATGCCTCAACAGGAACCTGTGAACATATGTTGACAAAGCAGAGAGGCACTCTTTTGGGCACAGTACACAAAAGCCGCTGGGTAACTTCCATGAAAACACTGATAGCTGTTAGGATGAGAATGATATCCTTTCATTGTTAGTCTCATAAAGCAATGCCATGGTAAATTCACATTATCAGGGACAGTGGTCAAAATGCGCTGCTGTTATGCTTGTTTAATATACTAAGTCTCTCCTCCAGCCCTCAGCCATACCTCTCATCCCTTTGTCCCTCTCATGTGTATGATGACACAGGAGAGCTGTGGGCTTGCTAGTATAGAAGCTCTCATAGTGCCCTACACCTCCAACTTCTAATACTTAGTGACCTCCTAATTTTTTTATTAGTATCCGTCTTGCCCATTCCATGACAGCAGAAATCACATTCATCTTGCTCATTGTTTTTATTAGTTTCCCAGGGCTACCATAACAAATTATTACAACTCAGGTGGTTAAGAATACAGAAATGTATTCTCCTGCAATTCTAGAGTCCAGAAATCTGAAATCAGTATCACTGGGCCAAAATGAAGGTGCCAGCAGGGCTGCACTCCCTCCAGAGGCTCTAGGGGAGAAATCTGTTCTTTGCCTCTTTCAGCTTCTGATGGCTGCCAGAATTCTTTGGTTTATGTTGCACCATGCCAGTCTCTACTGCCATTGTAACATCTCCACTGACTGTGACCCTCCTGACTCCCTTTTATAAGGATCTGTGTGATTACATTGGGCCCACCCAGATAATTCCACCCAGTGTAGGCCCCTCCCCTCAATATTTTTAATTTAATCACACATTTTGCCATATAAGGTAATATTTTCATGTTTCAGGGATTAGGACGTGGACATATATTTGGGGCCACCGTTCAGCTTGCTATACTGCTGAATCACCGTGATTGCCTGGCTCTTAGTAGGCCCCCAATAAAACCATGTGATATGAGTAGATAAAAGAATAAAGAAATGAAGATGCAAGAGTAGATGGTATCATCTAGGAAGAGTGCTGAGAGAGAGGATGGCTTTCTTTTTGGTTGGGGGAGTGGTATGGGGTCAGGGGCGGTTATACCTACAACTTGTAAGTTCAGGGGTACATGTGCAGGATGTGCAGGTTTTTTACATAGGTTAACGTGTTCCATGGTGATTTGCTGCACAGATCATCCCATTACCTATGTATTAATCCCAGCCTCCATTAGCTATTCTTCCCAATGCTCTCTCTCCCACCACCTGCCCTGGCAGGCCCCAGTGTGTGTTATTTCCCCCCATGTATCCATGTGTTCTCATCATTCAGCTCCCACTTATAAGTGAGAATGTGTAGTGTTTGGTTTTCTGTTCCTGGGTTAATTTGCTGAGGATAATGGCTTCCAACACCATCCATGTCCTTGCAAAGAATGTGATATTGTTCCTTTTATGGCTGCATAGTATTCCATAGTGTATTTGTATCACATTTTCTTTATCCAGTCTATCGTTGATGGGCATTTGGGTTGATTTCATGTCTTTGCTACTGTGAATACTGCTGCAATGAACATATGCATGCATGTATTTTTTTATATAATGATTTGTATTCCTTTGGGTATATACCTAGTAATGAGATTGCTGGGTCAAATGGTATTTCCACCTCTATGTCTTTGACAAATCCCCACACTGTCTTCCACAATGGTTGAACTAATTTATGCTCCCACCAACAGTGTAAAAGTGTTTCTTTTTCTCTGCAACCTCACCAGCATCTGTTGTTTTTTGACTTTTTAATAAAAGCCATTCTGACCAGTGTAAGATGGTTTTGATTTGTATTTTCCATTGTGGTTTTGATTTGTATTTCTCTGATAATCAGTGATGTTGAGCTTTTTTTTATATGTGTGTTGGCTGCATGTATGTTTTATTTTGAGAAGTGTCTGTTCATGTCCTTTGCCCACTTTTTAATTTTTTTTATTGTAAATTTTTTTAAGTTCCTTGTAGACTCTGGATATTAGACCTTTGTCAGATGGATACATTGCAAAGATTTCCCCCTTTCTGTAGCTTGTCTGTTCACTCTGATGATATTTTCTTTTGCTGTGCAGAAGTTCTTTAGTTTGATTATATTCCATTTGTCAATTTTTGCTTTTCTTGCAATTGCTTTCGGCATTTTCATCATGAAATCTTTACCTGTGCCTATGTCCTGAATGGTATTGCATAGATTTTCTTCTCAAGTTTTTATAGTTTGGGGTTTTACTTTAAATCTTTAATCCATCTTGAGTTAATTTTTGTATATGGTGTGGGGAAGGAGTCCAGTTTAAATTTTCTGCATTTGGCCAGCCAGCACTCCCAGCACCATTTATTGCACAGGAAGTCCTTTCTTCATTGCTTGTTTTTGTCAAGTTTGTCAAAGATCAGATGGTTGTAGGTGTGCAGTCTTATTTCTGAGTTCTTTATTCTGTTCCATTGGTCTATGTCTCTGCTCTTGTACAAGTACCATGCTGTTTTGGTTACTGTACCTTGTATTAATAGTATAGTTCGAAGTCAGGTAGCATGATGCCTCCAGCTTTACTCTTTTTGCTTACACTTGTCTTGGCTATTTGGACTGTTTTTTGGTTCTATATGAATTTTTAAATAGTTTATTCTAATTCTGCAAAGAATATCAATGGTAGTTTAACAGGAAAAACACTGAATCTATAAATTACTTTGGGCAGTATGGACATTTTCATGACATTAATTCTTCCTAACCATGAGCATGAAATGTTTCTCTACTTGTTTGTGTCCTCTCTGATTTCTTTGAGCAGTGGTTTGGGGTCCTCCTTGAAGAGGTCCTTCACTTCCCTTGTTAACTGTATCCCTAGATATTTTATTCTGTTGGTAGCAGTTGTGAATTCATGATTTGACTCTCTGCTTGCCTGTTCGTGTACAGAAATGCTAGCAATTTTTGTACATTGATTATTTTACACCCAGAGATTTTGTTGAAGTTGCTTATCAGATTAAGAAGCTTTTGGGCTGAGATGATGGGGTTTTGTAGATATAGAATCATGTCATCTGCAAATACACACAATTTGACTTCCTCTCTTCCTATTTGAACACACTTTATTTCTTCTCTTGCCTGATTGCCCTGGCCAGAACTTCCAATACTATGTTGGATAGGAGTAGTGAGACAGGGTGTGTTTGTCTTGTGCTGGTTTTCAATGGGAATGCTTTCAGCTTTTGTCCATTCAGTATGGTGGTAACTGTGGGTTTGTCCTATATGGCTTTTATTATTTTGAGTTATGTTCCTTCATTGCCTAGTTTATTGAGTTTTTAACATGAATGGATGTTGAATTTTAGCGAAAGTCTTTTCTGCATCTATTGAGATAATCATGGTCGTTTTTGTCTTTAGTTCTGTTTATGTAATGAATCACATTTATCGATTTACGTTTGTTGAAACAACCTTGCATCCTGGGGATGAAGCCTACTTGATCATGGTGGATAAGCTTTTTGATGTGCTACTGGATTTGGTTTACCAGTATTTTATTGAGGAATTTTGCACCATGTTCATCAAGAATATTGGCCCGGAGTTTTGTTGTTGTTGTTGTATTTCTGCCAGGTTTTGGTATCAGAATGATGCTGGCCTCACAGAATTTGTTAGGGAGGAGTCCCTTCTTTTCAATTTTTTGGAATAGTTTCAATAGAAATAGTACCAACTCTTCTTTGTACCACTGGTAGAATTCAGCTGTGAATCCGTTTGGTCTTGTGATTTTTTTGGTTGGTAGGTTATTTATTACTGCTTCAATTTCACAACTCGTTATTGGTCTATTCAGAGATTCAATTTCTTCCTGATTCAGTCTTGGGAGGGTGTATGTGCCCAGGAATTTATCCACTTCTTCTAGATTTTCTAGTTTATGTGCATAGAGGTGTTTATAGTATTCTCAGGTGGTTGTATTTCTGTGGGGTCAGTGGTGATATCCCCCTTATCATTTCTGATTGTGTTTATGTGATTCTTCTCTCTTTTCTTCTTTACTAGCCAAGATAATGGTCTATATATTTTATTAACTTTCTCAAAAAAACACCTGCTGGATTCACTGATTTTTTGAAGTATTTTTTTGTGTCTCTATGTCTTTCAGTTCAGCTTTGATGTTGGTTATTTCTTGTCCTCTGCTAGCTTTGGGATTTGTTTGCTCTTGGTTCTCTAGTTCTTTTAATTGAGATGTTACTTCTTTATTTGCCAAGCTAATGGTCCATGTATTTTATTAATTTTCTCAAAAACACAGCTCCTGGATTCACTGATTTTTTTGAAGTGATTTTTTTTTTTTTTTCATGTGTGTGTGTCTCTATCTCTTTCAGTTCAGCTTTGATCTTGGTTATTTCTTGTCTTTTCTGCTACCTTTGGGATTTGTTTACTCTTGGTTCTCTAGTTATTTTAGTTGAGATGTTATGTTGTTAACTTGAGCTCATTTTAGCTTTTTAAATGTGGGCATTGAGTGCTATAAATTTCCCTCTTAACACTACCTTAGTTGCGTCCCAAATGTTCTGGTATGTTGTCTCTTTGTTCTCATCAGTTTCAAGAACTTATTGATTTCTGCCTTAATTTCACTGTTTACCCAAAAGTCATTCAGGAGCAGTTGTTCAATTTCCACATGATTGTGTGGTTTTGAGTGAATTTCCTAATCTTGAGTTCTAATTTGATTGTGCTGTGATCTGAGAAACTTTGTTATAATTTCAGTTATTTCACATTTGCTGACAAATGTTTCACTTCTGGTTATGTGATCAATTTTAGAGTAAGTGCCATGTAGTGATGAGAAGAATGTATACTCTGTTGAATAAGTGGGGAATCTGGTAGATATCTATCAGGTCCACTTGATATAGAGCTGAGTTTAGGTCCTAAATATTTTGTTAATTTTCTGTCTTGGTTATTTGTCTAATATTGTCAGTGGGGTGTTAAAGTCTCCCACTATTATTGTGTGGGAGTCTAAGTCTCTTTGAAGGTCTATAAGCACTTGCTTTATGAACCTGGGTGCTCCTGTATTGGGTGCATATATATTTAGGATAGTTAGCTCTTCTTGTTGATTTGAACCCCTTACCATTATGTAGTGCCCTTCTTTGTCTTTTTTGATCTTTGTTGGTTTAAAGTCTGTTTTGCCAGAAACTAGGCTTGCAACCCCTGCTTTTTTCTGTTTTCCATTTGCTTGGTAAATTTTCCTCCATCCCTTTATTTTGAGCCTATGTGTGTATTTGCATGTGAGATGGGTCTCTTTAATCCAGCACTCCAGTGGGTCTTGTCTTTTTATTTGGCTTGCCATTCTGTGTTTTAATTGAGGCATTTAGCCCATTTACATTTAAAGTTAGTATTGATATGTGTGGATTTGATCCTGTCATCATGATGTTATCTGCTTATTTTGCAGACTTGTTTGTGTGGTTGCTTTATAGTGTTACTGGTCTGTGTATTTCAGTGTGTTTTTCTAGGGGCTGGTAACGTATTTTCCTTTCCATATTTAGTGATTCCTTCAGGAGCTCTTGCAAGGCAGGTCTGGTGGTGATGAATTCCCTAAGCATTTGCCTGTCTGAAAAGGATGTTATTTCTCTTTCGCTTATGACGCTTAGTTTGGCCAGATATGGAATTCTGAATTGAAAATTCTTTTCTTTAACAATGTTGAATATTGGCTCCCAATCTCTTCTGGCTTGTAGGGTTTCTCCTGAGAGGTCTGCTGTTAGTCTGATGGGCTTCCTTTTTTGGATGAATTGGCCTTTCTCTCTGGCTACCCTTAACATTTTTCCTTTCATTTCAACCTTGGAGAATCTGATGATTGTGTGTCTTGGAGTTGATCTTCTCATTGAGTATCTTACTGGGGTTCTCTGCATTTTCTAAATTTGAATGTTGGCCTGTCTTGCTAGGTTGGGAAAGTTCTCCTGGATGATATCCTAAAGTGTGTTTTCCAACCTGGTTCCATTCTCCCTGTGTCTTTGAGGTACCCCAGTTCAGTTGTAGGTTTGGCCTCTTTATGTAATCCCATATTTCTCAGAGGTTTTGTTCATTCCTTTTCATTCTTTTTTCTCAATTTTTGTCTACCTGTCTTATTTCAGAAAGGTAGTCTTAAAGCTCTGAGATTCTTTCCTCCACTTGATATAGTCTGCTGTTGATACCTGTGATTGCATTGTGAAGTTCTCGTGTTGTGTTTTTCAGCTCCATCAGGTAGGTTATGTTCCTCTCTAAACTGGCTATTCTGGTTATCAGCTTCTGTATTGTTTTATCATGATTCTTAGTTTCTTTGCATTGGGTTACAACATGCTCTTTTAGCTCAGTGAAGTTCATTATTACCTACTTTCTGAAGCCTACATCTGTCAAATCAGCCATCTCAGCCTCAGCTCACTTCTGTGCCCTTGCTGGAGAAGTGTTGTGGTCATTTGTAGGAGAAGAGGCATTCTGGCTTTTTGATTTTTCGGTGTTTTTTGTTGATTCTTTCGTATCTTTTGAGGCTTATCTACCTTTTATCTTTGAGGTTGCTGACCTATGAATGAGGTTTTTGTGGGGTCTTTTGTTGTTGTTGTTGTTTTCTGTTTGTTTTTCTTTTAACAATCAGGCCACTCTACTGTAGGGCTGCTGCAGTTTGCTAGGGGTCCACCCCAAACCCCAGTCACTTTGATTTCTCCTGTACCCAGAGGTATCACAAGTGAAGGCCATGAAACAGCAAAGATGGCAGCCAGCTCCTTCCTCTGGAAGCTCTGTGCTGGGGGTTACTGACCTCTTCCTGGCCTGCATGCACCTGTAGGAAGTAGCTGAAGCTCCCCATTGGCAGGTCTCACCAAGTCAGGAGGAATGGGATAAGGCACCTGCCCCAAAATACAGCCTGACTGCTTTTTAGTAGAGCAAGTGTGCTACACTGGCTGGGGGCGAGGGAGTGGGGGAGTAGGGGGGAACTTCCTTGTCCTGACTCCCTGTATTCTCCAAAGCCAGCAGGCTGGAGCAGCTGAGTTGACAGAACCACATAAATGGCTGCCACCCCTCCCCCAGGGAGCTCTGTCCCAGGCAGACATCAAAGCTCTGTTTCTAAAGCTTTGCTGGAGTGGCTAAAACCCTCACAGGAAGTTCCTGTCCAGTGAGGAGGAATGGATCAGGGTCTTGCTTAAAGAAGCAGTCTGGCCAAGATGGCCGAATAGGAACAGCTCCAGCCTCCAGCTCCCAGCAGGAGCGACACAGAAGACAGGTGATTTCTGCATTTCCAACAGAGGTACTGGGTTCATCTCAATGTGTCAGACAGTGGGTGCAGGACAGTGGGTGCAGTCCACCGAGCAAGAGCCAAAGCAGAGCAAGGCATCACCTCACCCGGGAAGCGCAAGGGGGAGGGTAATTCCCTTTCCTAGCCAAGGGAAACCCTGACACACAACACCTGGAAAATCGGGTCACTCCCACCCTAATACTGCACTTTACCAAGGGTCTTAGCAAATGGCACACCAGGAGATTATATCCCGTGTCTGGCTTGGAGTGTCCCATGCCCACGGAGCCTCCCTCATTGCTGGCACAGCAGTCTGAGATCTAACTGCAAGGCAGCAACGAGGCTGTGGGAGGGGCGCCCACTATTTCTGAGGCTTGAGTAGGTAAACAAAGCAGCTGGGAAGCTCGAACTGGGAGGAGCCCACCAAAGCTCAAGGAGGCCTGCCTGCCTCTGTAGACTCGACCTCTGGGGACAGGGCACAGCCAAACAAAAGGCAGCAGAAACCTCTGCAGATTTAAATGTCCCTGTCTGACAGCTTTGAAGAGAGCAGCGGTTCTCCCAGCACGGAGTTTGAGATCTGAGAATGGACAGACTGTCTGCTCAAGTGGGTCCCTGACTCCCAAGTAGCCTAACTGGGAGACATCCCCCACTAGGGGCAGACTGACACCTCACACCTCATGTAGCTGGGTACCCCTCTGAGATGAAGCTTCCAGAGGAACGATCAGGCAGCAACATTTACTGTTCAGCAATATTCACTCTTCTGCAGCCTCCACTGGTGATACCCAGGCATACAGGGTCTGGAGTGGACCTCGAGCAAACTCCAACAGAGCTGCAGCTGAGGGTCCTGACTGTTAGAAGGAAAACTAACAAACAGAAAGGACATCTACACCAAAACCCCATCTGTTCGTCACCATCATCAAAGACCAAAGATAGATAAAACCACAAAGATGGGGAAAAAGCAGTGCAGAAAAGCTGAAAATTTTAAAAATCAGAGTGCCTCTACCCCTCCAAAGGAATGCAACTCCTCGCCAGCAATGGAACAAAGTTGGATGGAGAATGACTTTGACAAGTTCAGAGAAGAAGGCTTCAGACGATCAAACTTCTCCGAGCTAAAGGAGGAAGTTTGAACCCATCACAAAGAAGCGAAAAACCTTGAAAAAAGATTTGATAAATGGCTAACTAAAATAACCAATGTAGAGAAGTCCTTAAATGACCTGATAGAGCTGAAAACCATGACACGAGAACTACGTGAAAAATGCACAAGCTTCAGTAACTGACTAGATCAACTGGAAGAAAGGGTATCACTGACTGAAGATCAAATTAATGAAATGAAGTGAGAAGGGAAGTTTAGAGAAAAAAGAGTAAAATGAAATGAACAAAGCCTCCAAGAATTATGGGACTATGTGAAAAGACCAAATCTATATCTCATTGGTGTACCTGAAAGTGACGGGCAGAATGGAACCAAGTTGGAAAACACTCTGCAGGATATTATCCAGGAGAACTTCCCCAACCTAGCAAGGTAGGCCAACATTCAAATTCAGGAAATACAGAGAACACCACAAAGATACTCCTCGAGAAGAGCAACTCCAAGACACATAATCGTCAGATTCACCAAAGTTGAAATGAAAGAAAAAATGTTAAGGGCAGCCAGAGAGAAAGGTGGGGTTACCCACAAAGGGAAGCCCATCAGACTAACAGCAGATTGCTCAGAAAAACTACAAGCCAGAAGAGAGTGGGCTTATATTCAACATTCTTAAAGAAGAGAATTTTCAACCCAGAATTTCACATCCAGCCAAACTAAGATTCATAAGTGAAGGAGAAATAAAATCCTTTACAGACAAGCAAAAATGCTGAGAGATTTTGTCACCACCAGGCCTGCCCTACAAGAGATCCTGAAGGAAGCACTAAACGTGGGAAGGAACAACCAGTACCAGCCACTGCAAAAACATGCCAAATTGTAAAGACCATCAATGCTAGGAAGAAACTGCATCAACGAACGAGCAAAATAACCAATTAACATCATAATGACAGGATCAAGTTCACACATAACAATATTAATTTTAAATGTAAATGGGCTAAATGGTCCAATTAAAAGACACAAACTAGCAAACTCGATAAAGAGTCAAGACCCATCAGTTTGCTGTATTCAGGAGACCCATCTCAC
>NW_012117389.1:1966550-1967684 GCF_000951035.1 Colobus angolensis palliatus | reverse complement strand
ATGAGGCCAACATCATCCTAATACCAAAGCCTGGCAGACACACAACAAAAAAAGAATTTTAGACCAATATTCCTGATGAACATCGATGCAAAAATCCTCGATAAAATACTGACAAACCAAATCCAGCACACATCAAAAAGCTTATCCACCATGATCAAGTGGGCTTCATCCCTGGGATGCAAGGTTGGTTCAATATATACAAATCAATAAACGTAATCCAGCATATAAACAGAACCAAAGACAAAAACCACATGATATCTCAACAGCTGCAGAAAACGCCCTTGACAATATTCAACAGCCCTTCATGGTAAAACCTCTCAATAAATTCGGTATTGATGGAACATATCTCAAAATAATAAGAGCTATTTATAACAAACCCACAGCCAATATCATACTGAATGGGGAAAAACGGGAAACATTCCCCTTGAAAACTGGCATAAGACAGGGATACCCTCTCTCACCACTCCTATTCAATATAGTGTTGGAAGTGCTGGCCAGGGCAATCAGGCAAGAGAAAGAAATGAAGGGTATTCAATTAGGAAAAGAGGAAGTCAAATTGTCCCTGTTTGCAGATGACATGATTGTATATCTAGAAAACCCCATCGTCTCAGTCCAAAATCTCCTTAAGCTGATAAGCAACTTCAGTAAAGTCTCAGGACACAAAATCAACCTGCAAAAATCACAAGCATTCTTAAACACCAATAACAGGCAAACAGAGAGCGAAATCATGAGTGAACTCCCATTCACAATTGCTTAAAAGAGAATAAAATACCTAGGAATCCAACTTACAAGGGATGTAAAATATCTCTTCAAGGAGAACTACAAACCACTGCTCAATGAAATAAAAGAGGACACAAACAAATGGAAGAACATTCCATGCTCATGGATAGGAAGAATCAACATCATGAAAATGGCCATACTGCGCAAGGTAATTTATAGATTCAATGCCATCCCCATTAAGCTACCAAGGACTTTCTTCACAGAATTGGAGAAAACTACTTTAAAGTTCATATGGAACAAAGAAAAAGCCCACCTTGCCACGACAATCCTAAGCCAAAAGAACAAAGCTGGAGGCATCACGCTACCTGACTTCAAACTATACTACAAGGCTACAGTAACCAAAACAGCATGGTA
>NW_012117389.1:1964036-1965225 GCF_000951035.1 Colobus angolensis palliatus | reverse complement strand
AACTATCGCAAGAACAGAAAACCAAACACCGCATGTTCTCACTCATAGGTGGAAATTGAACAATGAGATCACTTGAACACAGGAAGGGGACCATCACACACCGGGGCCTGTTGTGGGGTTGCGGGGATGGGGTAGGGATAACATTAGGAGATATACCTAATGTAAATGACGAGTTAATGGGTGCAGCACACCAGCATGGCACATGTATACATATGTAACAAACTTGCACGTTGTGCACATGTACCCTAGAATATAAAGTATAATTTAAAACCAAAAGAAGAAAAATAAATAAATAAAAGCAGTCTGGCCACAATCTGGCAAGGCAGCAGTGCTGCATTGTAGGGGAACCTTCCTTGTCTGGATCATCTGTATTCTCCACAGCTGGCAGGCTGGAGTGGCTGAGTCTACTGAATCACAGAGATGGTGGCTGTCCATTCCTCCAGGAACTTGGACCATCTCAAGTAGCTTCCAACTCACTGCCATTAGGGTTTGGGATTCCAAGCCAGTAAATCTTAACTTGTGAGGTGCTGTGTGAATGGGGCCCACCAAAAGATGCTTCCTCCCTCCCTGGATTTAGCTCCCTTCCTAGGGATATGTACAGAAGGATTTCCCACCGTGCTGGGAAACTCAGGGCCAGAATATATAAAACTTCTAGGCCTCTGTGTGCGGCCGAGTGCCTGCTATGCTGAAACTCCACACAGCTTTGTGTATTAGACCCAAGGCCCCAGTAGCATGGATTTACAAGGGGAATCTCCTGATCCGCAGGTTGCAAAGATCCATGCGAGAAATGTGTTTTCCCAAGCAGGGTCACACAATCACTTACTGATTCCCTGGGCTGGGATCGCTTCCCTTGGCTCCGTGCAGCTCTCCGGTGGGCCATCACCAACTCCCTGCTTTTCTTCATTCTCCACGAGTGGAGCTGTTCCTCCAGTCAGCCTCAATGCGAGAACCTGGATATCTCAGCTGAAAGCGCTGAATTCACTTGTCCCTTTTCATTCCTCTCTGTGAGTGATACAGACCACAGCTGCCTCTAATCAGCCATCTTGGATCACTCTGAGGAGATGGCTTTCGAAGGCATCTTGTGTAGTGCTTAAGAGGAAGTTCTGGCTAGGGCAATCAGGCAAGAGAAAGAAATCAAGGGTATTCAGTTAGGAAAAGAAGAAGTCAAATTGTCCCTGTTTGCAGATGA
>NW_012117389.1:1922247-1955051 GCF_000951035.1 Colobus angolensis palliatus | reverse complement strand
AAAAAAAAAAAAAAAAAAAGAATTATATGAGCTAATGTACATTAAGGTCTTAGACTAGTGCTTTGCATATTATCTAATAATATTAACTATACTCAGCACAAAGCACAGGGCCAAGCATACAGACAATATTGAAAAATGTGTGTTGAATGAAAACAGGAAGGAAGGCACAGACTCTGTCCTCCAGGCACTCTTGGCTTGGTAAAAATTTTGAGAAAAACTTTAGCATGGCTATAATATTCAGCAGAATGAGAAAAGTGCCCTAAACAAGGGGGAAGGAAGGATTCATCAGGATCTGAGAGGGGAACATGATGGATAATTAGTGGCCCTGTGAAGGATGTATGAAATGATGGCCTCTGAGATGGACCTTAAAGAACCAGTTGGATTTTCAAAGTGGACACCAAGGCAGTTTGGGTGGAAAACGTACTTGAGCAAAGGAGTGGAAGCAGGAACGCGTACTGATATAGCTAGAATCTGGACAATGATGATCAAGGGAAAAGAAAAGAAACATATAAAGGTTGATTATGCTCAGATTTTGAATGGCCTTGAATGCCAGGTTAACAAGTTCATTGAGTAGGCAATAGGAAGCCCTCAAGTATTTTTTTTAGCTGAGTAAATTATACAACCAGAGAGAATGTTTTAGGAATACTGATTGGGAAACAGTAGATTGGAGATGGAGAGAGGCAGGGGAACTAGTGAGGATGTTACTGTCATACACTAGGAAAGAGGTGAAGGCGCCCTAACCTAGGTAGATGACAGAAGGGACAGAAAGGAAATGAAGGCTACAAGATGTATTGCAGGGTTGAAATTAACAATATTTAGCAGCAATGGGGTAGGGGAAAACACAGACTCCAGGCTTTCCTACTGAATAGCAATTCATTTAACTTTTTTGTGTCTCAGCTTCCTCATCTATAAAATGGAGCTAGTTGATTCAGAAAAAAAATCTTATGAGGCAACCAATGTTTTGGACTACATAGAATTACTATGTCTCTTATTGGCACATGGATGTATAAGAGCTGTTTGATTGCAAGTTACAGAAACACAATTCAATTGAGCTTAAACTCCCTCAAAAGGCAGACTATAATCGTTCCCATGATCAAGCCAGGGAAAGGACAAGAGTAGTGCTGGCCTTGGGGACAGCTGGAAATCAGAAAGATACAGTGCTTTTAAGCATTCTTTCTTCCTCTTGTCTGCCTTCTGTTTATGTGTCAGCTGTATTCTTTCCTGCTGGAGGCTGGCGTTCTCCGTGTGGTGAGAAACTTGACTACAGGGCTCCTCAAGTTCACATCCTTCCACGTCATTGATCCAAGAACAGAAAGGGTTTTCATCTCTAGCTCCAATGAGAAAAATCCCAGAAAAGAATGTGAATTGGTCAGGTTTATATCTTAAGAGCACTTTATAGCTGAACCTACCTCCACAACAGTAGCAGGGATGGGAGGTGAGGTGCTAGGAATGGTGGCTCCCTAGAGTCACATAGTCATGGTGGAATAGGAACAGTTTCTCAAAAGAGAGGTGGGAACCACAGACATAGCACCTGTGGAGACTTCTGGGACCAGGACCACCACCACAATGCAAGTCACACAGGCAATAAGGGTGAAGAAGGAGTCAAGGCCACCTGATGGTTCAGGACTGGTTGTATCATTCAAAAAGAAACCCAAGGAAAGCTAGTGTATTGGGGAACATGCTCTGTATGCTTGGATCCCTGTTGCCCCATACTTCTAGGGTGCATATTCAGACTGTATTTTTGATGGCATTAACTCTATCCTCCCCCATCCCCAACCATGCCCCAGCATTTTTAACAGCTGGCTCACCTTGAGAAGCAGTTGGTGCCACATGGTTCTGTTACACCTTCATGTTCTACTTTCTCAGTTCCTTGTGCAGTCCTGTGTGCAGGATGTGTGTGGTTCTGTCCTGACCCTCTTTTCAGCTGTTGCCAAGAAGCACACACTTAATACCTAGACACTTCAAACATGACTACAATGTGGCTGAACTGTGTGCTTTATGCCAACTTATCCTCCCTTCCTCAGGTTATGTAATTTTTATCTCAAAAGTATCAGACTCAGATCAGAGCTGTGCAAGCCAGTAGCATCCCCTGGGCACTGCTGTCCCTGGCCTTGAACTTTTCTGGTTGGGCAACTACAGTAATTCTTTGATGTTGATGACAATAATGACAACGATGATGGTGATGATGATGATGATGACGATGATGATGATGAAGAAGAGTACTATAAGGGTACTGATAATTACTTAGTTTTCCATAGGACCCTTCTTTTCAAAGTGAGACCGAGTCACCACATTATCTCCCTAGATCCACATGATGACTCTGGAAGGCAAGAAAGGACAGTGGAAATAACATAGCTGGCCAACTGCAAAGACTTGGGTTTGTGTTTCACTTCTATCATGCATGGGCAAGTTATTTCACCCCTCCAAGTCTTATTTTCTCTTCTATCAAATGGAATAATTATAGTATCTGTTTCATAGGTTTCCAGGGAAGACTCATTGTGAAAAAACAAGGTGACAGGTAGTAAGTGTTCAGTAAACCTTTGTTTTTCACCTCGATGATGAAGGACATCCACGTTCATGATTGCTGTTCTTGATATATTATCTTGAGCAAATTACTAATTCTCACTGTGCCTCAAATTCCTTATCTCTGTGGTAAGGAGCTATTAATAATGTACTCAATGTGTAGGGTTCTTATGAATGCCAGGTGTGTTTTGATTTGTAAAACACATAGAAGGGTACTTTGCCCAGGGTCAATGCCCAATCAATTAAGTTTCAAAATTAGGCAGAGATGAGTTTGAATGTCAACTTTACTATGTACTAGCTTTGTGACCTGGGACAAATTACTGAATCACTCTCAGCCTCATCTGCAAAATAGGGATTATCATGACATCTGCCTTCCACAAAGGTTGTGAGGACTCAGTAAAACAATGCATGTACAGTTCCTAGCCCTGTGTCTGGCACCAACTTGTAACTGATCTTATTTTTTTTCTTCTTTTATTCAAAGGTAGTGACATCACACACACACACACACACACACACACACACACACACACAAAAGCCTAAACCCAACGATTGAAAAGGCTTGATTTGGTCAAAGAAATAAGACCTGTAGTGGCTTGAATGATGGACTTCTAAAAGGCATGTCAAAGTCCTAATTCCTAGATCTTACGGTTGTGACATTATTTGGAAAAAGGGTCTTTGTAGATGTAACTAGGTTAAGGATCTTGACATGAAATTATTGTGGACTATCTGGATGTGCGCTAAATCCAATGACAAGTGTCCTTTTTAGTTGGAGGAAAGGGTGACTTGATACTGAGAGAGACATAGAGAAGAGGAGGGTGTGAAGATGACAGCAGAGATTGGAGTGATGTATCTGTGAACATCAAGGGTCACAGGCAACCATCAGAAGCTAGGAAGGAGGCAGTAGCCAATGGATTCGCCCTCAGAGCCTTTAGAAGGAACCACCCCACCCACACTTGGATTTCCACCTTCTGGCCTCCAGATCTGTGAAAGAATAAATTTGTGTTGTTTTAAGTCAATCAGTTTGTGGTACAGCGGCCCTAGAACACTCATGCAGACCCTAGAAGGTAAGCTAAGAAATTAGTTGGGGTGGTGGAGATGTTTTACCACAGGTCTGACACATCACCTCCAGCCCATGCCATTTTTCTGTTCGAATTGGGGATTGGAATGTGGCTGAGAAACTTCTAAGGGCCCTACAAGAAAAGACGTTGAAGTCATTTTAGGTAGGAAAAAAAAGATTTCCACAAGGGAAGGAACTGCCTCCCACTCTGCTCTCAATACCCTAAGGGGTTCCAAATAATCTAAGAGGTTGGCCATAAGAAGCCACTTGGGAAAATGAGGCTAGATAGAATAACATGCATGATAGAAGAGGCAGAAAAAAATGGACTCCATATGAAACAAGAAAAGATCAATTTACCCTCTTGGCTATGTTGTCATCCCACTGCTTTTGAAAGTTAAATTCCACTTAGGGGAAAAAAAAGAAGCTACAACTTATTAATTGTCAAGTCTCTGCAGGCGCCTGACACACGATTTTGGATGTGATGGTGACAACTACTCTGAGAGGACGACAAGTATTATTGTTACTTTCATTTTACCAATTAGGTTACTGAGACCTGAAGTCTCACAGCTATTGAGTGATGGAGCTAAATGTTAAACTCACCTCTGAAAAGGTGAAATACATCTACAAATATATAAATGCATTTATCTAGAGTGATAACAATTTTCATCAGATATTCCAAGAATATTATGACTTCATGGTTGAAGAACTCTCACTGGAATCTTCTGTTCTTATTATCCCGGTCTCCTCTGAGGTGTCACCTTCCTGGGCAGGTCTTCCTTGACACTTACTTCCCTCCAAAACAATCAAGCAAACAGAATGGGCAAGGTGCCTCCTCTCCGTACTCTATGCCACTGTTTCCAAGTGGTTTCCATGCCCTATGGTCTGTTCATAGTTATTCCTCCTCTACCAAACAAACCGTGAACAACTCAAGCACAGGTACTATATTCTCTCCATCTGCATATCACTGGCACCAACCACAGGGCCTGGTTTATGGGACGAACTCAGCAACGTCAGATGGATGGATGGGTGGGTGGGTGGATGGATGGATGGATGGATGGACGATGGATGATGAATGATAGATGCATAGATGATGGATGATAGATGATGGATGGTGGCAGAGTTTTTCCAAGGTCAATAGATCCAGGCTTCTTTCATTGTTTGAAGCTCATGATATATTAAGAAAACCAGTGATGCCAAAATAGAGTCACAATACTTGTATCATGTTTAAAATATTAACATAGTAACAATTTTAACATGCACTTAAAATATCACTGTAGTTCATAACATCATTTGGATTACATTTGTTATTATCTATAAAGGGCTCAGAATAGGGTCTCATACCTAGCAAGTACCATGCGGCTGTTGTTGCTGTTGTCATTATTGTCAAGTAATGACTAGTCAAATATTTAATTTTGAGGTCCTCTGTGAATATGTGGGTCAGACCTAGAGACCTCCTTCTTTCACATTCCTCACTACATTTAATCGGCCAATCGGCCCTGGTTGGATAAATAGAAGGATGATTCTTTTCTTGGAGGAGTAGTCCCTACTTAATCCCTTTGCCTCATTCCTGAAAGCCCTTATTGTAGAGGTACGTTGGAAGAAGCTGGTTTAGCTGATAAAGTAGATATTACATTTGGTGAAAACAACAAATCAGCTTTGTAACAGCTGTGTAATAGTAGAAAGAACACTGGTCTTTCAGTCCCAATATCTATTCCTGACTCTGTTCCTAAGATACTGTGAAACCTTCTCCCCTCTGTGCCTCAGTCTTCTTATCTGTAAAACAGGGAAGAAAATCAGACCAGATTACCCCTGTGGCTCACTTGAGTTTTGGAAATGCTATGAATCTCTCAATCTACTGGTAAAGCAGAATGATCAGAATGAGAAGACCAGTAACAGTCCCAGATTCTTAGGCAAGGAAGATGGAGAAGGTCATCAGGCAATGACAAGTGACCTCAAGCAGTGAGAAGGGGCACAAAGATAGCATGCTTTACCTCTGTTTATAGGCTTTCCAGCTAAGAGTGTGCTAATGAGTGAACAGATGCTTTTAGAAAAAGGCCTTGGCTTTCCTTGTTACCTTGGGGTGTGTATGCTTGTGGGAAGGGGGATAGAGCAGAAAAGGAACTGCCACTTTTAAGTGTCTACCATGAGCTAGGTAGGATGCTAAGTATTTATAAATACAATATTATTATCTGCATTTTACAGACAAGAAAACTGAAGCTGAATGAGATGGAATGACCCCAACAGGCTGATAGATAACTTTTCATTTCCTCATTTCTACTCTCTGACTTCCCTAGTAATATGGGAAGCCAGACTATGCCTGGTGGTACTCTGTGGAATAGTACTAATCATTTTATCCTTTGTAATAGCAAATATTTATGAAGGAGCTTGGAACAGCAGAACCAAACACACAAAAACAAACAAAAAAAAACTATGCACACTTGCTTAGCCCCTGACACATGCATTTTGCTGCTTCCCAGCACATGACCAACTTCAGGCCCTACTTTTTTATTATTTTTTGAGACAAGGTTTTACCCTGTCATCCAGGCTGGAGTGCAGTGGCTTGATCACAGCTTACTGAAGCCTCGAATTCCTGGGCTCAAGCAATCCTCCCATCTCAGCCTCCCAAGTAGCTGGGACTACAGTCATGTACAGTCATGCCTGGCTAATTTTTTTTTTTTTTTTTTTTTTTTTTTTTTGAGACGGAGTCTCACTCTGTCGCCCAGGCTGAAGTGCAGTGGCCGGATCTCAGCTCAGTGCAAGCTCCGCCTCCCGGGTTTATGCCATTCTCCTGCCTCAGCCTCCCGAGTAGCTGGGACTACAGGCACCTGCCACCTCGCCGGCTAGTTTTTTGTATTTTTTAGTAGAGACGGGGTTTCACCGTGTTAGCCAGGATGGTCTCAATCTCCTGACCTCGTGATCCGCCCGTCTCGGCCTCCCAAAGTGCTGGGATTACAGGCTTGAGCCACCGGGCCTGGCCGCCTGGCTAATTTTTAAGAAACAAATTTGTGGACACAGGGCCTTACTACGTTTTTCAAATTCCTGCCCACAAGTGATGCCTCTGTTTTGGGTATCCCAGCAGAGGAGCATTTTTCTTAGTTCTGTGAAGAATTTTGTCATGGCCCCAAACACAAAGCAATAATCCCTGAAGAACATGCAGATGGTCTCAAGGAGGCCCCTTATCTCCACCAATATTCCTCTCCCATCCATATCCAAGGCTCTTTCCTCATCTCCTGTCTTGACTCACTCCCCTCAAAATTTTCCGTGTGTGTTATTTTCTGCAGTCTTGTCCTCTGGTGAGTGCACTTTGGTCATTTCTGCCTACCCAGCATTAATCTCCCCATCTTCTGATGACGTGAACTTTTCATTGAGGAATCCTTTGGCCTCTCTTCTCTCACCAACTAGTTTGGGTGTGATTCATGCCCATCCATCCCTCAGGCATAGGCACGTGGGCCTGGCCTGGCCTATTGATAAATTCCAGCCTCTTCTCCACATTGATGGTTTAGGATTAAACATGGAGCTCAATTCTACAGTTTTGGTTGGAATCATTGGAAAATAGATCTCTTTTTAGTAGATTTCTATCTCTGAGGTTATCAGAAAGGGGCCAGTCTGACAGGGAAAACCTGCTAAAATTGGGTTTCTGTTATTTGCAATTAACAGAGAGAGAAGTCCCTCTCAGCCATTCTCCCTCACCTTCCCAACCAAAAATACATTGGACCTTTGGTGAGGTTGCCCTAATGACATGCAGACCTCAGTCTGAGAAACCTAAACAGCTCCAAAGCTGGCTTCCTCCTAAGGCCCATGCTGTACACCTCTGTTTCTGCCTTTATGGATTCTCCCACCAAGAGAACTGTTTTCCTCTTTTACTTTACCCCATAACCTGTACTCGCCACCTCCAGCATTGCCAATTTTATTGCTGACCCAGGCTTCTAGTAATAAAGGTCTGCTGCTTCCCTTGCAGATTTCACATTCCCAGATGGCAATTTCTGTGTCTGTTGAAGGCACTTGATTAAATTTATTTAAACAAAGGATCATATGGCTTGTAGAAGGCTAGGCCCCATCATTTACTATACCTGGCACTTTGAAATGCTTACATATATAACAAATGATAACAAAGAAAAGTAGTTCCTCTAAAACTACTTGTTGTAGAGGAATGTTTTGTATTTGTAGGGCATGTTTTATATTTCTGGAAAAGGCATCCAGACAGCTTTAGATTGGAACTTTAGATGATGTCTAGAGAGATTTAGAAGGTGCTACTGTTTCTTTTGTTTACTTAAAAGAAATGATATCATTTTATATCTTCCACTAAGTGCTCGCTGTGTCCCTTCTCTGTGCCAAGCCATGTGCTAAACGCTAGGGATACTGAGAGGTAGAAAGAGAGAGAGAGATGAACAAAGAAGGTACAGTCCCCAAAGCACACACATTGAGTATTTGTTAAATGACTTGAACAGGTTACTTAACTTCTCTGGCCTCAGTCTCCACATCTGTCAGCTGTTTCATTTCCTGTCTTTGTCATCGTAGTGTTGTGGAGAACAAATGGGCTCATGACTGGGAAAATATGTCAAGTTTCTCCAGGTAGGAGGTGGGAGTGGGAGTGGCCTTGTGGTCTGTCTTAGAATTTCCAGACTGATCCAGAGTCTCCTTGTTTTTGACTCCACCTGTTTCATACTGCCCAAGGGCTGAACCTATCCGTACAGGGTCCCAGATAAGGAACTCCTGGAGAACAGAGATCACAGGGAGCACAGACCCAGGATGATCACCTTAGATGTACTCATAGGGACAGGAATGAGGAGTGGGGCACCAGGACACCCTAGGTTGCTCAGTGATTTAGCCTGCAGATTGCTCTAAAGGAGAGGATGTTAGACAATCTTAGCTTTCAGCCTAGTGAAGCCACTACATCCTTACTGTGCTGCTCAGCAAATATTGGGCATGGAATTCCAAAATTTATCTCATGACCTTCACTCACTCCTAAATATGTTTGCTGCAATTCCTACCCCTACCGTTTTTTGGCTGCTCTGGCCAAAAACCCAGGAGTCATCCCTGACTCCTCCCACTCCACCCCTGCTTCCAAATAGGCACCTAATTCTGTTTATTATAGTTCCTAAATTTTTATAAAAAGTGTCCACTTCACTCCGTCTTCATTCCATCCCCCTATTCCAGGCCACTGTAGTCTCTCACCTGGTTCTCTGTAACTCTCAGTCATTTGGTCCCCTGCTTCTTGTCACATCTCCACCATTCAAGTTCTCACAATGTTGCCAGTAGGCTGTTTTAAAAATGCAAATCTGGCCGGGCGCGGTGGCTCAAGCCTGTAATCCCAGCACTTTGGGAGGCCGAGACGGGCGGATCACGAGGTCAGGAGATCGAGACCATCCTGGCTAACACGGGGAAACCCCGTCTCTACTAAAAAACACAAAAATCTAGCCAGGCGAGGTGGCGGGCGCCTGTAGTCCCAGCTACTCGGGAGGCTGAGGCAGGAGAATGGCGTGAACCCGGGGAGGTGGAGCTTGCAGTGAACCGAGATCTGGCCACTGCACTCCAGCCTGGGCGACAGAGCGAGACTCCGTCTCAAAAAAAAAAATGCAAATCTGAGCATGTCAACACTTCGCTTAGAACACTTGAATGGCTTCCTACTGCTTTCAGAATAAAGTCTCTACTCCTTACCATGGTCCATAAGGCCCTGTGTAATCTATTCCTTCTCTGCCTATCTAACTTCATCTCATGCCATGCTCGCCCTAGCTCTCTGCACTCCAACTACATTAACCTTCTCCCAAGGTTTTCCCCAATTCAGGCTTCCTTTTACTTGAGAGGATTTCCTTTCAATCCCCACCACTTCATCACAAATTTCCTTTAATTTCTGTTTACAATGGATATATTACTTCCTCTTAGAAGCCTTCTCTCTATGAATGCTCAGACTGATGAATGCTCAGACTGGAAAGATCTCTCTCTCTCTCTCTCTCTGTCTCTCTCTGTCTCTGTCTCTCTCTGTCTCTTCTCTCTCTCTCTCTCTCTCTCACACACACACACACACACACACTCAGTATCCCATATATCTCCTTCTTAGCATTTCTCAAAGTGGAGTGAGATGTATGTGCAATTAGTTGTGTATATACTGCCCCCATCTTCCCCAGCTTGAGCTTTCTGAGGATATTGACCGTGGTTTTGCTCACTCTTGGGCCTGGAAGCACCAGTCAGGGCCTAGCATGAGCTTGGCCCCAAGCAGGAGCACTCTGACTCATCTAAGTCCTATTAGTTTACTAAACCAAGTGACTTCAAGCCGTCTGTCTGCCATAGCCGTGAACCTGAGAAAAAGTTTCAATAAGTCAATTGTGAGCTACCTTCTCGGCCTTAAATCTTATGCTCTATATCTACCCTACTTCAGGCCACCATCGTCTGTCTCAGCTACACTCCTACAACTGCCTTCTGACTGGTTTCCTGCGTACCTTTGGGTAGCTTTTTCTCCTTAGATTCTCTTTCACCCACCTCAGACCCTGATCTGAAAAACTCCTCACCGTTCCGACTGGAGTCCCCTCTTTTTATGTCACTGCCATGCTTATGCCTATGCTGTTTCTTCCACTGGAATGCCCTTTGCTGATATCTTAGCCTGTCTAAATTTTATTCAATCTTTAAGATATACTTTAACTGGGCCGGGCGCGGTGGCTCAAGCCTGTAATCCCAGCACTTGGGGAGGCCGAGACGGGCGGATCACGAGGTCAGGAGATCGAGACCATCCTGGCTAACACGGGGAAACCCCGTCTCTACTAAAAAATACAAAAAACTAGCCGGGCGAGGTAGCGGGCGCCTG
Organism: Colobus angolensis palliatus; assembly: GCF_000951035.1. Lineage (NCBI taxonomy): Eukaryota > Metazoa > Chordata > Mammalia > Primates > Cercopithecidae > Colobus > Colobus angolensis. The sequence continues at coordinate 1,944,672 of NW_012117389.1, read as the reverse complement.
TAATCCGAGCTACTCGCGAGGCTGAGGCAGGAGAATGGCGGAAACCCGGGAGGCGGAGCTTGCAGTGAGCTGAGATCCGGCCAGGGCACTCCAGCCTGGGCAATAGAGCGAGACTCCGTCTCAAAAAAAAAAAAAAAGATATACTTTAACTGACACCCTCTGTATTTAGTCTTCTCTAATTTTCTCCTTCTCTTAGCTGAAAGAGTTCTTTCTCCTGTTCTGAACTTTGCTGGCACTTTACCAGTACTTCTTCATGGTTCTAGTTACTTTCTGCTTCCTATATTATAGTTGTGAATGAACGTGTCATCTCTATGATGACTACTTATCAGGACACTGGGAGCAAAATGCGATCTTTATAGCCCCCATGGTACCTTGCACAATGCCTGCCACATCAAAGGAGCACAATAGGCATCTGTGGAATGAATTTCTTCATCAACCCTCCTTCAGCCTCCTCCTCCTCCACTTAGCTGCCTACTCATATAAGCTGTATTAGTTTTCTAGGTCTGCAATAACAAAGTACCACAGACTGGGTGGTTTTAACAGCAGAAATGTTTTGTGTCACAGACCTGGAGGCTAAAAGTTCAAGATCATGATGTCAGCAAGGTTGGTTTCTTCAGAGAGGTATGAGGGAAGGATATGTCCCAGGTCTCTCTCCTTGACTTGTAGATGACTGTCTTCTCCTTATTTCTCTTCACGTCGTCTTCCCTATACATAATTCTGTTTCTGTGTCCAAATTTCCCCTTTTTAAAAAGACAGCCGTTGTATTTGTTTGTTTTTTTGTTTGTTTGTTTGTTTGTTTTTTGAGACAGAGTCTCGCTTTGTCGCCCAGGCTGCAGTGGCCGGATCCCAGCTCACTGCAAGCTCCGCCTCCCGGGTTCACGCCATTCTCCTGCCTCAGCTTCCCGAGTAGCTGGGACTACAGGCGCCCGCCACCTCGCCCGGCTAGTTTTTTGTTTTTTGTTTTTTTTTTTCAGTAGAGACGGGGGTTTCCCCGTGTTAGCCAGGATGGTCTCGATCTCCTGACTTCGTGATCCGCCCGTCTCGGCCTCCCCAAGTGCTGGGATTACAGGCTTGAGCCACCGCGCCCAGCCCAGCCGTTGTATTTGGATTAAAACCTACCATCCTAATGACAAACAAAAATTGTTCTTCAGGACCCAACCCTAATTAAATCCAACTCCAGTCAAGTGTTTACTGTGTGGGGGATACGGGACTAAGGGCAGCAGAAAGGAATAAATATGGATTTCTCGGTATTTGAGAATCTAATGATGAAACTACAATATAATAGTACCTAGCATGATTGCTGGCATGTAGGGGGCATATTATACATGTTTAAAAATTAGGGTCCTGCTATAGAAGTCAAAGGCCCCAGTTTTAGGCTGTTAATTTTATCACTTGTTTGCTGTGTAGCATTGGGGAAGCACTTCCAGCCTCTCAGCCTGTTTCCCTATCTGAGGAGCTTAGGACCCTTCTGGTTCAAACATCACCTGGTGAGTCTTTGATGGGGAGAGAAATGACATCAAGACCCACATCAGTCAGAGTTACTTCTGTCCTGCCTTGCAGTGCTCCAGCTAACTTGTTTCTGAACTTGTGGCCCTGTGCTGGGGCCTTACATTATTTGATGTTGACCTCTCTAGCTCAGGAGAGGTTGGGCTCGTCAAAAATGGCTGTCAATAAGGGTCTCTGGGGAATGTAGACTCTGGGAGTTCCTTGAAGGCAGTTACCATACCATGACTTCTATTTTAAAAATATGCATCTATTGTGGAAATTTTCAAGCATACACAAAACTAAAGAGAAATGTACAATTAACTACCCTATACCCATGATTCAGCTGCAACAATCATCAACTCAAGGGCATTCTTGGTTCTTCTATATCCCTACCCATTCCCTTTAAGTTCAACCATCATGTCATTTCATCTCTAAATGCTCTGGTATATATCCCTAAATGGTAAGGTAATTTTAACACAGTAACTATATCACATCTAAAAAATTAACAGCAACTCCGTAATGACTAAATATCCACTCCCTCTTGTTTCATAAATGTGTTCTCGCATTTGGTGTGTTTGATTCAGGATCCAAACAAGATCCACACATTACATTTGGTTCATGTATATTTCAAATCTCTTTCAATCATTAAGTTTGTCCTCCTTCTTTTGTTTCCTTGAAATTTGTTTGTTGAAGAAACAGGAGAGCATGATGTATTTGTCTCTGTATCCCTGGTGCCTATTGCAGTAGCTAGGAAATAATCAGAACTTAATGCTAGGTGAATGGATGATTAAGTTAGTGAGTCAGTGAGTTAAGGACCACAGCCTCGTCATCCTGGCACAGTGTTTGAATGGGCTCTGTGCTTTCAGACATAGACAGCTCTCAGCTGTCTTTGCTTGTTGTCCATACTGGGAAGAGTCTCTCTCCATTGATTCCTCAGTCTCCTGGTCTGCAAAGTGGAGTTACTAATACCTGGCTTCTTGCTCCAGTTCCTGGGGAGATTGTGACAAAGGCTTGGATTTAAAAAATAAAACCTAAAACAGCTTTGAGCAATTGGTGCTATAAATACCAGAGGAGGAATTCTATTATTAAATGTCCTTTTGTTCATCGAAGCTTTCGGCAGAGTGGTAAGGTTGCTAAGTAGAGCCCCTTTCCTTTGTTCTTTCCACACTGCTTCCCTGAATGTGGTGACTGCAACAGATACAGTCAGGAGCATGCCCTAGGGTGGGGAGCCCTGGGGCAGGGAGTCCTGGGCTCCCTTTAGACAAGTCTGCCCAGCTCTGGCCGGAGAAGCCCTGCAATATCCTATTCCATCCCGGCAAAAATAGAATAGCCAGGAGAATGCAAGGACTGAGACAACTGTTCCTGTTTTGAAAAGCATCGGAAGGATGTGGCTACAGGTGGGGGTGAATGTCTGCCCCTAAGAGCCAAGCCCAGCCAGGAAGCTGCAGGGCCTGCATGGTGGGGAACTGAGATTTGGGCTGGATTCCTGACAGCACCTGTGACCCCAGCATCTGGCCATGTCACTGGTAACAATGGAGAACTTCTTGCCTGGAAATTCCGCATGTGTTTATGAGTCAATTAGTTTTCATTCCAAACAAAGAAGATCAGAGCAGCTCTGATGAAAGGCCAGGATCTGCTACAGAGAAGCTAATCGCCAGTTAGGTCGGGTTTCAGCTTTCCCTGATTTGGAGAAAATACCATTGTGAAGCCGGTAGCCATGTGGTGTAGCTCTGATCCACGCAAGCAGCCAGGAAATACTTCCCTTTGGGGCATCTTTCATCTCACCTGCACTCCCACAGGGGCTCTGCAGGAGGCTGTATTCAATATTTTCCTCCTACTTAATCTTTCTCCCTCTCCCCACAACACACTTTCCACATGAAACCAGTTCATGGAAACCAGTACCTCTGGTCTGTAACATATTGGGCATGCACGCAGAGTATGCGCCATGAAATTACAAAAATGACAACAGAACATAGGAGTTTGCAAAATGAGCAAATCACTAGGAATTTTTAAAGTAAATTTGAAACTAATGAGGACCTAGTAGTCCCCATATGTGTAGTGGGAAGTTTGAAAGTTTCAGCCTTTTCTGAGCTTTCTGTGTACCCAAAAGAGAAGCTTATTTTGGAAGTAGAATAACTATGATTTTTTTCCTCATCAACTCAAAAAGTGGTGGAACTGATTTAGCTCAAACTATAAAAAGACAAAAACCAAATGCGCCCTGGGACAAGATTTCTGTGTGGATTAGAATGGAAGTAACTAGAGGGGTAAGGCCATGAAAATAGAGTGCCTTAAAATCATATTCCTTCAGCTGATCTTTCAGATGTCCATTAGAGAGTCTTGAGGCTCAGTTTGGGGTGTGAGGTTCTGAGTAAAATAGTGAACTAATTCAAAATTAAACCATCTTTTTAAATAAGAGGTTACTAGAAGTTTCTCGGAATCTGAAATTATTTTTCTAAACATTTTCATTTGATTTTACATAAAGCTACCAGCACAGCCAAGATTTTCGTATCTGTTTAGCAAATAGAATTAACTATGTATTGACCAATTAAGGAGGGAAGTAGTGTAGAATTTTTTAGAGCACGAACTTTGGAGACAGACAGACCTATGTTTATACCCCAGCACTTCCTCTTGATAGGTCTTGAACTTGATATTGAGCCTCTGCTGTTGCTTCTGTGAAACTGAGATGAATTTATCACAGAAGGTTATGATAACAACTAAAGAAAATGATGAAAACGAAATACTTAGAATAGTGCTGACATAAAATGAACACCCCTAAGGTAGTGGTTATAGTAACAGTAGTAGTATTTATAAAATTGGGAGTGCTAAATGATTTATCTTCATGAGCTTCTCTACCGAATCATCTAAATCAGTGTTTTCCAAAAAAGTAGAATTTTATGGTGACCAAGAGTAAAAAAAAATACATTTTATGCAGCGATTGAGTACACATATACATAGAAGAAACGAAAGTTTTACAGAACATACTGTGTGGAATACACTCCATTGCATATAGTAACGGTGAGTATTTTCTGTGAAACTTTTTAAAATAATTTTATACGTTTTAATTTTTTGTTTTCATTTTTTAATGCTGATGATGGCCCACTAGATAGATTTCATTACTGTCTAATGGGTCATAGCCCACAGTTGGTCAAATACTTACCTAGATGAAGCCAGGGAAAGAAATTGGCACTCTCAGGAGCCCAACTCTTCTTCTGCCTCTTCTGAATTAACATTTCTTGCCAAAGTTCAAAGCCAAAATCAATCTTCCTGGAATTTTTTTCCCCATTAAAACTCCCTCTTAGAATAACAAATGACAGCTGGAAAGTGACTAGACACTAGTCCTCCTCACACTTTCACCTCTGGCCTGGCTCATGGATGATGACATTCTTTTCTAGACCCTTCTGGCAAGTCTGTCCAAGATCTGGGTTTGGCCTGTAGAATCTGATATGTGTGTGCGTGTGTGTATTTAGGAATTGAGGGGGAAAACAGAAAGGTCTGCCAGTTTCTCGATTTTTCCCTCTCATGTCATCTACCTGTCAAGTTTCTGCCAGATTAGAGGGAAATCCCCACCCCCTGTGTAGTGACACTTTCCTTTCCAAAGGATCCTACTGCTCTGGAGATGTCTGAGACAGTGAGAAAGAGCCAAAGCGCCAACAGCCACGAGCTCTTTGCTCCACCTCCCTGATTTCATCCCTTCGCCTTGACAGAGCCTTGGTCCAGTAAGATGATCTGACCACAGCTGGTCTCCCACACTTAGAACAAGTTGGAAGCAAGAGAACTTGGGGAAGGAATTCAGTTTCACTAAAAATAGCTGCAATATAGACCCAGTGACTTACCACTCCTCAGAACAGTCTGATATGAACTGCATAGGGTCCACTGGCCCCTGCAATCACTCTGGACTATTTGCTTTTCCAGCCTGGAGCCCTTGAAGCCAGGAGGGGATTAGGGTGTTGGGGGTGCTTTGGCTCAGATGCAGACTATTGCAAACCGCAGAAACGCACAGTGACGACATGACCAAGAAGCTTCCTACCCCTGGCCTGGGAGCAAGTGACCGTGGGCACTAATAACAACAGGGCCTTTTAAGATTTTGGTCCATGGTGGAATCTTGCTCGTTCCTCACCACCAGGCCCATTGCATCTCCACTTCTAAGGTAGGTGAAACCAAACTCATTGGGGAAAATGCTATGGGAATTGGTATCCTCTTAGGTAACCCAGGCCCAGGTTTCCTTGGCCTAGGGTGGGGAGACAAATGTCTGGGCAGATGTCTAAATAAAAATACAACTCCATGTTCCCAACACACTGATCAAGGCACAGTAATGTTTGGGAATTAATTCCTTTCCTTGTACCCTCTCGCCCAAAAGCTAAGGAATTAGCTAGCAAGAAAGCACCTCAGTGTTAAATTTAACCCTTTATCAACTACTCTACCTGAAACTGCTCTATTCTAGGTGCCTTGTCCTTCCTGACTCATGACTGTGTGAATGTGAATTTGGGTCAGAGCACTGGTTATCTGTGTTTTCCTTGTCTGCTGTGCAGCCGTGGAGAGTAATATAAAGCTGCACAGGGCAGGTATTCCTATAGTTCAGACAGACCTTGTGAAAGAGAGATTCCAACCCAGATACACAAAAGACTTGCTTGGATTCCATTTCCTTCCTGAAATACTGCTGTCAGAACTCATCTCTGATTTCTGGCCTGTTTATAGCAATGGGCATTAGGGAAGGAGCTGGAATTGAAGGGGAGCTAGAAAGTTCTGGGGGTGAGGTTAGATACCCTCTGAGAGGAAAAGAAGCAAGCTTGGCTGTTGGAAGGTTAAACACTAGCAATTTCTTTCTCAACGATGACTTTTGAGCATTTGCTAAGCAAATTACTATGCCAACATTCCAACTAGCCAAACCGACGTGTTTTCATGAAAACGAAGAGACACTTTAGTAACAGATATGCTTTATTTAAAGGAAAATGACAATCTTAAAATATCACATGGCTTTAGGAAACAAACCTTCAGCCTCAGAATCATCTGTGTCTGTGCAGTTTTTAGAAAGATGAATTAGGCTGGGCGCAGTGGCTCATGCCTGTAATCCCAGCACTTTGGGAGGCTGAGGTGGGTGGATCACGAGGTCAGGAGATCAAGACCATCCTGGCTAACACGGTGAAACCCCGTCTCTACTAGAAATACAAAAAAATTAGCCGGGCATGGTGGCGGGCACCTGTAGTCCCAGCTACTCGGGAGTACAACTCCGTGCTCCCAACACACTGATCAAGGCACAGTAATGTTTGGGAATTAATTCCTTTCCTTGTACCCTCTCACCCAAAAGCTAAGCAATTAGCTAGCAAGAAAGCAAGAATGGCAAGAATGGCTTGAACCCTGGAGACAGAGCTTGCAGTGAGCCGAGATGGTGCCACCGCACTCCAGCCTGGGCGACAGAGTGAGACTCCGTCTCAAAAAAAAAAAAAGAAAAGATGAATTAGACTGATCCTTGAACTTTGTATCCCCTGCCCACTTTTTTCTTTTTGCCCATCTTCAAGGTAGATAGTGTGCAAATAGCACAAACTTAAAATCTTAAAGCTAGAAGAAATCTTGGAAGTCATATAGTCTAATCCTTATTGGAGCTTGAGTTGAGATGAGTAACCATCTGGTTTCCCCCTATATTGGTGTCTCAATTTCCCCTGCAACCGCAAAAGGGCTACATGGTAGAGAAGTCCATTTTGAAGCCATACTCTATTCTACTAGCACTATCTCTTTTCCAATATTACCTTATGGCCATTCATTTTGCATAAATCTAAAGGAAACTTAAATATTTTGAATTATTTTTCTCATGTTCTTTTTGTACAACCATCGATCATCACCAATACCAGAAATTCAAATGTGCTGTCACATGTTATGGAAAGTTGTCAGGGGTTTTACATTTAAATGGGGTGTTTATTTAATATAAACACTCCAAATAAAGTGATTTCTTTCTCTTCTGCTGAACAAAGAGATTTGCAGGAGGTTGCCTCTTAATAGTCTACTTGCCTATTACTTTGAATAGTGACTCCACTAATAAAATTTCTACATACAGACAACTTTTTAGGAATGCATTTGTCAGTAAAGGAGTGGTTCCCAAACTCCATTTCATGAACCAATGCCAGGCTGGCTACCCAGGAATCACCTGACAAGGTTGTTTAAAGATGTCATTTCTGATCCACATCCCCAGAAATTCTGATTCAGAAAGTCTGGGGTGGAGCTCCAGAAGCTAGACTTAGCAAGCAATCATTCTGAGGCACGGCTAGGTTTGGGAAGCACCGTGAAAGTCTAGGCCCTCATATTTTTGTTTTGTCTCATATCTCTTAATTTTTTTCCCTTTGGGATAAAGTTCAAATTCTTTAACTCAGCATCCCCCAGGCCCTCCATGATCTAGCCCTAACCTACCTTTCAAATCTTATTTCTCATTATTCCTCTTCCCCACTTCCAACACTCATGGTAGAATTGAACTAGCCACTGCGTTCCATTTTGCTTTTATGCCTGGCAACTTTACTCATGCTATTGCCTTTGACTATGTGTCCTTCCCCACTTCTCTGCACACCCAAATCTACCCCATTTCTCATGGTCTATACTATAGTGTGCATAAGATTGATGTGGAAGACTCTTTTAAACTGCCAACTCCTGGGTCTCACTTTTGGAGTTTCTGATTCAGCAGATCTGGAGCTCTTAAGAACCTCAGAGAATCTGATGCTGACCACACATTCAGAAACACTGCATTTAGTTCAAATGCCATCTCTTTACAAAACCATTTCTGGAAATGTTTGCCCTTTCCTACTACGACTCTTATAGTATTTTGTTTGTAGTTCTATGATTTAACACTTCACTCTTTACCTTATATTTGATTTATTCATGTATGTCATCATTTTCCTCGCTCAATGCATATTTATTGAATATAGAAAGCATATCTTTCCTTCAAGAACTTAAACTCTTTGAGAGATTTTAAGAGTCCTTTAAGAAGGACACTGCTTATTTATCGCTGTAAACTTAAGCATGAATCTGGTCTGTGTCAATGGGGGGTGGTAAAGTTTAAATCTCTTTGCTGTAGATGGGAGGGAGGATAGAACTTGTCCCAAGATGAAACTTTATTTTCCCAAGGAGGTATGTACATGAGGCAGGTCTTTTCCCTGTCTCTATATCCCAGATCTCAGATTTATGCACAAGAGTGGGATCTCAGAAGCCTTCTGCGGTTGGGCAGTCTCAGAGCACAGTGATGACTGTATTCCAGGGAGTGTCTTGGCTTAGATAGGATGGGAAGCACCTGGCACTTCTAAATACAGTAGCGCTGCCATATGCGGATCCCTCCCGCCATAAGGAAGGGATCAACACAGTATCAAGGGATACCAAGGAGGGGCAAGAGATAGTTGATGATAAGGATCTGGATGGACTTCCCTTGGGACAGGCTTCCCTTCTTTGTCCTACCTGAAGCAGCAATTGCAACTTCTTTGAAATTGTTTTTGAAATGCTGAGGCTCCTTAATTATTTTTAATATACTTTACATATAATATATATATAATAATCCATGCTACCAGCTGAGTATTATATTTCCATATTGCCAGTGTCATATAATTATATAAAACATATATACATGTATATATACACATATGCCCATGCCTGTCTTTTACTATAGATTATTTTACAGAAATTATGTCATGTTACTCACACCTTTTTGTATCTTACTCTTCTTGCCTTTTACTAGTTATGTGGCCTTAGATTCTTTGAGCTTCAGTTTCCTCACGAGAAAATGAGGATTATAATAGAACCTATCTCATAGAGTTGTTGTGAGCAGTCAACTAGTTAAAATACATAAAGCACTTAAAAGAATACCATGTATGAATGTTTGCTATTATCATCGTTACTATTACTCCCATTCAATAAAACCTACAAATCAATGGCAGTCTCACTATTTCATTCTTTTTAATGGCTGCAAAGCATTCTGTGATATAGATAGAGAATCATTTATTCAACCATTCCACTTTTAGTGGACATTCACTTTATTTCCAATTTATATTTTACCACTAAAGAGCAACATAGCAATAAATACCTTTATATATATACCCTTACATGCTGTTGATTTTTTTCAGTCTGAAACAGGTTCCTAGGAATGAAATAGCTGGGTTGAAGGGTATACGCATATTGTTTTTAATTTCATCAAATGTTGACTTATTGCTTTGTAAAAAGCATATAACATATTTACAAGTCTACTGGTAATTTAGGAGAGTACAAATTTCCCCTTGCAACCCCACCAACAGTTTATCTTACTGCTCTTTTTAAATTTTGTAAGTCTTATGGATAAAAACAAGTCATCTCGTTGTTACATTAACTTAAGTTTCTCTGTTTACCTATGAGTCTGACTTTTGAAAAAATCATTGGCCATTTGAATTTGCTTCTCTATGAAGTGGTTCTTCCTACCGTTTGCCTGTTTTTTGAATGGGTTGTTTTTCTTTGTCAATTGTTAAGAGGTTCTTCTATATTTTAGCTATAAGCCCCTCATCTGCTCTCGGGGAGCAACTATGTTTCCAATTCCTTGTTTACCTATTGATTTAATTATTATGTCTTCTGCCAAAATTTTGAAGAATTGTATATAGTCAAATATCTTAAGGTCTCTCCGTTTCTAGATTGTGCATGTTGTTCCCTAGATTTTCTTGCAGGACTTTTACTATTTTTACATTAAAATATGTATTTATCTGGAAACTATATTGCTCTTAGGTGTAAAATAGAGGTTCATCTTGATTTTAAGCTAATAGCCAGTTGCATCCACACTGTTCACTAACAATCCATCTCTTCCCCACTGAAATGAAACATCACCTTTGTCATGCATTAAATGCTTAAATATGCTTTTCAATTTCGCATTATCTATTTTGTTCCTTTGATCTGATCATCTGTTACTCCCAAGCCACTACCATGTTTTGATTTAATTACAATGACTTTAGAGTATATTCTCATATCTGGTTAAGATATTTCTCTCTCATTATTATTATTTTTCATGACTTTTCTGGGATATTTATTCTTTTATATAAGCATTAAGATTACATTATATAAATGCCCTCTTTTTTTCCTCCTAAAAAAACCACACTGGGAATTTTCAATTGGAATTTAAAAAATAATATTGACTGGGAGAACTGAGGTCTTATGATACAAAGTTTTGTTATTCATTCATTCATTCCTTATTTTCAGATTATGTTTTACATCCTTCAGTAAGGTAGAACAATTTTCTTCACGCTGATCTGATGCTTTTCTTGTTAAATTCAGTGCAGTGTATTACATAGGTTATTTTCATTATTGTGAATATAATGTTTCTCATTTCTATTTCTTGGTGTTTGTTGTCTGAATAGAGATACACTATTTGTTTTACAGTAACCGTGTATTCCTTTATGGTACCACATTCTTTGAATAAATCTCATCGATTTTACTAGAGTGTTTGGTTTTCTAGCTATACAAATATGCCATTAGCAGACAAAGAAATAGATATCATTTCTGATGTTTATATTCATTTACTTTTTGGTCTTTTTATTAACTAGACCATCCAAGGCAATGTTGAGTAATAAACAAAGATAAGAGGCATTCTTGTCTTGTTCTGAATTTTATTTGAACAGGTCAGTGTTTTGCCATTTGGGATTATATTTCACATCTGTTTTTGTTAAACAATCCGTACTATTTTAAAAGGTTTTATTCTAATCTTATTTAACTTAGAAATTTATTAGGAAGGTAGCTGAATTTTATCAATTGACTTTTAAGCCTTTCTTGGTATCATCACTCATATGGTTTTCCTCTTTAAGGTATTGATGTAATTAATTATGTTGATAGATTTACCGATACTGAAACTCCTTTGCATTTCCAAATTCAATTATGTATGTCAGTTAGTAATTTCTATGAAACAAACCAGTCAAAATCCCAGTGGCTTTAAAAACAACAATCATTTGTTACTGCTTATGTGTCTTCAGGTTAGCTGGGGTCTGGCTGATCCAGTTTGGGTTGAGCCGACTGGCTCTGATTGTCACTGTAGGTCTGTTGGGGCTGCTTTACTTCAGGTTGTAGTGGCAAGTGCAGCTCTGCCCTAAGTAACTCTTACCCTCCTGACAAGGCAAGCAGGCTAGCCAGGCAAGTAGGCTAGCCAGGCTAGTCTCGAGGTGACTGCAGAGACACAGGAGGGAAGGAGAAAATGCACAAAGTTTCCTAACGCCTAGGCTGGGAAGTGGCATATTTCCATCTCGTTTTATTTGCCATAGCAAGTCAGTTGGCTGATTTCAAAGTTAAGGGGCAGGGAAATGTACACCATGTAAAAATACCTGGACACAGGGAGGAGTGAAGAACTGGAACCAATACTGTAATCCACCACACTCTAGTTGGTTATAATTATACTTTATTGAAAGATTGCTGGATTGGATTTGCTAATGTTTTATTCAGAATGTCAGCATTTACACCCAAGAATTAGTGCCTAAAGATTTCTTTTTTGTGTTCTTCCTTCTAGGTTTGGATATTAAATTTAGGTTGGTTTTATAAAAAAGAATTAAGGGGTTTTCTTTATTTTTTATGGTCCATAAGAGTTGAAATGACAGTAAAATTACTTGTTTTAAAAGAAAAGAGTTGACTTGAAACAAATGATTCTCTCTGCTATGATGACTGTTTCGTGGTAGATGTTTACTCATGATTTAATTCTTTTATTTGATAACTGACCTATTCAATTTTTATACTTCTTGTGGGGTTAATTTGGCTTTCTAAAAAAATCTTCCTTTTTCTCTAGGTTTTCAAATGTGTTGTTATGGAGTTTAATGTAGTTTCTTTTATAATTATTTAAAATTTTCTCCTCTGTGGTTATGTCTGTTTTTTCATTTCAAGTCTTGTAAATATTTATTCCTTTTTTCTTAATTACACTTGCAAGATGATTATCTGTTTTATTTCTCAAAGAACAATTTTTGGCTATTTCATTGATTACAGCTTTCATGTTATCAAAGTCTTTCCTAGTTCTTTTCAGTTTAATTTGTCGTTCTTTTCCAAATATTTTAAGATGAATTTTAAGCTCATTTACCTTCTCATCTTTGTTTTTTAATACTGAAAACATTTAAGAATAGAATTTTTTCTCAGTCATAAGTGGGAGTTGAACAATGAGAACACATGGACACAGGGAGGGGAACATCACACACTGGGGCCTGTCGGTGGTGTGGGGAAAGGGGAGGGAGAGCATTAGGACCAATACTTAATGCATGCGGGGCTTAAAACCTAGATGATGGTTGATAGGTGCAGCAAACCACCATGGCACACGTATACCTATGTGACAAACCTGCACATTCACCATGTGTATCCCAGAACTTAAAGTCAAAATAAATAAATAAATAAAAGAATAGAATTTTGTTTCTGAGTACAACATTCTTTGTGTCACATAGGTTTTGGAATAAAATGTTCTTTTTAATAGCTGTTTACATAGTTTATAATTTCACTTTTGATTCAATGGTGTTCTAGGAGTATAGTTTGTAATTTCCTCTTTTTCTTTTCTATTTTATTTTAGGTTCGGTGACTATATGTGCAGGTTTGTTACATGGGTAAATTGCATGTCACTGAGGCTTGTTGTAAGAATGATTCTGCTACCAAGGCAGTGAACATAGTATCTGACAGGTAGCCTCCCAACTCATGTTCCCATCTTTGTGTCCACATGTATTTAATGTTTAGCTCCCACTTATAAGTCAGAACCTGCAGTATTTGGTTTTCTGTTTCTGCATGAGTTCACTTAGGATAATGGCCTCCAGCTGCATCCATGTTGTTGCAAAGAACATGATTTCATTATTTTTTATGGCGATATTGTATTCCATAGTGTATAGGTACCACATTTTCTTTATATAGTCTGTTGTTGATGGGCATTTAGGTTGATTCCACGTCTTTCCTGTTGTGAACAAAGCTGCAATGAACATACAAGAGCATGTGTCTTTTTAGTGGACCAATTCATTTTCCTTTGGGTATATACTCCAAAACAGTTATTTTTGCATATTTTTAAATCATTCATTTAAATTGTATAGTTGTTATGCTCAGAAAAGCTCTTTTCCATTGTCTTTAACAAAAAAAAAGCACAGATTTTCCTGTATTTCTTCTCTTTTCTCAGAGACTTATTATTTTTCAGGATCTGTCCTCCAGGGTTCTTATGTTTCTCCTCATCATTTCATTGTCTTTATATTTTTGACTTTGTGCTTTGTGATTCTTCTTCCACTTTATCTTACAGGCCACTGTTTTGGGTCTCAGCCATAATCCTCTTCTTAAATGCATCTACTGAACTGTTTATTTGGGAAATCACGTTTTGGTTTGCAGTTCTAGAAAGTCAATTTTGTGCTGTGCGTGTATCTCCTTATATGCTCCTATTTTGTTATCATTCTTGGTAGTGATGGTTTTCAAGTTGTCGCTTGTCTCTCCTCCCATCAGTTTAATTTTGTTAGGTATACATTGCTCAATTTACCTCTCTGACTGGTGATTGCTGAACCCACAGAAACGGTTACAAAGCATTTTGTTGTCAGCACATTGAGGTCAGCTCATATTAGAAGGGGAGCTCCCCAGGGGTGAGTAAGCCATCGAGTAGTGGGAAACTAGTACCTGGAGAAAGCTGCTGCCTTCCCAGGTCTACAGGGACCCTGTCTGTTCCTTTAGTTCATTCCTTCTTGGCCTCTTGAAGGTTTAGGAGACCAGGAACACAAGTATAATGTTGTTTTCCCAGTCTCCTAGTCTCTTTGTGCTGGGCCTTTCTAGTGCTGGATCCAGGCTTTGCTCAAGGGGCAAAGCCTGACAACCCTTATTTCTGTTGAGTCTTCCCACAATGTCTAGGACCCCCACTCATATCCGGCTCTTCTCCTTAGGCTTCAATAGCCATTAGGTTGAGGAGAAGCAGGTAGCCTGGCGCTGACAATGGGAAACAACACATGCTTAGGTTGATATCTTCCCAGAGCCTTCTGTTTGGTTTCTAAAGAAGAAGTAAAAAGGCCTTTGTATGGACTTTAGTTACATTATTTCCTAGGGAGTCACTTTATAATAACACAGAACTAGTGGTGGAATTCAGGGTGGGTACCTGCATCAGTTTGGGTACAGTCATGAAAATAGAGCCACGGAAATGTTACAATGATGAGGAATTTAATATATTTTAGAAACTGGATTCATAAAAAGTAGGAGGAGCTAGGAGAATGAAAGTCTGGGAGATTAATGCTGGAGGATCAGACAAATATCTCTAATGACTTTAACTTGAAACACTGGAGGAGGTGAGGAGACCAAAGCTCACAAGAATTCTGAGAAGTCGCCAGGTCTAGTTACATAAGGCTAATAGGAAGTGGGACCTCAAAGAGAGATCTGTGAAGCCACACTGTCTGACTGTCACAGCCTCCTGAGAACAATGACTTCTGCTTCACTCCCACATTCCAAGTCTTGAGTGAGTTTCTCTCAGTGGCAAACTCTAACCTGGAACCATACAAGGAAGGAGCTTCTGAAAACCTACTTCCCAGCCTTAACCAGAAGTGGTCGCTGAGTTGACATCAGGCAATCCAGCACAGTACCCCGGAAGAAAGAACAAAGACTAGCAGTGTAGGATCATGAGTGTGGCTAAGGAAGCCTCTGGAGAGGATTACTCTGTCCTTAGTCACAATGCCATAGCTTTCTTGATTAGTGTGCCTTGATGTGGTTTTCAGAAATGTCCTCTTCACTACCAAAAAAGACAAAGCATCACTCACTATCCATGGATTCTTTCAGAATCTTCTGGCCCATGCCAACCGTAGCCTTCTTGACAATGTCAGCATCTGATATGCAAAAAGTATTGGATTTTGCCACAGAATAACCTGGGTTCAAATACTGCTAGTGCTATTACATAGATGTGGGAACCTAAGCTGGTAAATTACCCTTTCCAAGCTCTTTTCATTACTTGTAAACCAAGGGTGACACTATGTAATACTGAGAAAAGGTACAAGGATGAAATGACAGTTTATATAAAGCACCATATATTAATTACCTCCCTTATTTTGGGTCATTAGTCTTGCTGCCTTGACAATGCTTCTGGTGCATGCCTAAAGCAAAGGAAAATGATGCTGTTGTTTCTTTTCTTTTATAGTAAGTGGGGACCCTCCAAGGAGATTCTCTTTTGCTGTCCTAGCAACAGTAAGGCAAACCTCCGATTATTGATCTGAGTTGCCTCCCCAAAGTAGACAACAGTGAATTCTTACCTTGCAGGCTGGGTGATGTAGGGAGGGAAAAGGCCTTATAGAATACAGTGGAATAAAAAGAGAAAAAAAATGTAATAAGAAACAATCATGCAAGATCCTCATATTGGGAGAGGGGATGAGAACATGGAAAGGGAAGTAGCAGCAGAGACTGCGCTGGGAGAAGTAAAATGGGGAAGAATAAAGAATCCCACACGTGGGATACTGACAAGAGTACATGACTAGGGAGGTCTCTTAGAGAAGACTGCAGTTAGCTACAGTATGGCAGGTACAGTTATGACAACAGTGTAATGGGTAAAGTCACTTCAGCCATGTGCCAGACACATCCCTTCTGCGCCATGTAAAATCATACCAAGTAGGTTACAGTTTCAAGTGAAGGAAAGTATAGGTCTAAGTGTCTTATCATTAGAAACCCAGCTTGTTATTTCTTGACCATCTGTAAGTCACTTCTCTTTCTCTAAAATGTAACAGTTGTAGACAGTACTAGCTGTGTATAAGGGCTCTTCACATGTCCCGACCCCTGGCACTCCAAAGAAGACTCCAAGAAGCTACCCAAGAAGACAAAGGATCAGAAGCAGAAGGCCTGGCAAGGCAGTGATCATTTCAACTATCTGAGGAAGAGGAAGATTTCCAGAATCTTTCTTTACCAAAATCGTGGGCAGTAAGACAGGGTTGGAGAGAAACAGAGAGAGAATGTGTCACAGATGGGAATCTCTGAAAGCAGATGGAGTTTGTGGTGGAAGATGTTTTCATTAGGGATCAACAACTGTGAAAGGAAGTGGGAGGAGGCTGGATTGGGCAAAGGGAGAAGTTGAACTGTGAAGCAGGACCAACGAAGCCTTAGCCTACCTGGCAGGGAGCTCTGGAGTGAATATTGTCTGTCAGAGTGCCTGTGTTGATCTAAAATGGCCAGGCTTTGCTCATGCATGGAAATGTGGGCTGACCCAGGAAGGGAATGACCTCAGGTGAAGCAGTTCCGCAGCAGAGACAAACCGTGAGGGAGCTGAGAGCCGGAAGCTACCTAGTGACTGCACTCCCCGCAGCTGGGCAGCAAGCCTTTCTTGGGAGGAGAATCTGGACAGCACTCCTCTATGTCTACTACACTGTGGGGGTGGGGGGTAGTGGGGTGTGAGGAGGGGCAGGGGTCAGGCACTGACAGAAAACAAAGGAAAGCCCAGTAAGCCCTGAGATCTCTTCCCTTTCTCTAATGTTTGACTTTATCTTAAGGGAAATTTTAGAGGTATTTTTTATTTCATAATATTAACAAAATATTCAGTGTCATATTGTGGAAAGAGCAGGGATTTTGGAAGCAGAAGGGCCTCAGTCCTGTCTGGGTGCACCTCTTACTAGCTGTATAATCTTGGATATGTTGCTCCACCTCTCTGAGCTTGTTTCCTCATCTGGAAAGTGGAGATAATAATAGTCATTCACTCAGAGGGTTGCTTTCAGTATAAAGTGCCATATTCTGGATAAATATGTAGTACATACTAGTAAATTAAACAAATAACATTATAATGATGAGGATATTTATTGTGCCTCTTTTGTGCCAGGCACTGTTATACCACATGTTGGGCATGGGACAAGTTACTCTTAGAGGAGTTTCACACAGTCCTTTTCTTCTACGAATTTACAATCTTGTTGAAAGAATTCAAGATATAGGCAAATACGAGGGGCTAACAACTTACTACTATATCCAATAATTTTCTTGTGAAATAAAATTTTCTTTCCCGAACCGTTTTATTTTACCATTGTCAGTATGACTGCTAGAATGAAGGCAAGAACAAGACCTGAAAATCTTCTGGAAACTGACCCAGTCCAAAGTCTTTTGTGTGTTACTTCCTGGGAGAGAAAATGGCAAGGTCCTCAATTTCGGATGTAGTGAATATCGGGAGCATGGTATGAGGAAAAAGCCAACTTTGATGACCCATTCCTCTTTGACACAGGTGATTCTGAATGCTGCGGAATGATAGGGATTCTGGGAGAAGATCCAGTGCTGCCCGGTGATATTGGTTGGGAATGAGACGGAATCTTTTAAAAAAGCTGTAACTCATTGTTTCCTTCTTCACTGGAGAAGAAAGTGACAAACATTTAAAGATATTCATTCCTGACAGGCATCCCAACATCACATTATAATGGCCCAAATGTCAATTTTACAGGAGGCAGAAAATCACATATCTGCTTGGTGTAGATTGGAAAGGTCTTAGTGTTAAGCTGTTTTTGGATACATCATTGACATCGCTCTGTCTTGTAACTTTAGCAGGCAAACATAGAGAACAGAGAAGATTTGATCTGAAAATCTTTCTGGACTTCTCATTTCAGTTACCTATTGCTGTGTAACAAAGCACTCCCAAACTAAGTGACCTAAAACAGCCACCAATTTGCTCACAAGTCTGTGGGTTGGGAATGGGGACAGGGTGCAGCAGGAATGGCTCTTTGGTGTCCTGTGAAATCTGGAGGCTCACAGCTTGAATGGTTAGGAGCTGACTGAGATGGCTTAATTGGTGTGATATATCTGGAGCCTCAGTTCTTGCCATCAGCTGGATTGTTCAGTTCCCTTTTACACGGACTCCTCATATGGTCAGCTCGGGCTTCCTTACAACTTGAGTCTCAGGGTGTCTGACTTCTTACATGGTGTCTGGCTTCCCCTTGAGGGAAGTGCATCTGCCAAGTTTCTTAAAGGTGAGGACTGAAACGGGCATAAGATCACTTTAGCCACATTACAAGTCACAAGGACAGCCTGGATTCAAGGGTGAGGGAAATAGATATTAGCTCTGCAAGGTGGAGTGGCATATACATATATACAGGATTAGGAGAACTTGTTGGTCACGACTCCAGTAACTATTGCTGCATAGCATATTACCCTCCAATTGAGTAGTTAAAAACAAATTAGAAATTAAAAACATTTAATTTTGTTCACAATTTTATGGGTTAGGAATGTGAGGAGGGCTCCACTGAGTAGTTCTCCACTGAGGGATCTCTCATAAAGTTGCAGTCACATGTCAGCTGGGGCTGCAGTTATCTCGTGGTATGATTGGACTTGACATCCAAGACAGATCTCTCCCTTTGCCAGCAATGCTGACTGTTATCTGGGAGCTCAGCTAGCATGGTTGACTGGTGAGCCTAAATGTGAACTCTCTCGTGTGGCAGCCTCAGTGTGGACAAACTTCATACATGGCAGCTGGCTTTTCCCAGAGCAAACATTCCAAAGAGGGCCAGGCAGAAGCTACATGGCCTCTTCTCACCTAACCTGAAAGTAACAGAGTAGCCCTTGTACCATACTCTATGGGCTGAAGTAGTTACAAACCCAGTCAGTATCAAGAAGGGAGGACGTAGTGGCCACCTTTCAATGTCCCATTTTAAAACTGCCACGGTGGCCAAGAGTTGGGGAGTTGGAGATTATGTTTTCCAGCTCTTATGTTACAGAAATCCACCAACTCATCGGAGATCCCATAAAAATGAACCTTAAATCATGATACAGATAAACACTGCAGGGTTTGAATCAGAAACGAATGCCTTTCAGAGCTCTGGCGTTTGGATCTGAACATTCAAATTGTTGAGACTTAAGCGTAAAAATTAAAGTGGCTTCCAACTCCCAGATCTTGGCCCAGTGGGCTTTTCTTTATCTCAAGCACCTTGGCTGGAAGTGTAGCTTTTGCCAGGCTGCCTCCTTTTGAACCAGCTTTCTGCTGTGAAACGTTTTCACAAATGAAAAACGTGTTTGATCCGGTGAGAAGCAGTCTTATCACTAAAATATCTAATTTAGTGGTGCCTGATGACAATGTCTCTACACCCAGGTAGTCCAAAAATGCCAGAAAAAAAAAACCCTAAGTGTATGTGTCCTCTGCCCTCCTGCTCACTCCAACTTTACCCTCTAGCACAGACAAGGGAACCATGTGGCCTCTTGCCCAGTAACATTGCTCAGAGCTGCTGTAGGATGAGCAAACCTGGAATCCAGAGTCTGGTATCTTGAGGCATTTGTAGACTAGTAGGAAACTGACACTGAGATAATAGGGCCAAGGGGGTGAGCCTCTTAGGACCTTTTCCACTTCACTACCAAGTAGTAAAGCCTCTGTCCTTTATTCCAGAAAGCAACCCAGTCCTCTTTAGAGGCACGGCCATGCAACATTTTGTTTTAGAATATCGCTTTAATTCCAGGACTAATTCACTCTACTACACGGAATAACTGCACCCCATGCTCTACCGGGTCAATGGAATTTCTCTCATAAGAGCAGCAGAGACAGAATGGGACACATTTTACCAAAGTGACAAGGCACAGAGAGGTCTAGTGACCAGATAAGTGCAAATTGCTAAACTGAAAACTGAGGGTACTTCCACTACAATGGGATCGGGGAGATGGATCTGGGTGGGAAAGGGGAAGTATTATAAGCTAAGCCAGTTCTTCCTTGAGATGCTTCAAGACTGAATCCCTTTGGTGGCAGGAAAAGACCTTTGGACCATCCTCACACAGATGTCAGATCTTCCAGCTGACCATCCTGCATTACCAAGTAACTTGGGGGCTGGACACTGGAGCAGGCCTTTTTCCGAGTCAATTTCAACAATACTTTTTTCATATTAAATATCTCATGGGGCTTTGAAGAGAGAAAGTCCCCCGTTCCTTTCACAGAACAAGCTGCCAGTGACCTCTTTAGCAGAATCTTCAGAAGCTTGGTTTAGATGAGAATGTTTGTCCCTGCACTTGAATATTCATAATCCTTGGTCTCTGACATGAACGTCCTTATGATGTCATTGATTTGTCTCTATATGGACACAAACCACCATATTGTTCTCGCATGATGTATTTCCTTTATCTTCTGATATTTCTTTTCCAAGGTGGTTTACAGTGAAGAAAAACACTGTATTTTACCTGTTTGTGTTTATGGACAGATAGACTCCACTAATTTTCCGAAGCAGACATCTCAACTCACCTTGATCATATTAACTAACCTGGGTTTAGTCATAGATTGAAGATTAGTCTCCTTTAAGGAACAGAATGATATCTAGCTTCCAGCTGGAAGTTACCCTTGCTAGAGGTGTCATTGTTGATAGGGCTTAGAGAGGGATCTTATCTGTGGAGAGAACTTTCCTATAAATCTTTTTTTTTTTTTTTTTTCTTGAGACGGAGTCTCGCTCTGCCACCCAGGCTGGAGTGCAGTGGCCGGATCTCAGCTCACTGCAAGCTCCGCTTCCCGGGTTCACGCCATTCTCCTGCCTCAGCCTCCCGAGCAGCTGGGACTACAGGCGCCTGCCGCGTCGCCCGGCTAGTTTTTTGTACTTTTTTAGTAGAGACGGGGTTTCACCATGTTAGCCAGGATGGTCTCGATCTCCTGACCTCGTGATCCGCCCGTCTCGGCCTCCCAAAGTGCTGGGATTACAGGCTTGAGCCACCGCACCCGGCCTCCTATAAATCTTAATGTGGCGGGAAAGCTGAGACACCTGGTGTCCACATCAATGCCATGCTTAATATCTTCCAAGACAGAAACTGACCCTTTTCCCAAAATAAGGTCTTGTTACTTAATGGGGGGATGTGGACAAAGTAAATGGTATGTACACAACAGAGGAGTGTGTGTGTGTATGCTTTTGATTGAATGTGCTGAGCTAGGGAAGTTTTAAAAGATCTAGGAGTTTAGAATTCGCAGACAGGACCAGTGAAAATGTGCCTCCCACTTCTTTTTAAGAGGCTGATAGGAGTTTTGAGAGACCAAGTAGTGTAACAGATGAACACTGGTTTTAGAGACAGACCCACCGGGTATCCTAGCCTGCCGCCCATCTTTGTGATCCATGCTCCACCATGTACCAGCTGTGTGACCTCCTGGCAAGCTACTTTACCTCTCTGAGCTTCATTTTCCTCATTTGTGAAATGAAAATAACAACAGAACAAACATGTCCTTAGGGTTGTTGTGAAGATGGAATAAGATAATGATGTAAAGCATTTAGCATGCAGCTAAATTGATGATTACTGTTATTGGGTATAAATTATTATGATTTTTAAATGTTTGACTTTTATTCTAGATATAGGAGGTACATGTGCAGGTTCATTACATGGGTATACTGCACAATGCTGAGATTTGGGGTAGGACTCCTCTTTCCCTCAACCTTTCCTCTAAACCCATCTAAACCTCCAACCCTTTTGAATTCGATCATTTGAAGAGAAATATTTTCCTTCCCAGACAACTGATATTAATTAATGGTCTAACTTTGGGTTGGATAATCACATTGTGTCATCAAGCTCCAGATTATTAGATATTATTTACAAGAAAAATGGGCCTGGAGTTCCTCTCAGACTGAGGATGGAGGCTGCAAATTGAGTTTAGAGGGTTGCCGACCTTTAGACCCGGACTGGGAGCAGGGGGAGCCCACACTCCTGGTCTTGAAAGCCACAGCAGGCTCTTGTAATTGAGTTACCGCCTGGGATTCAGTAAGACTAATCCATCTATATGATTTCTTCGCCTGGTTTAATGCCATTAACCAAACCGAATTAAGAAGGGGGTGGGGTTGAATAGGATGAGGGAAAACGAATTTTCTGCATGGGAGTTGCTACCGCGCCTTCATGGCCAGGCTGAAGTCTAAGGTCTGATTAATGGACGGTTCTGAGGACCAAGCCCTGCTAGTCACCACCCCAGTCCCTCAACAGAGCGGGAGGCTACCAGGGATTCACATGCACAAGAAAAGGCCATCGCAGAAAAGGTTTTCCAGGATGCCCCAGGGGCTATTTCCTGAATACTATCAATCACCTTCCTTCCCTAGTTCGTTC
>NW_012117389.1:1920860-1921932 GCF_000951035.1 Colobus angolensis palliatus | reverse complement strand
GGGAGGTGGCAGTCGCCGCGGTCAGTTTCACCCTCTGACCTAGTGACACCCAGATCCCAGAGGGCCCTTCTCTCCCCCATGAGAGCCCGACTGTCTCAACTTGAGCAGCTGGCCAGAAGCGAAAAGTCGTTGACTCCCGGACTGAGATTCCACTGCTCGGTGCGAGCAGCTGCCAACAGGGGAGTCCCCAAAGTGTAGGTGGCGACCAGCACGGGCCTGGGAAAGCAGGCGCTAGGAGCAGAGGAGTTACAGGGGCCGGGGTCGGGGGAGCGCCCGGCTTCCATCTCCTTGGTCAACGGTGGGAGCCCGCTACAGCGGCACCCGCAGGCCCTCCCTGCCCCGGACGGGCCAGGGGACGCCCGGCAGACACGCTCGCCTGCACTACGCGGGGCTCGCCTGGGTTTTGCCAACCGGCGGCTGACGTCGGCGCGCCCCTGCCGAGCTCTTCTTTTACTACAGCGGGCAGGCGGCTTTGTGAGGCCCCGCCTTCGCCAGCCCCCACCCTCCGCGTGCCCACACCTTGCCGTTTATATAGAATGCGCCGCGGTGTTGATTCGTGGCTCTCTAGGACCGGAGAGTTCTTTGGAAGGAGAGCGCGAGCGAGGGAGCGGGCGAGCACCGAGGGGGTGTGGGTGTAGGGAGAGAGAGAAAGAGAGCAGGTAAGGGCCATCGTCTCCCACTCCTCCGCCGGCGAGCAACTCCGGCCCCCTTTTTGGCAAAATAATAGGAACCTGGAAATGGATTAAATAGAAAGAAAGGAAAGAGGCGACCCTCTCCTCCCAATTCCCCGCGGGCGAGAAGCTGCGCGACTCTGCGGTGTAACAGGCTCACACGTTGCTCATCACATGTTCAAACATTTCCCTTTCAGGGAGGCTTGTTATTTTTAAGTGAATATTTTTATCTTTGTTTTGATTTTTTTAAAAACCTTCCTCGGGGTTTTATTTTGATCGAGTTGGCGGCCCGCAGCGGATTGGGAGAGGCGGGGGAAAGCAGCCTGCCAGTGCGCGGGCAGCCCACCCAGGCAACTCCCAGCGAGCGGCCCGCGCGGAGCCCAGGGAGGCCGGCAGTGAAG
>NW_012117389.1:1889019-1920695 GCF_000951035.1 Colobus angolensis palliatus | reverse complement strand
GGCCGCTCCAGATCGCCGCGGCGGCGACGGCGGCTCCTCCTTCACCCCTCTCCTTTCCTCCCCACTCTCTTGTAGGCAGCGGCGGCGGCGGCAGCGGTGGGGAAAAGCGGATTCCGCTCCGAAGCACACCGAGGGGAGCTCGTGGTCGAGACTTGCCGCCCTAAGCACTCTCCCAAGTCCGGCCCGCTCGGCGAGGACTTCCGTCTTCTGAGCGAACCTTGTCAAGCAAGCTGGGATCTATGAGTGGAAAGGTGACCAAGCCCAAAGAGGAGAAAGATGCTTCTAAGGGTAAGCCCGCCCGCCGAGTCCGCCTGCTTTCCTTTCCTTCGTTTCCCTCGCCCCCTCGCGTGCGCGCCGCCCTCCGGCGGCTCCCTGCCTCCTTCCCGGAGCTTATGCTGCCCATGACCTCTGCGACCCCGGGAGAAAGGGAGGGGCAGAGGTCGCTGGGGGTGGATCTAGGTTTGCACCACTTTCCCTCCTTCCTCGCGGAATTGTCGACCCTTGAGTGCCTCCAGCCTCCTCCACTCCCGCTCTGGACGCACGGTGGTGGCGCTGCGGGCAGACGAAGCTGCTGCAGCCCGGAGCGCCGGGAACCGCGCTGTCTGCTGACAGTCGGCCGCCTGTCTGTATGAGTGCATGTGTGTGCGTGTGCGCGAGTGTGCATATGTGTGCTGCGCGCGTGCAACATGGTGACATACTCAGGAATCTGCCCTGCTCTCAGAACCCAAGCTTGAACCCACCTTCAGCCCCCTCTCCCCGCCCCCAGTGCAAACAAAGAGCCTGGTGGAGACGCAGAGCCCCTCCCCCTCTCCTCCCCCCACCCCGTACACCCCCTAATCCCAAACTCCTTATCCACCCCACCCCTCGGGGAAGGCAGGAGTTTGCACCCTTCGACACGCCGCGTGCAAAAGTGAGCAATCCTGGTGCCCTGGCGCCGCCCGCGCTGCGCTTTGGCAGCACAGCCTCGCCAAACCCCAGGAGAACAAAGGCTGTTGTCCCCTTGCCACTAGTGCCCAGGGTGAGTGGGCCACCGCGGGAGGGGGCAGTCCTCTTCCTCTGCTTGCTGGGCTTCAGTCACCTCGCCCGGGGCACCCGACCACTGGTCCCCCTGGAGTGCGCGCCTCTGCCCGGGGCCTCCCATCGGCGGGTTGGGGAGGCACAGCAAAGCGGTGCTCAGGCTGGGGAGAACTAAGGCAAAGGAAGAGGACGCCCCCCACCCCCTGCCGGTTCTAGCCGTTGCCTTTCTGAGGACCAGGATTAGCTCCAGAATGTAAACTGGAGACAGCGGCCTTGGAGACCCGGGCGCGGAGAGAGGCACAGAGAGGGAATGTGAACAGCAGTGGGGAACGGCAGGTGCCTTAGGTGCAAGTGTCCCGAATGGCCACGAAACGGACGCTGGAGTGGGCTGGATTAGCCCTGAGGGCCCCAAGCACACTGGACCGCAGCAACCCACGCTGAGTCCCCACTGCAGAAGTGAGGTTGCAGCGCGGGGAGTCCCAGGTTTTGTTCATGGGGGCCCCAATTTCTCCCTGATCCCTCAGGCCCCCTTCACTCCCACTCCTTTCTCTATTCCTTTTTCTCCTTTCCTCCTTCTCGCCTCTCCCCATCTCTCAGAGCTTTCTTTCCTGGGAGATTCTAGGGCAGCACCAGCCCTCCCCCGCGGAAAGTTATCAAAGTCTTCAGCTCAAGGCCTTTCTCCTTGTTTCCAAATGGAGCCATTTCTTCCCCAACTAGGCGAAAGGGTGACGAAAGGTTCCGCGAGTTTGTGGAGGGGTTAGATCCGTTGTCACAGGGCTCCTTGTCGCCCCCGGTCTGGCTCAAGGCTAGCATTCAATCTCAAGTGAAAGAGTAACTTTGGAAAGTAGAACTCCAGCTGTAGGTTTCCAGAGCTCTCCGAATTGTTGAGTCTCAAACAGGCATTTATATGATAAAGGAAAATGACTTCGGGGTCATTAAATCGTTTTGTTTTCCACTGAGGGCCCAGAGAAGTAAATGTAATTAAAGAATCTAGCACCAGATTGATCTAGGCACCTCATTCCCCTGTTGAATCTGGGAGTATTTCACGTTTGTTTCTGGAACTTTGGTTCCTGATTTCCATCAGGTGGTTACTTCAGGTTTATTTCAGGCTACCGTTGGGAGACCCTGAAACCAAATTCATTCAAAGAAAATGAGTTTCTGTTTTAGGAATATCATTTGCAGTTGTCCAGAATGGATTAATGCATCTGGAAACAGGACAGGTTTCTGTAATTCAGTAATACAAATTTGTACTAGACATGTGTCATAACATTTTCTTGTGTTGACTCACCACATTTGAAACCACATACCTCTGTAGGAATTGTGTAATTAGCACTTGAAATTATGGTTGTAGTTAGAATAAATTAATTTTACAAGGCAACTTTTAAGAAAGGAGTTTACTTCCCCGAGAAGATGGGAAGCTTTTGGCTGCTAAGAGCAAGATTGCCATTTCAGCCTTTCTGTTCGTTGTTGAATTTAGAACGTTTTCAGAACAGTAAATGTGTAGTAGCCATTAGTATTTTCTTCTTTCACGTATGTGAAAAGTCTTATGTGACTAAATTTTAAAGACTACTTTTTATATTAGAGATGAACGGTTCAAGGTCTATTTATCT
This sequence comes from Colobus angolensis palliatus, assembly GCF_000951035.1. Lineage (NCBI taxonomy): Eukaryota > Metazoa > Chordata > Mammalia > Primates > Cercopithecidae > Colobus > Colobus angolensis. The sequence goes on along the minus strand of NW_012117389.1, from coordinate 1,918,068 downwards.
TTTAGTCAATAGAGTTTATATATGTTGACCACATTTCTGAAGAGTTTTCCTTACTTACAAATTTCCTATATATAGGTCATCTTTAATTGTTTAAGCTGAAAAACTAATTGGCATATTCTTTGTAATATAGCAAGATATAGGATCAAGCATTTCATAGATACCTTGAATATATACATATTTAATTTTGAACAATGGTGTGACAGATGATTGGATGAAATCAAATAATTTAGTAACAGTTTGAATGAATTTCATAATCTGTTTTCACAGACTACTGCTCATTTAAATTCAGCCTCCCACCCCCATCGGTTAGGGCTCATACCCACAGTGTATCATAACTACGTAGATTATTACAGAGTACAGTGTTTCCAGAGCTTTTACAGCACAGGTAGTAGGTTTCCAGTAAATTATTTTGTGCTGCTGAATGGAATATGGCCTTAAGAGTATATAAATTGCTGATTGTCTTTTTAAATGACATTTTCTTCAACTTACTGAGGTTAAGACCAGTGACGGACACTGATCTTTTTCATAACCTTTTCAAAAATGTAGCCAGACAAGATAGGCTGTTCTCTTTGGAAAGGGGGCGGGGACATTGATTCTGTTTGAAACTATTAAAAAGGCCTCTTGTGCAGCCAGTCGCCTTTTGTGTATTTATTTATGCTTTGTATAAACTTTAAAATTGGCAGATATGTATATAGTTTGAGTCACGCAGCTCTTGGACTGGAGGATCTGTTTCCATTTCAGGGAAGAAGAAAGCATAATATTTGTTTGTTCAAGCAGATATTCTCTTAGCTTTGACTCACTCTTCTCTACCTTGTCACATAAGATCTTTTCAGCAGTCTTCTGTTGGAAAAGCACTCAGTTAAGGCTGTTTCTGGTTTGTTGCAACAGTTTTCCTGTGGCATCGGAAATCTTGTAGGCTGCTATAGATAAAACCAAATCTTTTTTGGATTAAGTAAAAATGCTAGCTAATTCTCACTTTCAAAACTGTCTTTAGGTTTGTGGCTACATGTTTGGAGTTGGGTGTGTTTTTTTCAACAACCCTTTCCTTTGTGCTTAGCCTAACAGCCACGATATCCAGGCAAGTTTCAAGGCTCTGTGGGCTGTGGGTTCTCTTGGTGAGACAGCACTGTTGTCAGGCTGGGCTCATGCTGGCTGCTGGACAATGGAGGACAATTCCATGCATAACCCAAGAAGCCAGCCACTTGTACAGCTGCTGTTGTAATGGATTATGATGGCCCCATGCATTTACACCACAGTTGGTTTTTTGTTCATTTCCTGGCCCTTTCCAATAGTCTTTCTACCCTATCCTACTTAAGAAGGACAGGGCATTGTGGTCATGCAGCCAGCAGATATGTAGGCTTGAGTCCTGAATTCCTTCCAAAAGATCATCTTGATCATTGTGGTTTGCTGTAATAGGTTTCGTCAAGTGCCTTTCTCAGACTTGGACCAGGCAAAAGCAGATGTTTAGAGGTATTTTACCGGCAAGAAATGATGCGGTTGGTGACCTCTTATTAAAAAGTAACAATGATCATCTGTCTATTACTGATGTAGGGACTTGTTTTTTCACTCTGACATCATGGTCCCATGGTTTTACATACAGTGTCATAAGCCACACGGTCTCTTCTATGCTGAAGGAGGTAGATCATAGCCTTGCCGAGGAGGTGTGACCAGGGAGATCTCTAATCAGAAATATTGGTCTGTTCTTGGGGATAGGTGGAAAAGATGAGTCCACATTATACCCACGTCCTCTTCATATTTATTTGTAGCAGCGTGTAGCTTCTTTATTGACAAAGGCTAAAGCTAGAAGGGGGAGCAAGTTGGGGCATGGGTGAGGGGTATTGAATCTTCTTTCTAGCTTAGTACTGCTTCCTCTAAGCCTCTTTTCAGCACAGTTCAAATAATTTAAGGGGGTTAGTATGTGTCCTAGGTCTGGAGATGTGGGTGAGGTTGGAGTGGGAATGGATGTTGAATTGGGGCCTGGGTAAGAAGCAGAGGGTGAGCTGTGGGGTGAAGGAAGGAGTTGAGGTCTATGCCCACAGCAGGGAGATTTTATGGGTGGCTTTGAGGACAGGGTCAGGACTGGGGAGAGAATTGGAATCAGGGAGAGAATTGGAATCAGAATTGGATAAGCCAGAGGGCTGACTTGTCAGGCGGTGAGTTAGGAGATGAAACTGTTAGCGTTCCAGGTCTCTTTGCAGCTGTGCTGTTTTATGTCCAAATCAACTTCTTATTCTGGGAATTACAATCAACATAGAACAACCAGAATGTGTTGCAGTTCTTCAAATATATCCAATAAAAAGGCTTTCTAGTGTCTGCTTCAGTATGACTTATATTTTTGGAGTTGAGAAATTTGAAAAGAATGGACAATAATTGTCAAGATTAAGCAATTGAAGGGGGGGAACCATATGCATTAAAGTAGAGTGGATGAAGGGGATCCTACATGTCTAGTACCTTGCTCAGCTTAACATTATCTTTGAAATGTGAAGACTAGGCGCATATTATAGTTTTAGCAATTAGTACAGGACATAAATGTCTGCATAACTAATTTTCTGCAGTCGCTGATGTTTGTTTCCCTATCAAGAAGACACATCGTCACCATGATTTATCAGCACAGGCTGAAGAGTGGATTTCAGGCTCATTGTCCTGTGCAATGTGGGTCATCTTAGTTAGTCTTCACCAACTTGAAATAAAGGTTATCTATTTGTAATACACCAGCTCTACAAACTTAGTTGAATCTTATTTCTGACATTTTTTAACATGGCATTTTATCACTTTTTTGAATGTCATATACTGATGAAACATTGCCTAAGAGTGTGGGTTTCCAGGTAAATGCATTACTTTCCTAAAGAAAGTGAAATGATATATAGTAGTCATTATGACCACCACTCCAGGCCTCAGATCCGATTTCTCCTTGAATTCGATGGCCATTGTTTTCCTTTAAAGCAGTGTTTTCCAGAGCATTAATTCTGAAAATGGGGAGGGGGGTTATTAGAAAAGAAATAAATTATTGATTCCTAGGGCACAATGGACATATGAAGGACTATTTTATTAAGGGATCTGAGTTGTAATAAATATTAAGTCTAAATTACAACGACTGTTTATTGTGATTACTGTAAAGCAGTTCTCATGGCTATTCTTGCCTCTGCCCTTTGAAATTACTTTTAGCATCGATTTTCAAATGGAAATAGTACTAGTGTCACTGGCTAATGATCTTCCCCACAGGCAAAGGCTTCTGCTGGTGTAGGGTTGTGGTTGACATTCTAGGGAGTACAATAGGGCTGTGTCCAGAGCTAAGTTGCTTACTTGGCCTGCCTGCAGAGACATCAGATTTCGTCTGGACAATCGCTCTGTGGCCAAAAGGAATCCCTAGTTGTATATGTCTGTCCTTTTATTGTGGTTCCTGTAAGTAGGGCTGGGAAGAAAGAAAATAATCTTTGGTGAAAGGCAGGCCTAGTCAAAGGCCAAATTAGAAAAGAAAAACACTAAAATTCAGTTTCCTTTTTTTGTAATTGACGTTTACCTGCAGTAACATGTACAGATCTTAAGTGTGCATCTCAATGATTTTTGATAAATATTTATACCCGTAAAATCAACACCAAAGTCAAGATACAGAGCATTCTTATCACCCCAGAAAGTTCTCTCATGCCCCTTTCTAGTCATTCCCCCTACCTAAAGACAGCTCTTATTTTATTCTTTTTTTTTTTTTTTTTTTGTTGAGATAGGGTGTCAGTCTGTCACCCAGACTGGAGTACAGTGACACGATCTCCGCTCACTGCAACCTCCGCCTCCTGGGTTCAAGTGATTCTCCCGTCCCAGCCTTCCGAGTAGCTGGGATTACAGGCGCACACCACCACCGCCTCGCCAATTTTTTGTATTTTTAGTAGAGACGGGGTTTCACCATGTTGACCAGGCTGGTCTTGAACTCCTGACCTCAAACGATCCACCCGCTTCGGCCTCCCAAAGTGCTGGGATTATAGGTGTGAGCCACTGCGCCTGGCCTCCTATTTTTATTTCTATCATCATCTATTAGTTTTGCCTGTATGCACTCTTTGGCCTCCTCCCCATGCAACACTCTTCATCCCCTATTGATAACCCTTCTTGTCTTGTCCTCTGGTTTACTTGGAAGACTCCCACCCTGCCCCACACTGGGGCGTTCAATAGAATCTTGGACATGGTTAGTATTCTAGGAGTGGTTGTTGAATGACCTGGGAAAGCTAGGGAATTCCTTTAAGCAGAGGTATGTTTTATTCATCCTTTAATAGCAAATAACAATAATGAACATTGCTATCTTTATAGTAGCAGCCTCTAAATTACTGAGCAGTTACTATTTACTAGGCAAGCATTATTTTTACATATATCTAATTTAATCCTGACAGCCAAATGAAGTGCAGTAGCTCTTAGTACATACAGACTTTAGAGATGAGAAAATTGAAGTTCATGGAGATCATGTAGCTTATATGAAGTCACACCGCTAGTGGTTTGCAAATTACTAGCACAGTGCTTGGCCTTGTAGTAATCAATAAATGATGAATGCATGTGCCATGCACCTGTGGAAACTCATTGGTCCTATGCCCTGCTCACTTCCTGTTTTGTTGTCATATCAGAAGGCGCTGTGATACAGAAAGACTTTTTCAGAGCCTCCTGGTGGCTTAATCTGATAAATACCTAGTGAGATTTACGTTTTATCTAAAGATTGCCTGGGGTAGAGCTTTCATGCAAAGAATTCAATAGTTAATGGTTGACTTTCTAACACCTAGCTACGTTGGAGAAATACTTTTGACTGGTGTCCTAAAAATAATAGTATCTTCTGAGCACCGACTATAGGCCAGGGAGTTGACATGAAGCACCTCATGAATTCCTCAAAATAATGTATGGACATTCAATGTATGGAGAATGAGTATCCATACGATTCTTCCAACGTGACAGATGAAGAAACTGAGACACTGAGGACATCCTTAGGTCACTCAGTTAAAAAGACGGTGAAGTGAGGATTTGAGCCAGATTTGATTGACTCCAAATCTACCTCCTAACCACTAACCACTATATCACACTCCCTTCCTAGGCAGCACAGCTGAGTCTTTCTAATGCAGGTTTTCACAAAGACAAAATTACTTTCATTCACCAAATTGGACATAATTAGGAGGAGTGTGCCTATACTAAATGCATGGTTGCTCCAGGGCTGTGGTCTTTGTTCAGTTAAACAAACGTCTGGCCGGGCGCGGTGGCTCAAGCCTGTAATCCCAGCACTTTGGGAGGCCGAGACGGGCGGATCACGAGGCAGAGCTTGCAGTGAGCTGAGATCTGGCCACTGCACTCCAGCCTGGGCGACAGAGCGAGACTCCGTCTCAAAAAAAAAAAAAAAAAAAAAAAAAAAAACAAACGTCTGAACACTGTTTGAGTGACTTTTCTGTATCAGGCGCTGTGCTGGGGTGCCCTTTCTTTCTTCTCTGGCCTGGCACATTCTGACTTCACTTTCCGATGTGCATCTCACTTCACTTGGCCATTCTCTTGAACCACTGCTACAGGACATTGGCTAGGTGACTGTGGCTTTCATTGGCCAGGTGACTTTGGCTTTCATATTGGTTTAAAAACAATGGTACTTTCTTCCACAACTGCATCTGGGACCTTGTTTCACCTGCGTCTTCAAGATTATACATCCTCTTAATTCACTGTTGAGTCAAAACTCCAATTGTTTATCTTACTTTTCATTACATGGTATATGCTTTCAGTCTGTCTCCCATCAGAATCATATGTCTCATTTCCCTTTCTTTGTCTCTCAACCCTACCCCGTTCTTCCTCCGTCTCTCCTTCTTTCCCTCCCTCCTTTTCTTGTTAACAGATGTCAGTGGTTTTTATTAACCAAATGGGGCTCCTCAGGGTGTGCTGAGCCCATTGAAAGATTTTCATTTCTGGATTTTTTCCTTTGATAGCTATATTAATCGTGGTGAAAGAAATCCACCCCCCACAACAAAGTGTACCTCAATAGAAGAGCTTTTTCACTACTTATGTAACTCATTTTAAATGGAAAAATAAAAAAGTGCAAGCTTTATTTTGTATACTATTTATGCTGCCTTCAGTTAGATAATATTTCCAAAAATATATCTTGTTAACAGAGACACAACGCCTTGAACGAGCATATTAATTATAGTTCTTGAAGTTGGGAATCATGTAGTGTTGATCTGTATTGTAGAACCGTTGCTTAACGGCAGTAATTAACAGTGATGGGTCTATTGCATGGCTATAGGTAAATTGAATAACAAACATGAAACCCAGTTCTCAAAACTTGCTCCAAATAATGTAGGTAGCATTTGTTACTGTTCTGGAGTTGAGGGTTAGTAAATAGCTAGGGTTCTTAAAATACTTATCTAGCTCTTAAAAGTAGAAGTAAACAACTTAAAGAAGGCAGGCTGAGTGCAGTTCTTGAATATGCCCGTAGATATTTTCAGAATCTTCTTTCAATGGTGACTTTGAAAGTATGGAGAATTGACCTGCTTATTTTGCCTTTGATTCTCTGTGTGTATGCTTGCCGCTCCCCTTGGGGGGTTTATTGAACATTAAGGCTTCCAAGAGCCCTTGAATTTGTGAGTGATTTTCGGAGCTCTGGGAACAATGTGAGCCATTCTCTTGGAAACAGGACAAGGTGCTCCTAGATGCTCTCATTCCGGGGAACATTTGTTTTTCGGCTAGCTGGGAACCCGACGATCGCGCTGAAAGGTCTGGTCAACCAGCCTCCCTCAGTTCCTGTGTATCTGGCAGGCGGGTTTATTACAAACCTTAGTGTGCTCATTAGCCTCGTGATGTGGCAGCTGCCTAAAAAAGAAACACGGAAAAGTTGTGTCACCGAAGGTGAAACTTGGCAAAGAGATGCCCGGCGCCGGCTCCGGGCATGACAAAGCGCCTTCCTGGTGGCGGCAGCGGCGGTGGGCAGTGGGGGTTTCTGTTTGCTTGCCCTCGATACCCACGACCCAGTGGACTCACGGGGAGGCGTCGCAAAGGGAACCGCGGGTCCGGGCCAAGGCTCCGTGGCAGGCGGTGCGTGCGGCTGCAGTCCGGGGGAAGATACTGCGCGCTCCGGTGCAGCCCACGGCCTCGCAGTCTAGACCGCTGGCACGTTGCAGCCTGTGGGGAAGCAGCGTTAAGATGGTGGCTGTCAGAGCAGCGCTGGTGGTGGCCGGACGGGGCTCAGGGAGGCGCGCCCTCCTCCCCCACCGACACCTATCAAGGCTTTTTTGCTCTTCGTACCCCTGACCCACCCGCTAGACACCTCAAAGGCAGGCATAGGAGGCCAAGAGCCTTGAAGTCAGAGCTTGACCAACCCCAGAGCTTTGCTTTCTGTCTTCTTGTTAATGCTAATTTGACTTGAGCTGCTCAAAAACCGAAGATGCATCTTGAGCAGGACGCTCACAGGCAGTTTTGAATTTATTTGTGTGTTTTTATATTGCTTATGTTTTATTACCTTGATTTTTTTCAGATTACAAAATAATGCATGTTTACCGGAGACAATTTGGAACATCATAAAAGCATAGAGAAGAAAATATCACCCAAGGTTCCACTACCAAGTTAACTTTTTGAGGCTTTTCTTCTAGTCCTTTTTCTCTGCATATTATGATACATAGACATGGCTAATTATCTTTAAGTGTGTATGCGGGATCAGGCACATACACGATAACTTCCTTTTTTCCCCTCAACGTGTTAGAATGTTATTTTATGTCATTAAATAATTTGCACCATCATTTTCAGTGTGTTTACTAGGTGTGAACTTAGAGGTAACCAAGGAGAGATGGTGATTTGTGCCTGGGGTGTGAACATTTTTCTTGCACCTCCTTGAGATCCTTCTCACTGGACACCACAAGCGTGATTAGTATTTTGTAAAAGTACATATGTGAATATGTGCCCATATGGGGCTATGTATATGTATGTATACATCTGTAAATACCAAATTAAATACACATAGACAACTATGCACATATGTAAATAGATACACAACAAATACGCTAAGAATAAATCCTGAAAGAATATACACCAAAAGGAATCTCTGGGTAGTTGGCTTATAGAAATTTATAGTGTTTAGTCATATTTTCTATTTTTATCTACAGTGGAAATACATAATTATATTAATGATATAATAATACAAATAATATTAATGAAATATTACTTACTGATTGTCTTCAAACTGAGTTTTTTGCTCCCCCATTCCTTGATCTAGCGTGGACCACTTATTACTTTTATATTATATGATGCTTCAAGTCCAAGCTAAATCTCCATCCTCCATGAAGCCTTTCTTTCACCCTCCCAGCAGGCACTGCTTACTTCCTGTACAGGGCTTCTATATCACCCATCTGGTAATCTCCATGGGCTACTTTGGGTTAATCTCATGGTTAACTTCTCATCTGCTTATGTCTTATCTCTCTGAATAGACTGGAATGTCTTCAAGGATCCTTTTCACGAAACAAGTGCTCACTAAATGTGTTACTTAATGACAATGCTTATCATCCATCCTAGGTTTCTGTAAATGCTCCTTTACTTTTGAAACTCTGTACCAAAAGCCCTTAGACTGACAGCAATAATCCTGCTGGATTTAATTTTGCTAATTTAATTTAGGATATGATTGCTACTTCATAATGTGCTATTTACGTAGAATTTGGTCAGTGATGATACTGATAATATTATTGAAATAGTAGTGATTTTCATATGGATTTTTCAAGTTAGAGGACTCTCGATAGAGGGTTTCTTGGTGATAGAAATAAATCTGCAGATTCACACATGCATTGGACAGTCATACTCCAACTTAAGTGATTTCAGTTATTTTAATGCATGTGTAAATTAATTCATCTGTTAATTTACTCGATAAATATGTATTGAACCTTCTATGTGCCATCGGCTTCCTTAGACACTGAGAATACTGCAGTGAGCAGAACAGATAACTATCTCTGCCTTCATGGATAATACAAGCATATTTTGCAAGTTTCCTTAGGGAAACAGACTTTCAGTGCATGAAGCACTCTATTCCATATGATCTGGTGCCCATCATAGCTATCAGACTCTGGCCAAGCCAAATTACTAATGAGTCAAGCTGGATGAAGTCATACATGGGTTGCTTAGCTGTGGTTCCCAGACCGGCTTGGGCATCAGCATCACCTCTAACCACATATATCCCCGACCCTGAGAATTTGATTCAGTATATCTGGGCGTGAGCCTTAGAAAGTCACGTTTTTTATTAAGCTCCTGAAGTGGTTCTAATGCACAACTGGTTTAGGGACCTACTGCCTCTGGGCAGTGTTTCTCAAGCTTGCCTAAAGAATTCCCTGTAGGGTTTGTTTGTTTGTTTTTTCTAAATTAAACACAACAAAACAAAAACCCTCCCTCCGACCTACTGAATTAGAACTTTAGGAAAAGAGCTGGTAATCTGACTTGTAAGCAGGTGTCCTGGTGATGCTTATCATCAGGCTAGTTGGGGAAACGTTGTCCTAGAGGCAATCACAGGGTCCTCTTAGAAATTATGTATAAATGTCAATTTTTCTGGTGAGCAGGCTCCATTGTTTGAACAGATTCTCAAAGGAGTCAACCACTCCAAAACTGTTACATGAGGTTGAGCCCCGAAGTCTAGGACCAGCGTTGTTGTCAACCGTATGTTTTGAGTTCTCAGTGTCTTCATGGGTTGAATTAAGTAACCTTAAAGATCTTCCCAGCCTTACTCATCTTCCACATATAAATGTTCTGCTTGGAAGCCTTCTTTCTCCCTTTTTGCTCCTTTTTTCTATCTTATTGCCAGTCTTGCCTCAATTGTTTCCCTGGATGGTCTCCCTTTAGGAGAAAGTAAGGAAGCAGGAGAATTTCAAAGCCTTGGCTCTCGCAGAGAGGGTGGGGCTGGGAGGGAGCTTTGGGCATGCCATTCAGAGATGGCAATCGTAGCACAGCTGTTAGAATAGCAGAGGTCAGTGTCCAAATATTTTGACCCTTATGATAGCTTGAACTTCAGTGGATTTTAAACTGGTGGGATAAGGGGGTGGGAGTGGGACTTCCAAGACATTTCTCTGCCAGTCTAGAACAGGATGACACAGGGCGGACAAAGTCATTACCCTTTTCCTTGGATATAATTTTTCTGCCTACATCTGGCAGCAGGTGGTGATGGGAGGTGGAAGCAGGAGTGTGAGTGTTGGGCTGGGCCTAGGTGCACCCCCACCCCTTGTCATCCTTGAGGCACCAAGCAGTGTCTCTGTAATTGGTTCATGACCAATCAAGTGCATTGACCTATTACTGCTAGTTACTTTGAGTTATAAATGGTTTTTATTTCCTCTGTGGAATTGGGGGTTCAGGCTGTATAGGATGACCTGATTTGTATCACAAGAGCCTTTGGGACTTTGACAGATTTCACCGTTTAAAACACACTGAGCTTCCTCCCTCCACCCCACTGGACATAAAAGCAACCTTTGAATTTATGGCACAAAGAGCATGTCTTTAAAGGGCAGCATGCAGAAAAAGGGAGGAAAAGGAAGTAAGGCAGTTCATCTTCTTTTCTGAGGCCATTGTCTCTGAACAAGTGACAAAACTGAATACCTTGAAAAATCTTGTATTGATTTTTAGTGCAGAGGCATCGCCCCAGGATCTGAAAATCCTGGTAGAAGATAATAAACTTATTTCCCTGCCTTTGAGCTAGAGATGAGTTGCTTATTTTACATGGCTGGAAGAAATGAGAGTAGTTGCTCTGCTGAGAGTGAGATTTGGTCCAGAGTGCATGTCTCTTGACCACATTGTATATAGGGGAGACTCAATTGATAAAGACTATATATACAAATCTAACTCAAATGCCAAATGTGGAGGTAGTTACAGTATTAAAAGAGTTATTGTTTTATGAAAAGTTTTTCTTTTAATAATATCATCTTTAGTGTGCTTGCATGTTTCTTTGGGCACGAAGGATTAAAAAGAAAGAAGTAAAAACCAAGCCTAGAGGCCTCGTGTTGAGGCATTTGTTTCCTTCTATTCTAATTAGAAACTGTTGCTTAGAGTGGCTCTCTTGCTTCTCAGATTATTATCTTTTTTATTTTAATGATTGTAAATATATTTACTGTGGCAAAATACACAACATCAAGCTGACCATTTTATGATCAATTCTATGGTATCCAGTTCTATGGTATTAAGTATATTCACATTGTTCTGCAGCCTTAATCACCATGCTCCACAGATCCTTAATCATAGGCTATGATGGCTGGAAGGGACCTGTATCATCATTTGGTCTAACCTTCCTACTACAGAGTAGAAGAATTAGGCCCACAGAGAGGCAATGACTTGCCCAAGGTCATAGAACAAGTTAGTGGCAGGGGTCTAGCCCAGTACATTTCCACATTGACACAGTAACAGATTCAGGCAGGTGGCCTCTGTTACTCTACTGATAGCAGAATCAAGGATTGACATAAATGTTTAGGGTATTTTTCTTTTTTTTTCTTTTTTTTTTTTTTTTTTTTTTTTTTTTTTTTTTTTTTTTTTTTAATCAAGCAAGCAACCAATTGTTATGGTTTAGAGCCAGAAGGTCCTTCAGACACTATCTAGCTCGATTTCCTTATTTAAAATATTGGCTGTATTTGTGATTTCTAAATCCAAGTTGAACTGCAAAAAGGTGCTAACATTCTTATTTCTAAAATGCATGACAATTCTTCCCCAGCCTTCCTTTCACTGACTCCATGACATTCTTTGGCTGAAACCAGGTCCTTTGTGGGTGGCTGTTATTAATAAGCTTTCCTTGGGATGTTTACAGTAACTACTGTGACCTAAATAAGTTTGCTTGTATTGTTTTCTCCACAAAGGCAAGAACAGGTTTTAAAAGTATGCTCATCCTTCTCGTCACAATGTATTTATTCATGACTAAAAGAACTGAAGTATTGAATTTTCTCACATTTGGGGCCTTTGTGTACCCTAATCATGTTTTCTTGGAGTAGAGCCTCAGGACAATACACCATGTAGCATTATAGCATGATCCCTCTGGAAAATTTTATTTTTACTTTTAATTGTGGTAAAATACACATAAAATTTACCATCTTAACCATTTTTATGTGTACAGATCAGTAGTGTTAAGTATTTAACTGAAGTATATAATCTGAAACCTGGTTGTGCAACCAGTGAAGATCAAAGTCTTCACTTTTATCTCACAAAAGTGAAACAGTGTATACATTAAGCAATTCCCCATTTCCCCGTTACCCCAGTCCCTTGCAACCACCATTCTGCATTGTTTTTATGGGTTTGACTACTTTAGATACCTTATGTAAGTGGAACTATAGTTATTTGTCATTTTGTGACTGGCTTATTTCATTTAGCATTGCTATAAAGAGACACCTGAGATTGGGTAATTTATAAGGAAAAGATGAGCCTTGAGGCTCATCCATGTTGTAGTGTGTGTGGGAATTTCTTTCCTTTTTCCAGCTGAATAATATTACATTGTATGTATAGACCACATTTGGCTTATCCATTCATCCATGGAGGGACACTTGGGTTGCTTTCATCTTCTGACTCTTGTGAATAATGCTGTTATGAACTTGGGTGTAGATCTTTTTTTGATTGATGGGATAAATTGTTTTGAAATACTCAATTTGTTTTCTCAATCTTTAGTCTAAGATTATTAAAATAACATGGTGAATAAAATAAAGGAAGAATGCAAATTCTTAGGGTACTGGAGAATTGAGGCATCAATCCAAATGACTTTCAAGTTTAAGAACCATGAGTAGAGTAAATAGGACTTTTTTAGGTCCTCTTGGGTCTATTATGTTACTTTTTTATAGTGATTTTGTGTGTGTGGAAATAATGAACTTCTTCTGCGATAGCCTCTATGCTCCTTCATCCTTACATTTTTGCCCTTTACCATTGATTTCCATTCCCCTTTGTATGTGTCTCCCACTATACTGTAAACTTGTTGAGTGCAGGGATCAAGTTATTAATTTCTGAATAGTACTTAAGACAAAGCCTGGCTCATAAGGCAAATGCAATAAATGTTTGAATAGAAATATGGAAAAATTTAACTTAACAGTTAGTCTTAGAAGAATTCAACATTTTTATTTGTTTTTATCTGCTTCTTTTATAAATATTTGAAACATAGCTCATGTTTAGGAGCACAAATTAATTTTAAATATGAAGCAATCAGGTTTTTTTGTTTTTAACTCTTTTTGGGGAGTAGGAGAAACATTTGTTGAATACTTGGCATCAAATAGAGGAAATATCCAGGCCTTGACTTTAGTTTTGATTTGAGTAAGTCCCTCTGATATTTCCACTGTGAATTCTGCCTCCTCCCTGCCACCTCTGAAGAGGTGTGTGTGGCTTTGAGTTGTGTAGCTAGTGCTGTGAGTGCTGTTTTTGTGTCAGGGCACAGATTTCCCACTCCATGTATTGGCTCCTAAGCTTTGTTTTCATGCCCCCTACATTCTCCTGAACCGTCTCCAACATCTTTATAATGTTCCAGAAATAGAAATCTCCCAAAGTGGATTGTGGCTTGTAATAAAGGCCTTCAATCTTTAATATATTGTTTCCCACTGCTGGGCAGAAAGCCTGCAGATATATTTATTTTCAGGTGGTAGACAATACTTTAGAGACACATGCCTAAGAGTCTGGACTCCATTCATTCAAAGAGCATCAAGCATTATGGCAAGCCCAGGCACTGGTGAAACACTGATGGGAAAGAGTCTCTGTTCTTGCTCTTACAGAGCTGATAGTGGGAGAGATAAAAAGGAAGCAGTGCCTTGACTGGGAAACAGAGAACTAGGGAAGCTCACAGGAGAGGGAGCTGACATAGTTGGGTGGTGGTAGCAAATGCGATCATTAACTTGACACCTCAAGGATGAGTAAGAATTTGTCAGTTGATGAGGAGGAATAAGAGTGTCCTGGGAAGTGGTAACAGCACATGTAGAAGCTAGGAGATGAACAAGAACATGGCTTACTTTGAGAACGGAAGGAAGTACATTATTCCTAGAGTAGCGAGTCACCTTAGTTACATGGATAGTCCTGGCAAATGCTGAATTATGCCACTCTCATTTCAGTGGACAGTCCCACTGGTTCCAGTTTTTAAGCAGAAATATTGAAAATGCAATTTTTCTGTGCATTAACAAAGAAGTTCCCTGGTAGGAAGAAATATATGAAAGACAAGTAGGCTCAATAGTAACTTAATGCACTTGATGAAATGCTGATTGTGAACAAAACTTCAGGATACTATCATTATAAATGAATGAAACCCATTAGATTTTAAGTAGACCTTTTTTTTTTTTTTTTTTTGCTGCTAAGATTAGAGGTTTCAGGGTTTTGTCAATGTGGACTCCATGATCAGAAATCCATAAATGTGTCTGCAGCCATGATTTTTTTATTAGTAACAAGAAAGAGGGATAACTTCTTAACTATTCAAAATATACATTATTTAGCAGTAAGACACAACCAGTCCAGAAAGCAGCTTAATCAACTTTATTCACATGAAAGTACATAGTTTTATGGCTATTATTAGTAGGCTATGAATTTTTATGAAGTCAAAAAGAACATTGATATTTAACAGATAATGCCATTCTTGACAGTGTAGGGTGTAGTCAGGCAGAACACAACTCATTTCTGACTTCCAACTGTATCACTCATGTTGACTTTCTGCTTTGTCTCCAGCAGTTGCATGAAAGTAAAAGTACTATCACGGATACTTCCCAGATGTTGCCACACAGAAATTTCGGGATAGTTCCATTCATACCATTTATTCATTCAAGGAACATGTACTGGGTGCTGGCTCTCTGTCAAGCTTGATTGTAGGTGTTGGAAAAATGTGACCAAGCTACAGATTGTCCCTGCCCTTGCAGGGCTCACAGTGTAGTGGGGAAGACAGACAAGCAAATAGTCAATTGGGGCAAATACAGTGTGACCAGTGCTGTAATAGCAGATGCCCTGGAAACTGTGCAAGCTCAGAGGAGGGCAGCTAACACAGCCTTGAAGGGCCAGGGAATGCTCCCTGAGGAGAGAGATCAGCTGGGATCAGAAAAGTGAAATGAGACCTAGCCTGGCAGAGAGGAGGGCAAAGAGAATCTCAAGCAGAGAGAACAGCTCATTTGAAGACAAAGAAGTGAGAAGAATGGCAGGAAGGAAGGGGGGCTGGGAGAGAGAGAGAGAGAGAGAGAGAGAGAGAGAGAGAGAGGGGTATTACATATATAAGTGTAAAAGGGAATAACTGCACTACATGCATTATGGCTAGAGAGGCATGAGGTGTACCTGAATAGGTAGGCAGGGGCTGGCACACCAAGGCATTGAGGTGTACTTTTGTGTATGAGGATGAAGAGTTTGGATTTCATTTCAAATGCATTGGAAAGCCTTTGGAGACTTCCATGATGGGAAGCCCTGTGATCTGATTTACATTTTTAAAAACCCTGTCTGGCTAGGAAGGCAGTGAGAAAGCTGATGCAGTGATCCAGGCTGAGACTTGGTAGAGTGAGAAGGAAGATGGACAATGTCTAAAGATTTGAGAGCACTATCCAGGAATTGGGGTAGACTGGGTTTTGTGCAAATAATAACATGTGTGGTACAATGATATGTCATTTACTTAAGCGGGAGACAGGAGTCATGAATGATGACTCCTATGTTTCTGGGATTCAGTCCCATCTCTAGCACTTGAGCAGTATCACTTCTTCCACTTCTTGTCTGTATCTCCTTTTTTTCATCACTAACATTTTCCCTCTGTGATTGCAGACTGATTTTCAATGGTGATTCATAATGATCGTAATATCCTTTACTTCTAAGGTACATAGCAGACCATTTATCAATATTGCCCAAATAAATGAACTGGCATTATGCAGGTACATTCTTATGCAGGTATACCTCCTGGTTAGGTGCAGATTAGCCTATTTAGTCTTTCTTATTTGTAGCTTATTACTGGGAATAATCTAAGGTGGAAATCAAACCATAGAATGTGTGTGATATAATGGTCCCCTGTACCGGACTGGGACTTAAGAACTCACATTGCTGTTATCTTGCCTTTATTTAGTGCAACAGAAAATCACTTACATGCTTTTATATCAATATTCCCATTTGTAAAACGTCTATGATAATGCCAGATCCTGACTTTAGTTTTAGGGGTGATATTATTAACAAGATAATAGCTTTTAAGCATAATCATTTAGTGTTTATAATAGACCTTTCCGCTAAGAACTTCCTGGTGTTTGTCACTGGAGGTGGTGTAAGGCAGAGGACAGAAGCCTCTGAAGAGCTTTTTCAGAGAATGTAGGTCCTGACTCTACCCCACGCCAACTTCAGTGGGGGCACATGGGTGGACATGCGCAGTGGACTACCACTGTTTTGGACCTTCCCCGCTCTGCATAGTCTTGTAGCAGTATGGTCTTCTCATGTTTCAGAACATCAAATGTAAAAGCCAAAACTACAACTGGTAAGAACTCACTTACCAGTAAAGGGGAAATGTATAGGAATTGGAACTGCTATTGACAAAAGTTAGATTATAAGATAAACATTTCAAAGGCACAGAGATTTGCAATAATTGCATCAGGGTATAGGTGTTTTCTGAATAGTAGAACCAAAAGGCAGTGTTATATAGTGGATTAAAAGAGACACTTACTATGCTCAAGTATACAAAGTAACATGAACTTCTAGCTAGCAGAATTTTATGGATTTCGTGATTTGCCATAATGAAGAAATAAAAATATTTTAAAATTTTCTTACCATTTTTGAAAGCAGTTATTGTGAGTGTGGTTGGCAAGTATTAGTACGTACTCAGCATACCCCTTTCTCATGCATACCTCAACGAATTCTGCATTGTTAGGTCTGATTTCGTGAGTTTTGTTGCAGTGCAAAACAAACTTAATACAAGTACTTTCCAGGTCTGGTTTCATCTGTATGTGAACTAGAACTAAATCGTTTACATGTGAAGCTGAAATCATGAGAGTCCTCCCAATAAAGCGTCCTGGAGTGTGCATTTGAGTGCTTTCTCTAAAGAAGAAGACAAGCATGTTAAGTCAGAAATGCATCAGCAAAAGAAGGAATGAAAAAGATTGTTCATTCTGAAATAACACTTATGGCTTGTATGGGAAAATTTCATTTCAAATTTGAAAATAAAGATTTTTCATTTAACATGAATTCAACAAATATTTATTGAATACCTACTATGTGCCAGGCAGTGTTCTAGATATAAGTGATGTAGCAATGAATACAACAAAGATCTCTGCCCTCCTTGGCTTACATTCATGTGTGTGTGTGTGCATGTGTGTGTGTACGGACAGACAATAAGCGATATATGTAGGTAAAAAAGAAATGTTATCTGCTGACAAGTGCTATGGAGGAAAATAAATCTGGGAATGTGTGTGTATGGTGGTGGTGGTGGTACATGGCTGTAGTTTGGAGTATGATGATTAGGTATGGACTTACCGAGAAGATGATATTTGAGTAAAATTCTGAGAGAAAGCCATGCAGGTATCTTGGGCAAGAGGGTTACCAACTTTTGCATGTTGCCTGGGTAAAATAAAAGTGCACAAGAATAAAAAATGTATTACCCATAAGTCAGGCAGTTAGAGGTGTTTTTTATTCAACAAGGGTAAAGCCCCTTTCTGCATTCCTGTGTAAATTCTGCAAGGCAGAATTTCAAATGTAGTCTCCGGTTATTTGAATTTTAAAAGTTCATGAACAGCTTTTCTAATTGTGCTCTCTGAAATTTCTATATATGCCTACAGATAGCATTTACATGTACTAAGTTGGTATGTACCCATGGATATACCCGCTTTGGTGTTGAAGCTACTTGGTGATTTGCAAATTCAGGCATAACATATTTTCATTTATGCAAAAGAAAGTATTAACCGTTCTGATGTCTGGGAAGAATGAGCACCTCTCAGGAACATAGGTTCTGCTTGAGCTACTTGAGACCATTTGACTCCTGAAAGTAGGAGAAAGTATCAGCTAGATGGATCAGCCTCTCCTGAGGATCTGCAAAGTGCAAGCAAGAACAGTGTGGAGCCGCTTGCATTGAGTAGTATGTGAGTCAAAGTTATGGAGAGAAGTGGTTGTTGTTCAGTATTTGCTGTGGATTACTGTTAGGACTAGTAGATCCATATGCTCCCTATTTCCTGCTATTGGTCCATTTTGCATTGCTATAAAGGAATTCCTGAGACTGGGAGATTTATACAGAAAAGAGGTTTATTTAGCTCATGGTTCTGTAGGCTGTGCAACTGGTGTAGTACCAGCATTTGCTTCTGGCAAGGCCTCAGGAAGTTTACAATTATGGTGGAAGGCAGAGGGAAGGCTGCCTTATCACATGATGAGAGAGAGTAAAAGAGAGAGGGAGGAGGTGCCAGGCCCTTTTAAACAACCAGATCTCACCTGAACTCACAGAGTGAGAACTCACTCATTACCATGGGGATGGCACCAAGGCATTCATGGGGCATCTGCCCACATGACCCAAATACCTCCCACTAGTCCCTCCTCTAACGCTGGAGGTCACGTTTCAACATGAGATTTGTAGGGGACACACATCCAAATCGTTTCACACTCTGAACAGTGCTCTGTGTAACTCTTGCCACTTCTAGGTAGATAAGGTGGGGAAGACCCACTAGGTCTGGAAGGGCAGAGTTGATTCTGTATTGAGGAGGTCACAGACCTAATGTGAAAAATTATTGCTCCAGCCTCCATTGTACAAAGTTTGGACATGTGATACTTTTGACATGCTTTTGGCATGTCCTGCCAGCCAATGGTGTGCAAATAGACAGAGCAGGGGAGTGAATCCATGCCAGGACAATTAGCTGTTGTAGTCAGGGGCTGCAGATTTGTCCTTCCTCTTTGTCTTCAGTGAAGTGCCCATCTGTTATATAAATATTTGAATGTGGTGGTGAGGAGGGAGGGAACTGTGTGTATTTGTGGAAAGAAGACAGGAACTGGGTGCCCTTGAGTGAGCCTCTTAATCTCAATGGGTCACAGTTTTGTGAAACTCTACAGTGAGAATAATAACATTAAGCACCCACTAAGCTTGTTGGAGTGTAGAACAAGATATGATATGTGAAAGCATTTGGTGAGCATTATACATGTAAATGTACTTTTTAAATGAATGGACTTGCTTTTCCCTAGAAGGCCTTGAGTGGTAGAATATTGTTCAGCTATCAAAAAAACACGGACTTTTATCAGGAATTTCCCCGAATTTAGCATGATTCACAATTGAAATTACATACTTGGTTTCTAAGTTTTCATGGCCCAGATTATTTTATTTTGCTACCTTCCCCACCCCATCCCAAGGGAATATGTGAACAATTTACTATTGACAGATAAAAGATAATGTATTGTGAAAGTGACAGGCCCGAATCAGCAGGAGAGCCTGCATTTCTGCTGCCTTGCTGTCATTCAATGATGAAAATATTACAGAACATTTAATACTATATGAACTAGAACAATACGCAATTTCAGAAGAAGCCACCTTATGACACTTCAATTTATTTAACATAAAAGACTGATGGTCCTATTGAAGTTCAAAGCTTGGAAAATTTTCAGGAAGGACAATTTATACTATTTAGGAAATGCTCTCCCTGAGCTTTACCGTTTCATATTTAATCCAGGGTACTTCCTAAGATTGCTCATAAAGTCCCTTTTGCTGTGTGGACCTTCAACATCTCATAATAAAGAGGGAATGAAGCATGCAGAGCTTGTGCCTTTGTTTTCCCATCTGTAAAATGGGGATAACAGTAGTACCTACCTCACTGGGTTGTTGTGTGGATTAAATTGGTTAATATATACAACACATATAATAGTGACAGATACAGAGTAAGCTCTGTATAAGTGTTTGCTATTATTGTTATTATTTAAGTCTTTTTTTTTTTTTTTTTTTGAGGCAGAGTCTCGCTCTGTCGCCCGGACTGGAGTGCAGTGGCCGGATCTCAGCTCACTGCAAACTCCGCCTCCTGGGTTTCGGCCATTCTCCTGCCTCAGCCTCCCGAGTAGCTGGGACTACAGGCGCCCGCCACCTCGCCCGGCTAGTTTTTGTATTTTTAGTAGAGACGGGGTTTCACCGTGTTAGCCAGGATGGTCTCGATCTCCTGACCTCAGGTGATCCACCCATCTCGGCCTCCCAAAGTGCTGGGATTACAGGCTTGAGCCACCGCCACCGCGCCCGGCCTATTTAAGTCTTTATTATGGAGATTATCTGCATAGAGCGTCTCTGTCTAAAACAATAGTCTGCATAAAGTCTGGGTTGTGTTGGAGAGGGAAAAGAGGATGGTGAAGGAGTTTTTTTCGGTAAAGAACTAGCAATATCTGCTGCAAGGTTCTTCCCCACTTCATCCAACTGGAAAAGTCCCTCCAGTCCCTTCAAGATCCTGTTCAAGCATCAACCCTCTCCACTTTCTCCACCCTTCTCCCAGTGGATAATTCCCACTGTTATCTCAGCACTTTATTTCTGAATTATATCAGACAGATTCTGAATTATAGCAGTTATCATACTGCATTATATTATCTGTTTATGGGTCTCTCCCTCACTATACTATGGGCTCCTTGAAGGCAGGGACTGGTGTAATTCAAGCATAGTGTCATGGTACGCAGTAAGCCATTGATGCTCGTGGAATGGCAGACTACAGCTGGGCAGATTTCCCTTTCAGGGTTGCCCTTCCTTGTGTTCATTTCCTTCCCTGCAGGTCTAGACTAAAGCCAGTCTCAACCACCTTCAATTTGCCACTTGGCCAAAGGCCTGGACTCTCTGCAGTGGGGATCTAAACATCTGAATGAAGTAGTAGTCAAAACCAAGGTGAGCTGTGGAGATTGCTAGGGCAGAAGTGAAGAGAAGAGGCAAGTAGAGTGACAGTACATCTTTGCCTTCCTGGAGTTGGGGTCAGTGTTGGGCGTAGCTGTTCCCTACACCTCAGTACTCCAGCTAGACTGAGATCAAGAACATGCCCTGTGTTACCCCTTTTGTGAGGTCTTCTGAGATGCCCCCAGGCACACCTAACTGCTAGTACTCCTGTGCTTCACTGCAGTTTGAACATCTCTGTGAAAGGACTAGTGATTTTATTGCACATCTGCTTCTCACCAGACTGTGAGTCACATGAAGGCAGGAACTGTGAGGTTTCGGTTCTGTAGAGCTGCTTTAGGTAAATGGTTGATGAATGAGCAAATGTGTCGGTTTGTCTTTCTGATACTACTTGAGTGATCTGTCCAAATGTCAGTTAAGAGGCGTATTTTGTTACTTGTTTATCAGTTATCTTTTCTGCTTGTTTCAACCTTCAGTAAACTGTGGGACTCTTCTCTTTCACATAGTACCTGGCACATGGGGATAGTTCAGCAGATAACTATTGAACTGAATGGCACCTGAGAGCAACACGGATGTAGGGTTCTTTTATTTTCTGGATGTATTTGGAGGCAGGGATATAGGTCAGCAACCCATAGTGCAGTAGTCCTTTGGGGAGGGGGTCAGTGTGCCAACCTGTGCAGTTTAGATGTGATCGGGGACTGTGACCACACACAGTCACCAGTTAAATCAGGCAGCCCTATTGCACACGTCATCATCTCCATCTTCAGTTGTGTGTACAGCCAATTGTAATTAATGATGCATATAAGGTGGCCAAATCATGTTTGTGAGCCCCCACTTGAAAAGTAAAAGAAGTATATGTTATATGTTAGAATGAGGCGTTTTTATTTTCATACAGAGAGAAACGGAACTAAGAAAAAAGATAATTCCCAATATTTCAGAAAACTCAATTTTTGAGGACTCTGGATGATATAATTCTTACAGTCGCTACCCAGCTCAGGGCAATTTGTGCATGGAATACCCTTAGGGTATGTAAGTTCCAGAAGATCATCATTTAGCTTAGTGCCCAGTATGATGCCAGTCATTGTAGAAAATTTGACAGATTGATGATGCATGGCCTTTGCCCCCAAAGTATTTGCATTCTAATTGGTGATCTCAGATGTTATATCTGCAGTGGTGGTGAGCAACTTGGAAGAGCATAAAATATAAAGCTAAGCTATCTATTTTGTGCATGTGAGAGGCATTCAGAGGAGACATGCTAAGGGTGGGGTACGTCAAGGAAGGCTTTATGATAAAAGCAATAGGTGAGTGGAAATTAAAGTCAAAGTGGAGGGTAGGGGGACCTGGGAATGAAAGTAAAAGTGAACCTGAGGTGTTGGTAATGGCGTATCCTGACTGGGTTGTTCATTAATTCATCAGTTGAAATGTATGTGACCAACTACCTTGGGCCAGACACTATGATGGATACTAGGGACACAGAGATACATAGGACATGGTCCCTGCTTTTGGCGTACTATGGGGACATACAAGAAGTGCCTTTCTTTATTGACCATAGAGTTAAATGACTGACGAGTCATTCATGTCTTCAACAAACATTAAGCGTATGTTTTGGGTCTTACTCAGCATTGGATGCTGGGGATACAGAAATGAGTCAGACCAGTCCAAGACACTCTCATACTCCAGGTAGATGCATGTGTTAAAACATACAATCAGCTATGTGCTATTTGCAAAGTCCTTCTCTCATATGAGGCAAGTTTAATCCTCATAGCAATCCTGTGAGGCTGTTTCTGTTATATTCCCCATCTCACATAATTTGTGAGATTATGAACTAAGAGATTATGAAGGTAAGATTTTGAGTTTAGATGATAAACTAAGGCATAGAACTGTTAAGCAATTTGTCTATGCTCATACTGCTAAGAAGTAGCTGAGCTGAGAAGTGAGTCCAATTCGTTTGTATGTTTTTTTTTTTTTTTTAATGTCCTGGAATCACAAGACTATTTGAATCGTACTGTAGGAGCAGAAATAAAATGAAATAAAATGAAAACTGGTTTTCTGCAAAAGGAGAGGCATCTTCTAAAAAGATGAAAGAATGATTCTTCGAATGGGAAAATTGCCATCAACTCAGGGGGAGTTAATGAAAAGTTTGAAGACATGTAATGGGAGAGCAAACAAAGTACTAAAAATAAGAAGGGACCACATTGGGGTGTGTTGCTTTACCAGTCCACTGTGAGATACTAGGTTGGTGCAAAATTAATTGTGGTTTTTGCCGTTAAAAGTAATGGCGAAAACCACAATTAATTTCGCAACAAACTAATATGTACCCAGCTTGGATTTGCCATGATCTCTGGTATGTCCTGTGTCATTCCTTCTTGTCTTAGAGCTCCAGTGTAGTTGTAGAATCCTTTCAAGCTGACTGCTGAACATTGAGGTGGTAATATTTGGAGAGGGCCTTGATTAAAAATGAGAATTTACTAGACTAGAGCTTTCCCCATGAAAACTCTTCTTCACACTACTTTTGGAATTGTTTGGATGCCTTAAGATTTCTTTTCCAAATAACTGGTGGCAGGCTGAAGGCAGTATCATGGAATATTGACCACAGAGTTAAATGTTCTATAAGGTAAAACTATTGTTAAAAAGTCACTGGTGTTATGTAATCACCTTCATGTGTTAGTTATTGATCTTGCTGGCTTGCAATTTATAAATGTATTTTTAAAAGCGAGAGTCCATTATGTAGATTTTCTTTCTCTTTCCTTCCTTTCACTGAGTCAATAATTTTAAGATAAGAAAAGAGATATACAAAAGATCTATTTTAGAACACTGATGTCCAGTTTAATCCCTTATTCTTTTCTTCAGTCAAAAGATAAAGTAGGAAGATAACTGGAATCAGTTGGTGACAGAGATGAAAAAAAGAAATTGACTGTGATTACAAACCTCACACCAAAATTATTATTATAGACCTGACTCCCAAATTATGCAGATTGAGACCACATGAAACACATAGTGTAATATTTTTCTATGCATAACTTGTTGGGTGTTTGTTTAAAGACCTTAGATGAAGAACTGGCTCTTGAGATGTTTTCTCTCTCATAATCACAATCTGAATCTGCCCTACCCTCACTTGAGGTTTACATGGAGAGTTTCAAACTGAAATAATGCAAAAATTGCTTATGTGACATAGTGGTGTGGAATGTGGGCTTTGGCTCTAAGTTTGTGATGGGATTGGTGTAGTGTTAGCATGACAATAATCATATACTTGGCAGCATTTTCTCTGAGGCTATTAGACCTGAATGGACAGAAATACTGATGTTTGCAAGTTCCCTCTGGCAGTATGGTGTAAGTGACGTCACTCATATCCTTTCTTTCCATTTTCTGTCTTCCTAAACTCAGTGACCTCAGAGATCATCTAGCTATTCTTTCTATAGTTGATGAACTCAGTCCTGGAGAGTGTAAAGGACCTGCTCAAGGTGTTTTGGCATAGCCAGGTATAGCTTCTGGAAATAATTTCCATTGATCATATTGCTTGCTCTTCAGAACTGTCTAATGAGGTGGCTGGCAAGATGGCCGGATAGGAACAGCTCCAGTCTGCAGCTCCCAGCGAGATCAACGCAGAAGGCAGCTGATTTCTGCATTTCCAACTGAGGTACCCAGCTCATCTCATTGGGGCTGGTTAGACTGTGGGTGCAGCCCATGCAGGGCGAGCTGAAGCAGGGTGGGGCATCACTTCACCTGGGAAGCACAAGGAGCCAGGGAACTCCCTCCCCTAGCCAAGGGAAGCTGTGAGGAACTGTGCCATGAGGAACAGTGCATCCCGGACTAGCTACTATGCTTTTCCCATGGTCTTCACAACCCGCAGACCAGGAGATTCCCTTGGGTGCCTAAACAACCAGGGCCCTGGGTTTCAAGCACAAAAATGGCTGACCGTTTGGGCCAACACAGAGTTAGCTGCAGGAGTTCTTTTTCATGCCCCAGTGGCTACTGGAATGCAAGGGAGAGAGAAATGTTCACTGCTCTGGAAAAGGGGCTGAAGCCAGGGAGCCAGGTGGTCTAGCTGCCTGCATCCCACCACCATGGAGCCCAGCAAGCTAAGATCCAATGGCTTGACATTCTTGCTGCCAGCACCAGGCCTGCCTTACAAGAGCTCCTGAAGGAAGCAATAAATAAGGAAAGGAACAACCAGTACCAGCCACTGCAAAAACATAAAAAATTGTAAAGACCATGGGCACTATGCAGAAACTGCATCAACAAATGGGCAAAATAACCAGTTAGTATCATCAGGACAGGATCAAATTCACACATAACAATATTAACCTTAAATGTAAATGGGCTTAAATGCCCCAGTTCAAAAACACAGACTGGCAAATTGGATAGAGTCAAGACCCATCAGTGTGCTATATTCAGGAGACCCATCTCACATGCAAAGACACACAGAGGCTCACAATGAAGGTGTGGAGGAATATTTATCAAACAAAGAGAAAGCAAAAAAAAAAAAAAAAAGAAAAGCAGGGGTTGCAATTCTAGTCTCTGATGAAACAGAGTTTAAACCAACAAAGATAAAAAAAAAAACAAGAGCATTACATAATGGTAAAGGGATCAATGCAGCAAGAAGAGCTAACTATCCTAAATATATATGCACCCAATACAGGAGTACCCAGATTCATAAAGCAAGTTCTTCGAGACTTACAAAGAGACTTAGACTCCCACACAATAATGCTGGGAGACTTTAACACCTCACTGTCAATATTAGACAGATCAATGATACAGAAAATTCACAAGGATATTCAGGACTCAAACTCAGCTCTGGACCAAGCAGACCTAATAGACATCTATAGAACTCTCCAGCCCAAATCAACAGAACATATATTCTTCAAAGCAACACATTGCACTTATTCTAAAATTGACCACATAATTGCAAGTAAAACACTCAGCAAATGCAAAAGAATGGCAATCACAACAAACAGTCTCTCAGAGACCACAGTGCAATCAAAGTAGAACTCAGGATTAAGAAACTCACTCAAAACCGCACAACTACATGGAAACTGAGCAACCTGCTCCTGAATGACTACTGGGTAAATAACGAAATGAAGGCAGAAATAAATAAGTTATTTGAAATCAATGAGAACAAAGACACAACATAGCAGAATCTCTGTGATATAGCTAAAGCAGTGTTTAGAGGGAAATTTATAGCAATAAATGCCCACAGGAGAAACTGGGAAAGATCTAAAATAGACACCCTAACATTACAATTAAAATAATTAGCGAAGCAAGAGCAAACAAACTCAAAAGCCAGGAGAAGACAGAAGACAAGAAATAAATAGGGTCAGAGCAGAACTGAAGGAGAGAGAGACACAAAAAAACCCTTCAAAAAATCAGTGAATCCAGGAGCTGATTTTTTGAAAAGATTAACAAAATACACCGCTAGCCAGACTTATAAAGAAGAAAAGAGAGAAGAATCAAATAGACACAGTAAAAAATGATAAAGGAGATATCGCCACTGATTCCACAGAAACAGAAACTACCATCAGAGAATACTATAAACATGTCTATGCAAATAAACCAGAAAATCTAGAAGAAACAGATGAATTCCTGTACACACACACCCTCCCAAGACTAAACCTGGAAGCAGTCGATTCCCTGAATAGACCAATGACAAGTTCTGAAATTGAGGCAGTAATTGATAGCCTACCAACCAAAAGAAGCCCAGGACAAGACGGATTCACAGCCTAATTCTACCATTGGTGCAAAGAGGAGCTGGTACCATTCCTTCTGAAACTATTCCAAACAATGGAAAAAGAAGGACTCCTCCCTAACTCATTTTATGAGGCCAGCATCATCCTGCTATCAAAACCTGGCAGAGACACAACAACAACAGCAAAATTTCAGGCCAGTATCCCCGATGAACATCGATGCAAAAATCCTCAATAAAATACTGGCAAACCAGATTCAGCAGCACATCAAAAAACTTACCCACCATGATCAAGTGGGCTTCATCCCTGGGATGCAAGACTGGTTTAACATATGCAAATCAATAAACATAATCTATCACATAAACAGAACCAATGACAAAAACCACACGATTATCTCAATAGATACAGGAAAGGGCTTTGATAATATTCAACACTCCTTCATGCTAAAAACTCTCAATAAACTAGGATTGACGGAACCTATCTCAAAATAATAAGAGCTATTTATGTCAAACCCA
Organism: Colobus angolensis palliatus; assembly: GCF_000951035.1. Lineage (NCBI taxonomy): Eukaryota > Metazoa > Chordata > Mammalia > Primates > Cercopithecidae > Colobus > Colobus angolensis. The sequence goes on along the minus strand of NW_012117389.1, from coordinate 1,891,144 downwards.
CAGCCAATATCATAATGAATGGGCAAAAACTGGAAGCATTCCCTTTGAAAACTGGCAGAAGACAATATGCTCTCTCTCAGCACTCCTATTCAACATTGTATTGGAAGTAGGGGCCAGGGCAATCAGGCAGCAGAAAGAAATAAAGCATATTTAAATAGGAAGAGAGGAAGTCAAATTGTCCCTGTTTGCAGATGACATGATTGTATATTTAGACAATCCCATTGCCTCAGGCCAAAATCTCCTTAAGCTGATAAGCAACTTCAGCAAAGTCTCAGGATAAAAAATCAATGTGCAAAAATCACAAGCATTTCTATACACCAATAATAGACAAACAGAGAGCCAAGCCATGAGTTAACTCCCATTCACAATTGTTGCAAAGAGAATAAAATACTCAGGAATCCAACTTACAAGGGATGTGAAAGACCTCTTCAAGGAGAACTACAAACCACTGCTCAAGGAAATAAGAGAGGACACAAACAAATGGAAAAACATTCCACGCTCCTGGATAGGAAGAAACAATATCGTGAATATGGCCATACTGCCCAAAGTAATTTATAGTTTCAATGCTATCCCTGTCAAGCTATCACTGACTTTCTTCACAGAATTAGAAAAAACTATTTTAATTTCACGAGCCAAAAAAGAGCCTGTATAGCTAAGACGATCCTAAGCAAACAACAAAGCAACAAAGCTGGAGGCATCACACTACCTGACTTCAAACTATACTACAAGGCTACAGTAAGCAAAACAGCATGGTACTGGTACAAAAACAGATGTATAGACCAATGGAACAGAACAGAGGCCTCAGAAATAATGCCATACATCTACAACCATCTGATCTTTGACAAACCTGACAAAAACAAGCAATAGGGAAAGGATTCCCTGTTTAATAAATGGCATTGGGAAAACTGGCTAGCCATATGAAGAAAACTGAAACTGGACCCCTTCCTTACATCTTACACAAAAATTAAGTCAAGATGGATTAAACATAAGACCTAAAACCATGAACACCCTAGAAGAAAACCTAGGCAATATCATTCAGGTCATGGACAAAGACGTCATGACTAAAATACCAAAAGCAATGGCAACAAAAGCCAAAATTGACAAATGGGATCTAATTAAACTAAAGAGCTTCTGAACAGCAAAAGAAACTATCATCAGAGTGAACAGGCAACCTACAGAATGGGAGAAAATTTTTGCATTCTATCCATCAGACAAAGGGCGAACATCCAGAATCTACAAGGAACTTAAATAAATTTACAAGATAAAAACAAACAACCGCATCAAAAAGTGGGCAAGGGATACGAACGGATGCTTCTCAAAAGAAAACATTTATGTGGCCAACAAACATATGAAAAAAAGCTCATCATCACTGGTCATTAGAGAAAGGCAAATCAAAACCACAATGAGATACCATCTCATGCCAGTTAGAATGGCGATCATTGAAACCTCAGGAAACAACAGATCCTGGAGAAGATGTGGAGAAATAGGAATGCTTTTACACTGTTGGTGGCAGTGTGAATTAGTTCAACCATTGTGGAAGACAGTGTGGCGATTCCTCCAGGATCTAGAACCAAAAATACCATCTGACCCACCAATCCCATTACTGGGTATATACCCAAAGGATTATAAATCATTCTACTATAAAGACACATGCACACATATGTTTATTGCAGCACTGTTCACAATAGCAAAGACTTGGAATCAACCCAAATGCCCATCAATGATAGACTGGATAAAGATATTGTGGCACATGGAATACTATGCAACCATAAAAAAGGATGAGTTCATGTCCTTTGCAGGGACGTGAATGAAGCTGGAAACCATCATTCTCAGCAAACTAACACAGGAACAGAAAACTGGACACTGCATATTCTCACTCATAAGTGGGAGTTGAACAATGAGAACACATGGACACAGGGAGGGGAACATCATACCCTTGGGCCTGTTGGGGAGTGGGGGGCTAGGGGAGGGATAGCATTAGGAGAACTACCTAATGTAGATGATGGATTGATGGGTGCAGCAAACCACCATGGCACGTGTATGCCTGTGTAACAAACCTGCACGTTCTGTCCATGTATCCCAGAACTTAAAGTAAAATTTAAAAAAATTTAAATATATATATATT
>NW_012117389.1:1804415-1888324 GCF_000951035.1 Colobus angolensis palliatus | reverse complement strand
TCCTCTGTAACCTTACAAGTCCTATTTTCATCGGGCTATAAAAAGCGAGCGCACGCATTGTTCGAGGCCCTCTTGTATGTTGTGGAACGGAGGGACCAAGTTCGAACTTGCATTAAAGATCCTTGCCGCTTGGCTTTGACTCTGGACTCTGGTGGTCTTCTTCGGGGAATAAATGGTCTGGGCATAACAGGCCCAAGATGTAGCCAGCCGCTCAGCTGGGACTAAAGTACAGATCTTCTGATTTCTTGTAGCACACCATATTGCCTCTGAATTATTTTCTTTCAAAACATAAATTTATGTCCTTTTGGGTTTCTCAAGGAATCACTTCCTATGTCATTCTTTTGACGCTAGTATTCGTTGGCACTTGCAAATTGCCTTAGATTGGTAATTAACTTTTAAAATTTGTAGATATTTTGTTTCTCTAACTTATATTATAATCTCTCTGAAGATTGAGGGCCAGCCAGGTTTTATACTGCCTTTGAATCTTCCTTAGTGTCTAGCCTGTAATATATGCTTGACAAATAGTTGTTTAGTGTCTGATAGTGGAAGTCAGCTGGAGGTTGGTGTATGTCTAATATAAATGTGGAAATTAAAGTCTCTTTTGGTTCTTGGCTCAGGACAAAAAAAGCATCATGGGTAATAAAATTTGCAAGTTTTCTAGCCTAATCAGGTATTATGTAAAATTTGTTTCCTGATTTGACAAAATCTGTATCTGCCAGTGTGTTCTGACTGTTGGAACGTGAATATAAAGATTAATTTGAGATTGCAGACTTCTGCCATAGGGTTTGTGAAATACTACCTAAATTGTCCTCAGAGCTTTCTGATGTCTATCAATAGTGGAAAGTTGATCTTGTTTCTCCTTTAAAGATTTTTGTCTTTAGAGCTTTGTGCAAAGGTTCATCAGAACCTTGGCATCCTGGTGTGTGCTAAGAGCTAGGAAAGTGGAAGCCAGATTACGCATGGGTAGAAAATGAAGAGAGGGCAAGAGGAAGGAAGAAATGGAAAGTGTAAGCCAATGTGAGTAGGAGTTTGGATGCAAGCCCCATGTTTGAATCAGGAAACAAGGCTGTTGGCAGGGCTGATTGTCATCTCCCCAGATGACCTGCTGGCCAGAAAGAGTTAATTGGCCTTAAAACCTGCTGCAGGAATAGCTCAAGAGCTATCAAATTCATCACATGTAACTTTCCACTCAGATTGGTTTTGGGTTCTGATATTTAGGAGTTAAAACATCTTAAAATCATTTCAAATGTTTGTGAAAGTTTATGGGAATTTCATGGAGCAGCAGGGAATTTAATACAAATAAAGTATAAATATAGAGTCATATTTGAGTTTTTACATTGAAATCATATCTTGATGAAGTTAGTTTTAAACAACTATATTTATTGAGGACCCACTGGGGACAAAACACATTCAAGGTATTTTTTTCAGTTTCTTAAATTTTTGCAGGAAAGAAAGAACCAGTCACATCGAAGCAACTTGAATGTTTATAAAGGAAAATCATAGAAGAATGCACATCCTTTACTCTTGAAAAGTTTATGAATAAGCTGCATGGCATAGCAATATCATAATCACAAAGCAGAGAAGATAATCCATTGTTTTCTTGCATAGAGTCATTAGCATTCTAACTTACTCATTCATTTGTAAATCACACATTGAAAAGGAAACAATTAGCACAGTCTTTCACATATTTGTGATAAGTCCTCAGGCCTACTCAGGAAGCTGTTGAAAATGGGCTTGCTGAGTTGTTATTAATGCTTATATATTTTAGAAAAACCATCCGATTTAGAAATTAAATTGATTTTTTTTTTCCTTTTTACAAAATGAAAGTCATCACTACAGGAGGTAGGGAGACAAGCAAGCAGACAAACAATACAGCAGGGCAGAGCCCTGACTGGGGCGCAGGATCTGTTCACATCCCATTTCTGATGAAGGAAGATTATAGCCTAAGAGCATACAGTAGAGGGTTGGATTAGAACTTCCCATCGGAAGCCATCAAGAGGTATTCTCTTTCCCCTATTCTCTTGCACTTATTTCTTTCACAAGTCTTTTTCAGCGTTTTTGGGTACTCTGTTGTACCACCTAAAATAAATTAGGCCTCTAATAATAGTTTTCTTAAGGAAGCAAAAGGAACACAAGCTAGAATTTGCATTTCTCATGTTTCTAATAAGGATTCTTCTTTTAAAAATAGCCCGAAGAATGCATCCTTATTCTTTCAACAAACTTGCATTGGACACTCACCGTCAGCTCTGGGGACACTAAGATGAATAGGGCACAACCTTATTTGCTGGGATCTCATAATCCAGTTGGCTGCTCAGGATAAGTGAAGCGTAAAGGCATTATCAAGGCCCTGTGGGAATTCAGAAGGGAGGAAATGTATTCCTGCTGAGGGACTCAGGGAAGGCTTCCTGGAAGAGGGCAGTTAGAGCTGGACTTTGGCAGACAGGTAGGATCTGCACATGAAGAGATGGGAGGAGATGGGGGCAACTGTCAACATAGTTGAGAAATCATGTGATGTGTTGGCTAACAGTGAGAACGCACCTCTTTCTTGGAGTCTGAGGCTTGGGAAGGGAAATGATGGGAGATCGGGTTAGCAATATAAGTTAAAGCTAGATTGGTAGGGACAGCCTTGAATGTCAGGCCAATGTCTTTGGGACTGTATAGGTAGTGCTAAGACATATCCAGAGAATTAGCTAGGTGGTGACACGAACAGGTATTTACAGCATATTGTGGCAAGAAACATGAGAGTACAAAATGGTTGGAGGCATTGAGGAGGGAGCCATTAGGCTGCCAAGGTGTGAAAGCTGGAGCATAGTCAAGGAAGTTTGCATGAAAGTGATGACATTTTGCTGAACCTTGAAGGATGGATATGAATTCCCCAGGGAATAGGTCGGGAAAGGACATTTCAGGCAGAAAGAGTAGCACCTGCAAAGTCCCAGTCGTCTATGAGGGCATGTTATGCTGAAGAATGGCAATTACTTTGGTATAGAGAATGCAGGTATCTGGGAATTGGGTAGCAAGAGACCAAGCTAGGAAGAGGGTAAAGGCCAGACCCTAGCAGAAGTGGTAGGCCTGGCTGGGTAGTTTCAACTTCAGGGGCTGTATGCAGGAAACAATTGTGATGTGTGCTTTGAGAAATATCGCGCTAGCAGTGGTGAGGAGGATGCATTAGCACAAATGATAAAGGCTTAGCTTGCTGAGGCAGCGGGGTGGCAATGGAGCTAAAATACGTAAAGAAACAGCGTTTGGGGCTTAGAGTCTGGGCAAGACAGAGGGTGGACTGAAGGGATTTAGGGGAAATGGTTTTTATGCTTTAATTAATGCTGTGGTTTTCACAATAGGTCTCTTTGTTTCAAAGGAAATCTTACACAAACTCCATGAAAGATGAGGGCCAAGCTGCATGGAGTTCAGGTGGGAACTGGGCTTGGATCCAAGCCTGCTTGTTCCCTTGAAATCCTACAATTTCATGATGGCTCCTGAGGTACCTCCTTGAACCCTTTGTAGTTCAGCAAATGCAGTTTGAAAGCCACTGCCCTGAAAAGATACATGTGCTCCACCAAAAGCCCAGGCCTTTGCCCTCCATGCTGCTGGGAGAGGGAAACTAGCCTCTTGCTGTCATGGTTGCGCACTGAGAAGGCAGGCTTCTCTGGAGACAATCAACTTGATCTCTTTTAGAGGCTCTCACTGATCTTGGTCACTGGTGAGGCATCTGGAGTATTCTTTGATACTTAGGGACATTGTAGTTCCTGAGGCATTTTGGACAATTGTTTGTGTCCAATCAGACTGAATTCATGAAAGGGATTTCTGGGTTCTAGGTAGAAAGCAGGGCCAGGCGCAGTGGCTTATGCCTGTAATCCTAGTTCTTTGGGAGGCTGAGGCAGGAGGATCCCTTGAGATCAGGAGTTCAAGCTGTGATTGCACCACTGTATTCCAGCCTGGGCAACAGAGCAAGGCCTGTCTCTTTAAAAAATACAAGCAAGCAAGCAGGGGATGAAAGAGGTGTCTAGGCCAGAGACAAGCAAGGGGAGCTGGAGACAGGGCCATTGCACCAGGATGTTTGGCCCTCAGGCTCTGTGGGGCTGATATTCAGACAGTGCTTTTGGCAGATGACGAGGAACTGCAGTCTTCCAGAGGGATTACCTTTTTCTAATTCATACAAAGGCACCTTATGCTCTAGCATTGGATATTTGGGAAGACAGCATGAAGAGGTGGTGAAGAGCAAGAGATAAATGGGGAGTTGGAGTTGGAATCAAATGTCTGCCCAACGCTTATGAGGTGTGTGACCTTGCACAGCTTCCCTAATCTCTTGGATCATCAGCTTCATTCTCTATGAGACATAAATAATACTAGTACCTCCTGTTGTGGGCTTTTATGAAGATTAAAGAAGATAATTTGTATAAAGTACTTAACACAGTGCCTGGTACATAGTAAGTGTTCAATATATTTTGGCTGTTAATATTCTCTATTTGTAATCAGAACACTGTGTACTCCATTACAGCAGTAACTTCAGACTTCATATCTCAGTTCAACAACATAGGCATGAGCATCTTCTATTTTCAGTTATGTCCTATAAAAGAACTACAAGGAATGACTACTAGCATGGATTGTAAAAATTACTAGATGTATTTCAGATACAAAATTGGATGCTATGGTGAATAATCCAGGGAGAACTCGTGGACCCACCGCTTAGCTTGGTAAAACATTACTGGTGCAGTTAAAGCTCCTTGTGTATCCCTCACTGATATTCCCTTCCTTCTTGCCTAGAGGGTACCAAGTTTCTGAATTTGGCATGAATAACTTTCATGAATGTTTTAATATTGCTATTACATTTGTAGCTATCTGTAAAGAATATATAATGTTTTCATTATTTTAACTTTATGTAGAAGACCTTTTACTGTATTTTTTCTTCAACAGCCCTCTTTTTCCCCCCTCAACATTTACCTAACATCGATATTAACATATACTTGTTGCTGTACATAAGGTAGGGAAGTAATAAAAATTGTTATTTATTATGGAGAAGAGTGTCCGCTTTTTGTTGTAAAATTAAAAAGAAAAATTTAAAATACTAAATGTATTTGAAATTGACTTTCTGAAACACATAGGCAGAATGAGAGTTAGTTTTTGGAATTTTCTCTGACATACCTACAGGCCACTCATAATTATAGGGTACCAAAACCTGCATCTTATTAAACCTCGATTGAATGGTTGTATTGATGGAACATCCACAATTCTGTTTACATAACACTTGCTTGGATTTGGAGACTTGGCATCTTGACTACTAAGTATGAAACTGTCTTGAAAAATAGTTGGGTTCATGAAAGGTTTTAAATGGAATAGCATGCATCTATATACCATTCTCTCACGTTTATTCATTTGAGTGTGAAATAGTATCCTAGTTTTCATTTTCAACTCCAGAGTCTTATATTTGTGAAATATGATGTCTTCTCTTTAGCTATAATTGCATGATTTTTGAAAGGATAGATATTGGAGTTTATATTCTGGTAAAGTTGCATCGTTATAGTTTGCAAATTATTAATCCACAGCACTTATACTTTACTGTTTGAAAGGAGTCTTATGCTTTTTTCTTTTAAAGCAGAATATGGCATATACATTAATACATTGTCCCACATTTTTTGCTAAGTGGAATGTGTCTGACTTTGTGGGCTGATGAATGATGCCATATTTATTTCTGAATCAATCTTGTGACTTATCAGTGCAGTTATCACTTATGTGCTCTGAGACTTTTAGCTGGGACTCCAGAGACATTGATGATTTTTATCATTATGTATCACTCATAAAGGATCAGGGTCAGTTGAGGCTTTGACACCTGGCCATGTATTTGATGTATTGGCTTTGTTGGATGTAACTCATCTGGCACAATGTTATTACCACATCACTAAGTGAGATGTCCTCATTTTCAGATGTTGCCAACATTAATATCTCAGATTTCAGGAACAAAAAGTTACCTAGGGTGAGTTGAGTGACATGACATGTGTGTGTACATACATGAATGTATTTGCTGACTTGACTTTTGCTTATCTTTATCTCTGTAATTAGAATATATCTTGTTTTGATTAAATTAAACCTGCCATTTTCCCATAATCATTTATCAAATGTTCTTATATGCCAGCTACTATGCCAAGTACAGGGTATATACAAGTTACTCTTGAAGAGCTTACAGTCCAATAAGGGAGACAGTGTACTTTGTCAGGTGCTTCCATTGACTTATGCACAATATATTAGAGGAACAGAAAAGGAAGGAGATATTTGTTTATATAATACTTGCTCAAGGGAAGCTTCTCAGAAGGGGTGATATTTGATGTGAGTCTTACTGGGTAAATAGGAGTTTGCCAAATTGAATGCAGAGGGTATATCATTTGCAAAGGCACAGAAGTATAAAAGAGGACAATGAGTTTGGCAAGCATATGTGAGGGTAAGAGGGAGGCTGAAAACTGAGGTTGGGCCAGATCATGAAGGGTCTCATGTATTGTGATAAGGAGCTTGGGTGTTATCTTTTAAGGGGAATTGAAGGAGTGTTTCATGTGGAAAAGTGAAATTTTCATATGGAAAAGGTTTTAGGGAGGGTTTCTTAGTCTATTTTGTGTGATTATAACAAAAGATCAGAGACTGAGTGATTTATAAAGAAAAGAAGTTTATTTAGCTAATGGTTCTAGAGGCTAGGAAGTCCAGTGGCTTGGTGTCTGGCATCTGTAAGGCCCTCATGACCTAAATACCTCCAACTGGGCCACTGTTGCATCGAGAATTAAATGTCAACATGAGTTTTGGATGGGGGTATTCAAACCACAGAATTCTGCCCCTGGATCCCCCCAAATCATGTCCTTTTTACATACAAAATATATTCATTCCATCCAAATAGCCTTTAAGCCTTATTTATTTCAGCACTATATTAGTCCGTTCTCACACTGCTAATAAAGGTACTAGGCAATTTATAAAGGAAAGATGTTTAATTGACTCACAGCTCAGTATGGCTGGGGAAGACTCAGGAAACTTACTTACAATCATGGCAGAAGGGGTAGCAAATATGTCCTTCTTCACATGGCTGCAGGAGAGAGAAGAAAGAACCAAGCAAAGGGGGAAACCCCTTATAAAACCATCAGATCCTGGGAAAACTTACTATCACGAGAATAGCTTAGGGGTAGCTGCCCCCATGATTCAATTACCTCCCAGTGGGTCCCTCACATGACACTTGGGGATTATGGGAACTACAAGATGAGATTTGGGTGGGGACACAGCCAAACCAGATAATTCCTTGACCTTCCCCTCCCAAATCTCATGTCCTCACATTTTAAAACACAATCATGCCCTTCCAACAGTCCTCCGTAGTCTTAACTCATTCCAGCATTAACCCAAAAGTCCAACTCCAAAGTTTCATCTGAGACAAGGCAAGTGCCTTCTTCCTATGAGACTGTAAAATCAAAAGCAAGTTAGTTACTTCCTAGACACAATGGAGGTACAGGCATTGGGGCAATACACCCATTCCAAATGGGAGAAAATGGCCAAAACAAAGGGGCTACAGGTCTCATGCACATCTGAAATCCAACAGGGCAGTCATTAAACCTTAACATTCCAAAATGATCTCCTTTGACTCCATGTCTCACATCCAGGGCATACATATCTGAGATCAGGTATTTATAAAGGAAAGTTTTAATTGACTCACAATTCAGCATGGCTTGGGAGGTCTCAGGAAACTTACAATCATGGTGGAAGGGGAAGCAAACATGCCCTTCTTCACATGGCAGCAGGAGAGATAAGAATGATAACCAAGCAAAGGGGGAAGCCCATTATAAAACCATCAGATCTTGTGAGAACTTACTCACTATCACAAGAATAGCATGGGAGAGAGAAACCGCCCCCATGATTCAGTTACCTCCCACTGGGTCCCTCCCACAACATGTGGAGGCTATGGGAACTGTAATTCAAGATAAGATTTCGGTGGGGACACCACCACACCATATGAAGCAGCAACTCAAAAGTCCAAAGTCAAGAGTCTAATCTGAGACTCAAGGCATGATTCATCCTGAGGCAAATTCCCTCTAGCAGTGAGCCTCTGAAATCAAAAGAAGTTATGTACTTCCAAAATACAATGATGGGACAAGCATAGGATAGTCATTCCCATTCCAAGAGGGATAAATAGGGAAGAAGAAAGGAGTATCAGGCCTCAAAACCCAACATGGTAACCACATTTAGTTTTAAACCTGGGGGATAATCTTCCACTCCACATGCCACCTCCTGGACACACTGGGGCGAGGGTTGGGCCCCATGGCCTTGGGCAGTCCCACCCCTATGGCTTTGCTGCTATTAAGGGAGGAATCCATTTTTTATATTGTTTTATGTTTAATTTCTGTCTTTAAAGAAAGAGGAAGAAAAAACTGAAAGGCAGAAATGAAATTTATAGGTAGACAGTCTGGAGTACCCTGGGCCTGGTAGTTAAAGATTGACCCCTGACCTAATTGGTTCTGTTATTTGTAGATTACAGGCATTGTATAGAAATGCACTGTGAAAATCCCTATCTTGTTTTGTTCCGATCTAATTACCGGTGCTTGCAGCCCCCAGTCACCTACCCTGCTTGCTCAATCAATCATGACACTCTCATACGCACCCCCTTAGAGTTGTGAGCCCTTAAAAGGGACAGGAATTGCCCACTCGGAGAGCTCGGCTCCTGAGACAGAAGTCTTGCCAATGCCCCCGGCCGAATAAATCCCTTCCTTCTTTAACTTGGTGTCTGAGGAGTTTTGTCTGTGGCTCATCCTGCTACATTTCTTGGTTCCCTGACGGGAAGCGAGGTGATTGGCGGATGGTTGAGGCAGCTCCTTAGGCGGCTTGAGCCTGCCCTGTGGAACATCCCTGCGGGGGACTCCGACCAGCCCCAGCAATGCGAATCCTGGGAGCGCTCCTGGGTAGGCTTGACCCAGTGGGACGCCTCGCCAGAGCAGTCAAGCCTCGCCAGAGCAGTGTGTGGCAGGCCCCCGTGGAGGATCAACGCAGTGGCTGAACACCGGAAAGGAACGGGCACTTGGAGTCTGGATATCTAAAACTTGGTAAGACTAGTCTTTAAAACTTGCCCACTCTGTTTGAGTGGAAGCGTGGCCTGATCACCCATGGTGTGCCTTTATGGGCACTTTGGTTTTGGTTTTGATTTGGTTTGATTTGCTTGACGGGACCGGTCTTGGGAACTTGCCCACTCCATTTGAGTGGAAGCGTGGCCTGATCACTCACGGCCTGCCTTTATCAGCACTTTGATTTTGGTTTTGACTTGGTTTAAATTGCTTGACCGGATTGGTCTTGGGAACTTGCCTACTCCATTTGAGTGGAAGCGTGGCCTGATCACCCTCGGTGTGCCTGTACCGGCACTTTGGTTTTTGTTTTTGACTGGACTTGGATTACTTGATACTTTGGTTTTGGTCTTGACCCGGCTTGAATTTCTGGATACTCTGATTTTGGTTTTGATTTTGGTTTTGTGTAAACTACAAAAGTGTGTGTGTGCCCTTTTTACCCGTTCTTTGTTTTGTGGTGTGCATGTGGTGTGAGCGTGGTGTTTTGTCTTGAGTAAACATGGGTGAGGCACAAAGTAAGCCCACCCCACTAGGAACTATGTTGACAAATTTCAAGAAAAAGGATTTAAGGAAGACTATGGAGCACTATGACACCAGAAAAACTTAAAACTTTGTGTAAGATAGAGTGGCCAGCACTGGAGGTAGGGGTGGCCATTAGAAAGAAGCCTGGGGAGGTCCCTTATTTCAAAGGTATAATATAACACAAGGTGACTTGTAAGCCAGGGAACCCAGACCAATTCCTGTACATAGACACTTGGTTACAGCTGGTTTTAGACCCCCCCGCCCCCAACACTCAGTGGTTAAGAAAACAGCCGCATAAGCGGCTGGCAGAGGCAAGGAAAGACCAGCAGAGAGAAAAAAAGGAAAGAGACAAAGAGGAAAAGAGGCAAAGAGAGAGAGAGGAAGAGACAGACAAAGAGGGAGTCAAGGAGAGAGAGAGAGAAAAAAAGAGAGAGACAGAGAGAAGAGACAGAGGCAAAAGAGACAAAGAGAGACAGAGAAAGTCAAAGAAAAAAAAAGAGAGAGAAAGTCAAAGAAAAAAAAGAGATAATACAAGGAGTTAAAAAAAGAAAAAAACAGTGTACACTATTCCTTTAAAAGCCATCATACCAATTCTAATTTGGACAAAATAAGATCTTATTAATAGCAAAGAATAATTAAAATCCCAAACTTACAAGGTTTTCAACAAAAGTAAAGTCTGCTAAAAGTTAACAGTGTAACATGTATTATAGTAACTTATATTCTTGTGGCCTTAGATAGTCTAGTCCACAGACATGAAAAAAGGTTCGTGTTGAAAAAAAATGGTTATCATCTTCCAAAAAAAAAAAAGAAAAAAAGGGGGGGTTAAATTTATATAACAAGAGTGTTATATAGTACATTCTTGTCCTAAAATAAATTAACTGGTTGTTTAAAAAAAAAAAGTGTTTGTAATAAGTCAGAAAGTTAAGGCATGTTGAAAAATTGCCTGTAAAAGTCGTAAAACAAAAAAAGTTCTAAAAAAGTGTTAAAAAAATTTATGCAAAAAATGTTGTATAATTTAAAAGTAACTAGGCCTCCTAAATGTAAAACTATTAAAAAAACCAGTTTATGTATAAGGTGTATAAAAAAGCAAAATATACCTTTAGTAAAAGGATTATAAGAAGGCATAAAAATATACATTTTTACCTACATTAAAAAGTTAACATTATTGTTTTAAAGGTTTAAGCAAGTTTTAAAATGTTAATTGTAAAAAACATTCTGTGTGTAAACATATTAACTAAAGTTAAAGAAGTATCATGCAATTTTTCTGTAAACTGGACACTAAAATAAAAGCATAACAGGTTTTTTTTAAAGCACCAACCTGCTCTTTAACAAAAATTATAAAAGGTTAAAAAGAGTCTATAAAATCTTACCTTATGGTCAAACATTAAAAATTAAATAAGTATATCTACAAGGTTTTATTAAAATTAAGTTTAACATTAATAACACACTAATATAAAGATAGAATTTAACTTATCTGGTATAAAAATCATACGAGAAACATTGTTAAATATAAAATGGTATTTGGCTTTCTTTGGTTTAAAAACTAATAAAAATATGTACTAAAGAAAATTTCTCAGTAAAAAGACACTAAGAACTATAAAGTTCACTGCCAAGGTCCCCACATTTAAAACAAAAGGTCAATTTCTTAAAAATTATATACTTGGTTTATCTTCCACTTTCCTTTCTCACAAACAAACAAACAAACAAAAAACTACTAAAAGTCTTTTAGCACAAGTACCTCCCCTAGAATTTCTGGTAAACCAGCACCAGCCTGAAGATCACATTCTCATCAAAAGGTTAAAAAAAAAAAAAAAAAAAAAACTTAAGCCAGTCTGGAAAGGACCTTACTTTGTGCTGCTAACCACCAAGACTGATGTTCATATAGCAAAAAAAGAATCGACTCATCACACCCGAGTCAAGAAAGTGCCACCCCTCCAGAGTTGTGGGCCATAGTCCCAGGGGAAAACCCTACCAAACTAAAGCTAAGAAAAATTTAACTATTTTAATCTATTACATTACTCTTTCTTCTTTCTTCATTCTATTACTGACCATCTAGTTATTAATACAACCAAGTCAATTTCGCCTCAAACTATTACATTTAATACTTGCCTTGTTATACACTGTGAGGAATTGCCAAGTCAAAGACAGCTTTCTACTTCAGAAAAGTACTTCTGTCCCTCCTGATTCTCCTCAGACTAGGCATTAGTAAACTAGGACCATTTAATCCAGGAAAATTTCAATAAAGACCCCAGTGCCAACCCAGGAGTGTTGCCCCCCGATGTAAAACTTTAATGCCATAGTTGGTCCAACGTTCTGTGAACCACTAAAGAGCAAGGATGGACTATCCCAACTGGTTTTTGTAATCTCCCTAAAACCAGACATTCATTTTACTAGGGGATAATAGAAGTTAAAGACTTAAAACAAACTTTAGCAATTAAGACAGGATACCAAGATGCAAATGCCTGGTTAAAATAAATCAAATATTCCATCTACACATTAAACAAAAGCAACTGTTATACTTGTACACGTGACAGGCCAGAGGCCCAGATTGTCCCCCTTCCACTAAGGTGGTCCTCCAGTAGACCAGGCGTAGGCTACATAATAGCTCTTTTCCAGGATTCTACAGCCTAAAGTACTAAGTCACGCCAAGCTCTCTCTACTATATCCCAAATCCCTGCGGGTCAGCCCCCAAGGGCCATCCAGCTTCCATCTCCCAACAGTAAGTTCATTTCGTGTCTCTTGTGACAGGGAAAAACCTTAACATTCCTTCAAGACCTAAAAGAATACAGTGAACTTAAAAATTTTCAAAAGCTTATCAATCAGTCAGTCCTTGTTCCTCCCTAAACAGATGTGTAATGGTATTGTAGTGGACCTTTACTAGACACTCTGCTAAATAACTGGAGTGGCACTTGTACTTTAGTCCAATTGACTATCCCTTTCACCCTGACATTTCATCAACCAAAATAATAATAATAATAATAATAATAATAAGACATCATAAAGCGAGAAAAGCTCCTTATGGGTCTTTCGACCATCATGTCTATTTAGACACAATTGGAGTCCCACGAGGAATACCAGATCAATTTAAAACTTAAAATCAAATAACTACAGAATTTAAGTCAATATTTTAATAGATGACAGTTGATAAAAATGTAAATTAAATAAACTACATCTATTACAACCAACAACAAACTTTTCGTAAGTTAAAAAAAAACTCATGTCAGCCTCAGCCCTGAGACTAACTAACCTGACAAAACTCTTTACACTCTATGTGTCAAAAAAATAAAAATAAAAAATGACAGTTAAAGTTTTAACCCAGACTTTGGGGCCTGGCCAAGGCCAGTGGCCTATCTCTCAAAACAACTAGACAGAGCTTCCAAAGGCTGGCCCCCAGGTCTAAGGGCCCTAACAACAAAGGCCCTGTTAACACAAAAAGCAAATAAACTAACCCTTAGACAAAACCTGAATATAAAGGCCCCCCCATGCTATGGTAACTTTAATAAATACCAAAGGACATCCTTGGTTAGCAAATACTAGATTGACCAAGTACCAAAGCTTGCTATGTGAAAATCCCCACATAACCATTGAAGTTTACAAAACCCTGAACCCCACCACCTTGCTCCCGGTGTCAGAGAGCCCAGTTGAACGTAACTGTGTAGAGGTGTTGGACTCAGTTTATTCTAGCAGGCCCAACCTCCAAGACCATCCTTAAACATTAGTAGACTATAAGCAGTATGTGGACAGAAGCAGCTTCGCCAGCCCCTGCACAGTGACTCTAAAAAAGACGACAAGCCCTGCTCCAGTCACACCCGGAAGCTGACTGGTCCACACACGACCAAAACCTGAAAAAACTCATTGCGGAACTCACTTTCCTTAAAATTTGGACTTGTACAGTAAGGACTTCCACTGACCTTCCTCAGACTGAGGACTGTTCCCAGTGTATACATCGAGTCACTGAGGTAGGACAAAGGTTACTACGGTCCTATTATTTTACGGTTATTATAAGTGTACTAAAACTCTAAAAAGAACTTGTTTGTATAATATTATTCTATACAAGGTATGGAGCTCAGAAAATGACCAACCTAATGTGTGTTATGACCCATCTAAGCGTCCCATGACCACAGTTCTTGAAATAAAGACTAAGGACTGGTAAAAACCCATAAACAATATAAACAAAGTGTTAGCCAAAACCAAAAAAAAGAAAAAAAAAAAAAAGGGTGCCCAAATAAGTCACCTTAAAATTTAATGCCTGTACTGTCATTAATAGTAATAAGTTAAAAATAAGGTATAGTTCTCTTAATTTAAAAAAGACTATATGGAGCCGGGCGCGGTGGCTCAAGCCTGTAATCCCAGCACTTTGGGAGGCTGAGACGGGCAGATCACGAGGTCAGGAGATCGAGACCATCCTGGCTAACCCGGTGAAACCCCGTCTCTACTAAAAAATACAAAAAACTAGCCGGGCGAGGTGGTGGGCGCCTGTAGTCCCAGCTGCTCGGGAGGCTGAGGCAGGAGAATGGTGGGAACCCGGGAGGCGGAGCTTGCAGTGAGCTGAGATCCGGCCACCGCACTCCAGCCTGGGCGACAGAGCCAGACTCCGTCTCAAAAAAAAAAAAAAGACTATATGACAAACAATAAGTACATCTGTCATAAATTAAAACTGTATAAAAATAAATGTAAATACTAGTCTTGTGTCATTTAGGCCACTTAAAAAAAAAACCCTTAAAGGTAGTTATAACCAATCCCCTTAATCCTTACTAAAAAAAAAAAGAGCATATGACCTTAAAAATTGACAGGGCCAGACTGAATCCTCAAGTAAATATCTTGGTTCGAGAAAAAGTTTACGAATGCTCTCCTGAGCCAGTGTTTCAAACTTTCTATAATAAACTAAATGTGCCAGTACCAGAAATTCCAGAAAAAACAAAAACTTTGTTTCTGCTATTAGCCAAGCATGTAACACAGTCTCTCAATGTCACTTCATGTTATGTATGTAAAAAAACTGTAATAAAAAATCAATGGCCATAGAAAGCCCGAGAATTAGTACCTACAGACCCAGTTCCTAATAAATTCCCAGCTCAAAAAAGTCACCCTAATAATTTCTGGGTCCTAAAAGCCTCAATTATTAGACAATATTACATAACAACACCACCAAAAATTCACTCACCCCGTAGGACGACTTAGTTGTCTACAACAGAAACTGTACAATGGTACCGCAAAAACAGTCCTAATTCCCAAAGTTGCAAGCCGTGTGGACCCACCCAGAGTCCCACCGGGACTGGACAGTCCCCACTGAATTATACTAAATATGTGGGCATAGAACTTACGCCAAATTACCTGACCAGTGGACAGGTAGTTATATTATTGACACTATAAAACCATCTTTCTTCCTACTACCCATAAAAACAGACAAACTCCTGGGCTTCCCTGTCTATACTTCCCACACACAAAAAAAACATAGCTATAAAAAATTAAACAAAAATAAATGGCCCCCTAAAAAAATCATACAATATTATAGGCCTACTACTTTGACACAAAATGACTGGTGGAAATACCGGACCTCCTTTTACATAATCAACCAAATTATATGATTACAAACTGTCTTAAAAATAATCACTAATAAAACCGGCAGAGCCTTGACTATTCTGGCCCGGAAAAAACTCAAATAAAAAATACTATGTATCAAAATAAATTAACTCTTGACTACTTGCTATCAACTAAAAAAAAAAATCTGTAAAAAATTTAACCTTACTAATTGCTGCCTACACATAAATAATCAAGGACAAGTAGTTAAAAACATGGTTAAAAGTATGACAGAACTGGCACATGTGCCCGTGCAAGTGTGACATAAATTTAATTCTAGGGCCATGTTTAAAAAATGGCTCCCAACACTAAAAAATTTAAAACTCTTATAATAAAAATTATAATAGTAATAAAAACCTACTTACTACTCCCTTATTTACTACCTGTACTTCTTCAAATAATAAAAAACTTCATCACTACCTTAGTTCACCATAATATACAAGTGTACTATATAAATCACTATCCATCTGTCTTACAGAAAGACATAAATAACAAAAATAAAAGTAAAAACTCCCACTAATAAAATAAGTCAAAGTCTCAAAATGGGGGAATAAGGGAGGAGACCACCCCTCATATCGTCTTATGCCCAATTTCTGCCTCCAAAGAAAGAAGTAAAAACTAAAAGGCAGAAATGAAATCCACAGGCAGACAGCCCGGGGCCACACTCTGGGTCTGGTAGTTAAAGATCCACCCCTGACCTAATCGGTTCTGTTATTTGTAGATTACAGGCATTGTATAGAAAAAGCACTGTGAAAATCCCTATCCTGTTTTGTTCTGATCTAATTACTGGTGCATGCAGCCCCCAGTCACGTACCCACTACTTAATCAATCACGACCCTCTCACACGCACCCCCTTAAAGTTGTAAGCCCTTAAAAGGGACAGAAATTGCCCACTCAAAAAACTCAACTCTTAAGACAGAAGTCTTGCCAATGCTCCCGGCCGAATAAATCCCTTCCTTCTTTAACTTGATGTCTGAGGAGTTTTGTCTGTGGCTCATCCTACTGCACTATCACAAGTTTGAGTTGGATGTCTGTGGGTTTTTCAGGCTGATATAGCAATTTGGTAGCTGTACTGTTCTGGGCTGCTTGCAACAGTCCTGCTCCTGAGGCTGCACTAAGTATTGCCTTGGTGGAGCTCTCTGTGGTGGCTCCAACCCTGTGGCAAGTCTCTGCCTTAATCCCCAGGCTGTTTGATAACCTCTTTTGAAATCTAAATGGAGACTATCCTACCCCCACAGTTCTTGCATTCTTTGGGCCTGCAGGATTAGTACCATGTGGATGCAACAAAGCTTAATGGCTTGTACCTCCCAGAGTGGGAGATTGAGGCACACCTTGCGCCGCTTGAAACACAGATGGGGCAAAGTAGGGAACAAAGCTCCAGAACGTGGGGAGCAGTGTCCTGAAGCCACACAGGGCAGTGAACTTTTGGAGGCCACCCAGGCCTGTTCCCTCAAACCATTCTGCCCTCTGAGAGCTCTGGGCCCCTGATGGAAGGGGCGGAGTAAAAAGTATCCAAAGTACTTTTGGGTTTTTTCTCCCATTGTTCTGATGGCTGGCACCTGGCTCCCTTCTAGCCCTACCAATCTCCTTAACAAATGGTCATTGGCCTCACTCTTGCAAGCTTTTTCGGTTTTTATGTGGCAGGCTGCAGATTTTCCAAATCTTTCTGTTCTGCTACTCCCTTATAATTATAAAATTTATCTTTAAGTCATTTCTTTCCTTTTGCATCTCACTTTATGTGGTTAAAAGTAGCCAATCATCATCCTGAATGGTATGCTGCTTAGATATTTCTTCTGCCAGATATCCTAGTTCATCATTTTCTGCATTCCATAAAATCCTAGGACATGGACACAATTCTGCCAAGTCAATTGCAACTGTACAACAAGGATGCCACCTACTACAGTTTCCAATACCTTGTTTCTCATTTCCATCTGAGAGTTTGTCAGAATGGACTTTAACGTGCATATTTCTACCAGTATTCTGATCACAACCACTTAAGTAATCCCTAAGACGTTCCAGACTTTCTCTAGTCTTCTTTTCTTCTGAGCCCTCCCCAGAATCTCCCTTAATGCCCTATTCACAGCAATCTAGGGTTTTTTAAACTTGCTCCTATAGGTTCTTGTTTTTTTTTTTCAGTATAGCAACCATTCTTATTTTATTTAAAGTACAGATAAGAAAAGATAAAATAATATTAAGTAGTTCATTTACTATTGTGATGATTAACTTTATCAACTTAGCTAAGCTATAAGTACTCAGTTCTTCACACATCAGTCCAAATGTTGCTGTGAATGTATTTTTTTAATAGAATTCTCCATTTATTTATTTATTTGAGACAAGGTCTCACTCTGTCACCCAGGTTGGAGTGCAGTGGTGCGATTTGGCTCAGTGTAGCCTCAGCCTCCTGGGCTTAAGCAATTCTCCCACCTCGGCTTCCCGAGTAGCTAGGACTACAGGCACATCTCATGATGCCCGGCAAAATGTGTTAATTTTTGTAGTGACAGGGTCTTGCTATGTTGCCCAAGCTGCTGGCTCTCAAACTCCTGGGCTTAAGTGATCCACCCACCTTGGCTCTAAAAGTGCGGAGATTACAGACGTGAGTCACTGCACCTGGCTAATGGTACTTTTATATGTGATTTGACATTAAAGTCAGTAGACCTTAAGAAAAAAAGATGAATCTCCATAATTACATGGTCCTCATCCAGTCAGTTGGAAACGTTATTAGCAAAAACTGAGGTTCCCTGACACAGAAGGAATTATCCACAAAACTAGCACATGAAAACCCAGCCTGAATTTCCAGCCTGCAAG
This sequence comes from Colobus angolensis palliatus, assembly GCF_000951035.1. NCBI lineage: Eukaryota > Metazoa > Chordata > Mammalia > Primates > Cercopithecidae > Colobus > Colobus angolensis. The sequence goes on along the minus strand of NW_012117389.1, from coordinate 1,870,349 downwards.
CCTGCCCTGCAAATTTCAGAGTTCTCAGTCCCCACCTCAACTTTATCATAAATACTTCAGTTTTGGTTGTTCACAAAGTACGATTCCTGATTTGGAATATTTGGGGGGAATATTCTAGAGGAAAAATACATACCAAATAAGCATGCTGTGCTCAGTCATTCCAACTTAAATTCATAATGCTGCTTGAACATACTGTTTCTGGATCTCTAATACACAGCATCCTTAGACTGGATTTGCCTAAGAAAACTTAAGGAAAATTTTAGAGTTGCTGAGTTCATTTGATAGAAACAGACATTAACAGAAATAATAATGGTGGTGATAGTAGTGGTGGCAGTAATAATAGTAGTAGTAGAAGATAGCAGTGGAAGGTGGGGCTCATTATAATCTGATCTAGTACAAAGTGCCTGGGTCTAAATCAGAAATACCTGGGTTTGAGTCCTTGCTTTGTCACTTAAAATTAGTCATGTGACCTTTGGCAAATGATACAGCTTCTGAGTTTTAGTTTGCTTATCAGTGAAATAGGGATGACAATTCCTACATTACAGGGCTATAGTAAGGAAATAATAATAATAATAATAATCAGATTTACAGTGTATTTCACATGACTGGCATATGGTAGATGCTCAGCAAATGTCACTTTCCTTTCCATTCTCTTCTCATATTGGCAGTTTGCCCTTCTAATGGTTCCTGGAATAGTGTCTTGTGCTCCTAGATTTTCCCAGCCACCTCTGTTTGGTTCTTGTTTTCTTCAGATGACTTTTTGGTGTTTACTTAGTTTCCTTAGTGTTTTACTTCTCATTTCAATTTCACATAAAGCAATGACATAAGGACCAGGTACTTTTTTCTCACCTTCATTTATTGGGGCCCATAAAGCTTAAACTTGTTGGCTTGTGGACTGCAGTGTACTTTTTCTCACCTTAGATGTGAAGTACGTGCCCCATGGTAGAGTTACTGAATAAATATCTGGGAGTGGGCTCTGATTTTGTTAAGAATGGTAGAATATGTTAGAATAAATACTATCATAAGCTCCCTTGATTATTCTTGTGCATACTAAAGTTGGAGAACGACTGAGGCCTGTGGGCTTTAAGGTTGAAGTCCTCGGTTTCTAACTGGCTGTTGGCCAGAGACCACACTCAGTTTCTTGCCACATGAGCCTTCCCAATAAGACTCCTTGCTTATTCAAAGCCAGTAAGGGAGTCACTTAGCAATATAAATGTTATATTTTGATGCACTGTAATCATGTACACATAATCAAATTGGTCTTATCACCTTGGCAATGTCCTGTTGGTTAGAAGCAAGTCAGGCTTAAAGGGAGGAGTTTATACAGGGGCATGAATACCAGGAAGCAGAGATCATGGGGGCCACCTTAGAGCCTGTCCCCATGGAATGTGAGGGGAGAGGGGAAATGGTAAATTCAGTTGTCTGCATGTGACATTTAAAAAACTTGTGGGCAAAGGTGGATTTATCATGAATCTAAAGAAGTTTCGTGTGATTTATTTTCTCTCACTGGAGAAGACTCTGCTGCCCAGAGCTCACCCTGAAAAACAGCCCCCAGCTGTGGCTTGCATATCCCTGGCCTATCAGCTTTTACCAGGAGGTGGTCATTAGCAGTGGAAATCCCTAAACCATGATCCCAAGCACTTTCTGAAGAGTGGGGAGGACGAGCTCCAGAAGACTGCTTTTGTATCTGGTCTGGTGTTCTTTGGGAGCTCATGTTAAGCAGAGGAGAAAAATTGGCTTCTCAGACAAGCATTTCCCCACTCTTCTGCGCTCATCTTCAGTTCACCAGGCATCTACATCTCCAGGGCAAACATGCCTCTGAAGACTGCTGGAGCGAGTCTCCTGTGCTGTGGCCAGTAAGAACTTTTTCACATTTCTGCCTTTCTTCCTGTCCCCAGAAACTTACAGTCCCTACCCTAGAATGGTGAGTCAAAGTAGTCCATGATTAGCTGCAGTGTCCTGAAGATAACTTATGGAGACAAACTAAAAAGTCAAAGAAGTTGTATCCCTCCACCTGTCATCTGAGTGTTGGGGATTTCTTTGCCTAAGTTGGTGACTTGGGAGACTTTCTTTCTAGTAGATACTTGTTGGCCAGCACTGACCTGGAAGGGCCTATAGAGAGACAGAGCTGGAGGAGGCCCTACAGCGTCTTCAGCGCTGGGTCTCATGTTATTACATGTAAATTAGAGATCCTCAATATCAAAATGTAGCTACTAGATGACAATGGGCCACAAACAACAACAAAAGGTGCAATTGCTTTTCATTAAGAAGAGGCTTCAAGACACGAAAAGTAGGGTCTGCAATAGCATAAATGATGTAGCAGGTAGTCAGGAGCCATGGACCCTGAGGGTATGGGGGTGTCATTAATGCTTAACGTACTAAATATGCACACCTAGTTTTAGCTATAGACTAAATGATTAATATGGCCTGTGTATGTGCTCCTGTTTTTCACAAGTATATGCATACTCTTGTGATGGCAGGATACGAAATAGGCTCTGGAACCAGACTGCATGTTTTGAGATTGTCCATTTAGAACATACAAGCTTTGTATGTATTTATAATGATGCTAGACAAATTGCTTAACTTCTCTGAGCCTCAACATCCTTGTCCGGGAAAGGAATATAATAGTAGCATGTACATCAAAAGGTTGTTGTCTACCTTACATTAAATATTTAAAAAAAATCTTTAGAACAGTTCCTGGTACAAAGTAAGTGCTTTAAATATTAACCTGTATTACTACTAATATACACATTAAAAGAGCTACCCAAGACATGGTAGCTGCTTGCAGTTTGTTATTTTCTTAATCAAAAGATATTGAAAGCACAACTGCTGCTGTGTTCCTTAAATGAGTGCAGAGCCAGGGACAGGGCCTAGGGCTCCTGACTACACTGGCCACATCATTTTTACTATTGCAGATTGCATATTTTGTCTTTTGAAGCCTTTGCTTAATGAAAAGCAATCACACCTTTTGTCGTTGTTAAGGGCTTATTGCCATTTAGTGGCTACATTTTGCTACTGGAGACTTCTCTAATTTAGAAGCCATAATTGTCTGGACACACGACTCTCATTTAATACCTGCAGGACAGCCCTTGTTCATAATTATTGCTTCCATGGTTATGTTATGTCTTTATCCAGCCCTTTCTTTAGACAATTGATATGTTGTCCTGGATACTTCCCTGTTGCTGATTTGGAGTTGGTCAATACATCGCTTCGTCAGTGCTCTTAAAATAATGAGTTATGGGCCGGGCGCGGTGGCTCAAGCCTGTAATCCCAGCACTTTGGGAGGCCGAGACGGGCGGATCACGAGGTCAGGATGATCGAGACCATCCTGGCTAACACGGTGAAACCCCGTCTCTACTAAAAAATACAAAAAACCAGCCGGGCGATGTGGCGGGCGCCTGTAGTTCCAGCTACTCGGGAGGCTGAGGCAGGAGAATGGCGTAAACCCGGGAGGCGGAGCTTGCAGTGAGCTGAGATCTGGCCACTGCACTCCAGCCTGGGCGACAGAGCGAGACTCCGTCTCAACAAAAAAAAAAAAAAAAAAAAAAAAAAAAATAATGAGTTATGGCATGCTTTGTGAACAGCACATAATGTTCTGAGTAGAAAAAACTCACAGAGACTCTCAGGAGTGCTGTTTTTTGTCCCCCTTGCCCACTCCTGCACACATGCTTGCTTCTGTTTAGCCAGAACCTCGTCTTGCTAGTAGTGGTCATAGGAAATTTTCTCACCAATAGGACCTATGTGTGCATATACAAGGCGGGTAGTCATGGGGTGTTAGATTTCAGGTAAAATCAGAAGACTTTTGTGTTTGGTCTTTTCTCAAGGAGGTATCTGTGTTTGTTTCCTAGAATTGTTATAAAAAGTGACTACAAATTTGATTCCTTGAAACAACAGAAAATCATTGTCTCATAGTTCTGGAGGCTAGACATCTGAAATCTAAGTATTAGTAGGACTCTAGGGGAAGGTGCTTCCTTACCTCTTCTAGCTTCTGGTGGTTGCTAACAATCTTTGACATTCCAGTCTCTGCCTCTGTCTTCTCAAGGCCTTTTCCCATGTATCTGCATGTATTTCCCCTTTCTCTGTGTCCAAATTTTCCTCTACTTTTAACGATAACAGTCATTGGATTGGGGCCCAATTCACCTAGTCCACTATAACCTCATCTTACCTTGATTATATCAGTAGAGACTTTATTTCCAATTAAAGTCACATTCACAGGTACTTGGGGGTTAGGATTTAAACATATCTTTTTGGGGGACATAATTTAACTCACAACAGTGGCTTTTCCCCATCTCTGTTATTTTTCCTAGTTTTTAAATTGAAAGGAAGGGAAAACTCCCCTCCACCCAGTGGCACAGGAATGAGTTGATTTATATGGCTTAAAAGTCATAGATGTTAGAGGAGGAGGAGGAAAGTCCTGGAAGAAATTATAGCCCATTTCTTTCACCAACTGAGGTCTAGGGGAGAGGAGGCTATTTGGCTAAGGTCAGAAATCTGATAAGGGATAGAGCCAGTCGTCAGACTTCATTTCCTGATTCTGAGATTAGGATAGGACTTTTTTTTTTTCCTCCATTATCTCTTCATAAAGATACTGGCAATAGTGGTTGAAGAACCATGTGGCAACAGACATTGAGGCAAATTTCTATAAAACCAGAAATAGCTGGGAAACTGGAAGCCGGGTTGGACCTGCCAGTAGTTGGAATTCTTGGCTGTCTGTGGAGGGTGAATTGACAGCCAAAAGCCCTACCAAGGTCCAAATCTCTCTTCCACCCATTTCAGTTCAATCTGATCAATACTTTTTATTGAGCTCTTAACCGGAAGTAGGCCCTGAGGATTCACTGATCACAAGGGTAGAGATTTTCCCTGCCTTTACGGAGCTCCTAAACAGTGAGCACCTAAACAGTGCTAGACTCCGATTGTCTACTTATTTTTCTGAGTGTAGTAAGGGAAGGACATAGTAAGGGCATCCAATTCGACCGTGGGGGAAGGGAGGTAGGAGTGGGGGAAGGTCAAAGAGCTGAGATCCCAAAACATAAGAGTTACCCAGTAAAGGAGCAGTACAAAAGGCTGGAGGTGAAGGAGTATTCCTGACAAAGGGAAGGCTTTGTGTGAGGGCTTGGCGGTGAGAGAGAGAGAAACACATGGTGGAAAAACAGCAAGAAATTCAGTTTGGCTGAAGCACAGGGTCTGGGGGGCATGAAGAAGAGCTTTGTAAACTTTCTTTCAGAGATTTTATTTTTTTCCCCTAGGCAGTGGGAAGCCATTTCAGGTTTCTGGGCATGGAGTAGGCATTCAGACTGGGGATCCCAAGTCCCAAATGATAGTGAACGGAGCTTTATTCTAAACAAATAAGGCTTCAGGGTATCTTCATTCTGGGTAGATCCACCTTTCCAACCTTTCCCCCCACATATTTGTTGATTCAGAATTAGCTACAGTGCTTGATCAGGCCCTAGAACCAGAGTTCCCTTTTATAATATTTTCAGGCTTTAGTCTGTGGTTGAAGGTCACTGTTCAGTATGTGTGTTTGTGCACCTGTGTGCTGGGCCCACATTGGAGTACTTACTGCCCAGTACATACTGGCCTTGTCTTTTTTTTTTTTTTTTTTTAACTTAATCACACCGGTAATGGCCCCAGGGCCGCCTCTGTTTTTTTATGACAGTTCACTCTGAATTTAGTGTTTGTCTGGATCTGCTTTTACCTTTCCTGTGTGTTATTTGAGCTATGGTTTGCTCTTCTCTTGTCGATCTGATCCCATGTGTTTTCCATCTGCAGGGAATTCCTCAAATTCTAGTACACAGAGGCACCCTCTTGTTACCCAATCTCTGTTAATGGTGTTTCAGTTAGCTCTCATTCAGGCAGTGGAGATTAGCTTATCTTAATGTTTCTCAAGGCTTTTTATTTTTCATTATTGCTCCCCTAAGGAGCCTTTTTGGACATTTTTCCTAATTGTTCCCCATGACATTTTAATTCCAGAGATATACTATTTATGTGTTGTACCTATATCTGTCCTTTATATAGAACAAGGATAAGTATAAAGTATACGGCCTACTTATTCTTTTTATAACATGAAGGATTAAGAATGACTAACATTTGCAGTTAACAATTAAGTTAAAAATTAAAAAGCTATTAACAATTAACTTTGTGTGTAGTTGCTGAGTCAATTTTAATTTATTTCCCTAAAACTTTCAATGTATCAACTACATATACAAATTAACAATTTATATAAATTTGTCATATTTAATAGCAACGTGCTTCAATGTTTAAAAAGTTCATCCAAATCTGCTTTTTCCAGCAAAAATGAAGTAATTGAAAAAATTACATTAGCTTCTTAAAACATTTTACTGAACTTTAACTACTGCTCAGTGTGGGAAAATAACTTCTAATTTAACTAGCTGCCGGACAGTCATTCAGATCTTGCTGACAGTTTTTCTTTATATTTGACATAATTAATAATGGGCTGAATAATGTTATTAGAATTAAATGATAACATATCAACTGAAGATCAAATATAAACCACATTTACAAGGCAGCCAGTGGCAGCCACCTCTGCCATTTAACTTTTAGAATGGGCGATCAATGGAGAGAAAGTTTCCAATTGCAGTCATCTATTCACCACAGTTTTCTAGTACTGATCTGGCATACATTTTGTATGTCTTCTGTGAAGTCAAGGACAGTGTTACTAATATGATACCCAAGAAAACACAACAGGAGAAATTAAACAACAAGCTGTAAGATTTTGTTGGGTAGGGTTAAGCTCTCGAGGGCCACAAACCATTGTAATATGTAAGTTTTTTTTTTTTCTTCCCTCCCAAAGAACCGACTTCAACCCTTTGGAGACTGTACTGACCCTTTGAGAATGCATGGTTTATCTGATTGTGTCCTCTTAGGAGTCTTACTCCCTAATATACGGGGCCCAGGAGAGCTAAGTATTAAAAGGATATGGACAGAGTATGAGAAAGATTCAGGGCATGAGACAGATTCAGGGCATGAGACACTGCTGTGGGTGTAGCACCCTATGTGGGCCACTGAAACAAGTGGCCTGGGCTGCTTGTGTGAGGTTACTACAGTAATGGAGCCAAAGCAGCATTAGGGGCTGCTCCTTGGAATTCTTGTATCTCTTAGGTTCACTGCATCCCAGTGCTTATCATGCAATGAGTAATTGGTATTTTATAAGTTGTCTAGTCTATCAGCTCTGTGCAGGCTTTGGCTCTTTCTATCTTGTTCCTATTGCCAGTCTCTAGCACAGTGCCTGGCACATAGAAAGGGCTCAGTAAATATTTGTTGATAGGATAAAGAGAAGGCACTGCAGGTGGACTCAGCCTACTTCACAGGCTAGATGACGGCTGGATACAGTAACAGGAAAAAGAAGATTCACTATTTGAAAAAATCCCAAGCCACCACCTGCAAACAAAGCCTTCTCTTTAACACCACTTTATCTCTTTGAGCACCAGGGAGGGAGTCATTGTGGATAGGTGAGTTTGACCATTTGCCATTTAGATAGCAAAGCAGTTTTAATTTGAAAAGTTTCAGTAGTCTCTTTTTAAAATGTATTAGTCACTACTTTGGTTTTTTATGTTTTTTATTTTTTTATTTTTTTATTTTTTTTTGAGACGGAGTCTCGCTCTGTCGCCCAGGCTGGAGTGCAGCGGCCGGATCTCAGCTCACTGCAAGCTCCGCCTCCCGGGTTCACGTCATTCTCCTGCCTCAGCCTCCCGAGTAGCTGGGACTACAGGCACCCGCCACCTCACCCGGCTAGTTTTTTGTATTTTTAGTAGAGACGGGGTTTCACCGTGTTAGCCAGGATGGTCTCGATCTCCTGACCTCGTGATCCGCCCGTCTCGGCCTCCCAAAGTGCTGGGATTACAGGCTTGAGCCACCGCGCCCGGCTACTTTGGTTTTTGAAAGCAAATACTGCTGAATATATTTTATCTTTTGTTGGCAACCCAGAATCTTCCTAATAAGTATCAGTTCTTGAAGTATGGGGATCACTTTATCCTGCAACAAATGGTCTGAAACCAAGAACTTTTTGAGTTCTTGGGCTGGAGTTTCTGAGTTTTTCTGTCTTCTTCCCTGGCAGGCTAGCAGCTGTCACTTTGAGTTGTTGTTAGAGACCTACTGCACTTGCTCACTCTTCTCCCTCTCATTTGGTAATTCTAGGATATTCAGATGGAGAGAATGAGCCAACCCTGTAAAAACTTTGTGTAAAGTAGGAAAATGGAAGTTCCTAGTGAGGAGTTGAGGAGTTCTCCTGTGAATAACGATTTCTGAAACTTTGTGTGTGGGTGTGGGTGTGGGTGTGGGTGTGTGCAATTGTGCACCGCTACATAATCTGTTTTGCTCTTCTTCCCATTATCACCTGAGTTCTGGATAGGTGAAATGCACTGATAGGTTTTGTGCTGGATAAGCAAGTCATTAGTATCATATTTTCTCAGAAGAGTTTATGGAGAGTATATACACGAAGTTGACTTTTGTCTTAATGGACTGTCCAAGATTCCTTTAATGGAGGCTCACCCTTAAATAAGAGACCACAGATTTCCAATTAATAGAAAAAACAACCTATGGCGATCTGGGTTGTTTTGTACATTGTGGACTCGTACTTGCTCAAATAATCTTATTCAGTAACACTATCCAACAGTGTTATTAAGAAGTGCTAATTAACTTTTGGTTGGGGAAATGTAATTACTTGAATGGGAATTTTGACCCAGATACTTACCTGTTATTCTCAGGATGTTTTAAACTTAAACACACTTTTCTTTCACCAAACACACTAGTAAGAGATAATATTAGTAGGCCTTATAAGTGTAAACAGTACCAATTTTCAGCATATGTGAAGATTAGGTTCCTACGTACATTTAACAAAGTATTGCCCATGTAACATGGCGTGTGGCCTCCCTTTGATGTCAATTCCAGATTTCTAATTTTAAATCCTTAATCTAATGTATTGCAATAGTATATGTTATGGGGATAGGTCTAGAAATGGAAAACCTTTGAAATGGTGCAAATTAATGATGTGTTCAGTGTCACAATTTGAATAAAGCACTGTGAATATCTTGAAAGAATAAAGGGAGAGTAAAGAATAGAAGAACAACAGGGAGGGAAAAGGAATTCTCAAGGGAAATCATAGGGTTTTGTAAATACTTCACCAAATCGCCAAGACTGACAGCAGCAAAGGTCAGGGTCATTTTAACATGGCAGGAGACTCAGTTCAAGTTGCCTTTGAGAAGTAATGATGCTTTGAGCAACTCAAAACTGCACTTAAGATTTGGTATTGGGGGCAAAAGGGGATCCCAGAAGGACTCCAGGCCTGCTACCTCATTGTCTGACGAATTCCTGTGTTCCGGGTAGGGGGCCAGGACCCTGCCCAATGTGCCCCCAAGGTTGTCACCATATTTCCTAGGCGTCCAAGCCTCTGTGAACTGGTGGGGTTCGTTATGCACTTACAGCAAAACTGACATTAGGAGCACACTGACTACAGCTAACAGATCAACTGCAGGTTCCTAAATGTGGGCTTGAACATCCCTGGCCTTTCAGTGTTAAAGATGGACATAGAATATTTACTTGTATCTGTTTTCCCATGAAGGCTTTTGATACTTTGCCGTGATATTTCATGTTTTTTCTTTCTTTCTTTTTCTTTTTAAACTAGCGGCCGCTACCTGGCGTTAGAAAGCCCAATCACTTTATAGCGTTATGGATCAGAGCTAGTTGTGAAGGCATTTTTAGAGTACTTTTTTTTTCAGTCATTCTTTCCCTTTTATTCATTTCAAAAAGCTGGCCTTTGTGATTTATTGTGTAGGCTGCACACAACAAACATTCCCTCAATGGGATATTCTCTCCTCATCGCTGAGAAATTTTAGCAATAAATTATATTCCCTAAATGTAAGGAGGCAATTCCTGGATAGTATATGAAGTTCTACTCTGAATAGGCAGGTGTGTGTTCTGTATGGCACTGACCATGTGGGTGTGGAGTGAGGAAACAGGGAAAAATGAAGGCAGAGCAGTCATGGGAGGAGGGCAGTGACTGAGAAGGAAAACAATTATCTTCCACTTCTGTCTTTCATTTTCCTTCCAGTTGCTCCTACTTGGTTGGTAAGTGTCTTGAGTAAAAAGCCCTCTACAAGCCCAGGTTATTCTCCTGGGAAAGGGGCCTCTGCTACTCTTCTACCTTTGTAGAAAGAAGGGAAGATGTTCACATGAGCCTGTCACTTACTGTGTACCTTCACACATGCTCTGTATACTGTGCTGAATGATGATACATCCACCAAAATTCATGTCTACCCAGAATTTCAGAATGTCACCTTATTTGGAATAGGGTTTTGTTTTTGCAGATGAATTTTTTTTTTTTTTTTTTTTTGCTTTCAATGGCTAAAACCACAATTACTTTTGCATGAACCTAGTAATCAAATTAAGACAAGGTCATACTTAATTAGGGTTAACCCTAAATCCAATCAGTGGCATCTTTATAAGGAGAAAGATTTGGAGACACATGGAGACATAACAGGCCATGTGAAGATGAGGGCAGAGATTGGAGTGATGCAACTACCAGCCAAGGAAGCGTGTCTCTGCTGACAACTTGATTTCAGACTTATAGCCTCCAGATCTGTGAGGGAATGCATTCCTGTTGTTTTCAGCCATCCAGTTTGTGATTTTGTTATGGCAGCCCTAGGAAAATAATACACTCTGTTGATAAGGACTTATGGCAACCCTGGCAGGTGGATACTCTTAGATGCTTTTTATGTCTGAAGGTCTTACTGAGGAAGCTTAGTCTTACTAAGGAAGTCCTGCTTCCCTTGCAGCACAGGTATGTGGTGAGAACCTGTGATGGGCTTGGTGCTTTAAGGATTATAGATGGCTGTAGGCCTATCAGCAAGCTCCCTGCAGATGTGTGTGGTGGGGAGATGGAACACAGAGGAAATCGACTTTTCCAGTAGGCCGTGTAGCACTAGGCTGCTTGCCCTAGGCTGTCTTCATCTGCTCATAGACGTTTTGGATCCGCTTTTTAGTGTCTTTTCTTGATTCTAAGAAGATGAACAGGAGACAAGCCAATCTGAGGAAATTCAGATAGAAATGTGCCCCCGCTGCTCTCACCTGCTTCCTTCCTGACTTGAAGAAACAATAGCTTAATTTTCCGGGAAGAGGGTGTTGGGATCTAGGAAAGCTTCTTAGGGATGATGACATTTGATGTAGATTTTGAGGAATTTATCCAATTGGAAAGGAGGGAAGGTGGAGAGTGGAGGCATTAATGGGGAAAGGATTTTAGGCAGAGGAAAGGGTGAGAGGAAAGGTGCAGAAAGGGACCGGTGCTGGTGGGTCTGGGGCACCACTGTTAGTAACACACAGTTCGAGTGTTAGTTTTATGGCTTGAAGGGGAGTAGAGGAAGAGGAGGAAGAAAGGGAGGTTGATGTCATGATGAGCAGCATTTTTGAAGCTTTTTTCTCCTATTTTTAAACAGCTTTATTGAACTAACTGACATATGACAAATAGCAGATATTTAAAATATACAATTTTATAAGTTTTGACATAAGTATATACCATGAAACCATCACCACAATCAAGGTAATGAAAACACATCCATCACTATCAAAAGTATACCTGTGCCTTTTTGCAATCCCTGTCTCCCAGTCTCTCTGATTTGATGCCCATTTGATTTGATGCTGATTGGATGCCTCCTTACTAAAGTCCCTTTGAGGGGGTCTGCAAAATCCTGCCCCTTCTAATTACATATCTGTGTATTACTGGAGTTTCTTCATGTACCTCAGCTAAAACAAACTACCATAACAACTCAAATGCAGAAACAAACGTAAGAATCCAGCTGTCCTCCATTAAGCCAGACATTAAAGAGATTTGCAAAAATACAAAACCGTGTTGTTGTGACCCACATTTTTGCTTGTTTTGAAAAATATGGTTATGTTTCATTACACTGTAGTTATTTTTCCTAAAAATATGTTACTTATGTTACCATGTAATTATATTATTTATAGGAACATGTGGTTGATTTATTATTGTTAATTTCAAGTGCATTGATACCTGCATTTTTAAAAAATTTTTCAGTTTTTATTTATTATTCAATAACTATTGACAGATGTAGCTCACAAAAATATAAGCTCTTTGGAGTACTGTTCCTCCCCCCCGCAAGAAATCACCCTTTTTTTCTCTGCCACATCTCAATTATTTTTAGGATTCTGAGATCAAAAAGCTTGACGATCCTTGCTCTAGAGGCTTTGATAACATGCTAACATCTGTGGAATTCCTTTCCTTAACTAATGGGGACCTGTTGAAGATCTTTTCAGCAGAGGAGTGAGGGGATCTGACTTGCTTTTAGGAGGCCTTTGGCAGCATAAGGATGGGGGAAGACTGGACAGGGAGACCAGGAAGGAGACCATTGCAGGAGTCCAGGCAAGGGAGAATGAGTGCCTGACTGCAGGGCATGTCAGTGGGGACTAGAGAGAAGTGATATGGCTTGAGGAATAATCAAGACAGGAGGTACAATCTCAGGGCTTTGTTTCTCATAGGATGTGAATGTGAACTGGCTTCACATCAGGGCCTATCACGGGGAGGGGGGAGGGGGGAGGGATTGCATTGGGAGTTATACCTGATGTAAATGACGAGTTGATGGGTGCAGCACACCAACATGGCACAAGTATACATATGTAACAAACCTGCACGTTATGCACATGTACCCTAGAACTTAAAGTATAATAATAATAAAAAAAATTTTAAAAAATAAAAAAAATAAAAAATAAAAAGGGGAGTGTCTCAGGCAGTGGTTAAGAGAGAAGCAGCTTCTTGTCTCCAGGGTTACTGGCTTGGGCGGTGGTAGAACACCATCAGAGTAGAGGAAAAGGGTTGTCAAGGGCTGGGCTGAACTTAAGTTCAGAGTTCTTTTCACACAGGCCAGGAGGGGGTTCAGGCTTCCCTGCTCAATGGGCACTCAATGCACAGAGTGAGACTGCGGTGAGGGCTGCAGCTCAGTGAGCACGCCATCCCAGGCCTGAGGCTAGCAGTGCCAGTGAGAACAGGAAGGGAGAGAAGGAGCGGAGTGTTGTATCCTGCCAGGGCTACCTTTCCCTGGCTTTGGTGTGTGTGGGCTTCAGCTAGCATGTTGGTGGTCTGCAGAGCTGGCCACTGGAGAGGGAAGTGAACTATAACAGAAATTTGGAGGTGACAGGTGCATATTAGAGTAGCAAGAAGAGAAAGGCAGTTATTTGAGCCTGAGACCACACTAGAAGACAGTTCAGGAGACTGCAGAGTTTGATTTATGTGACCAGCTAGTATGTAGGTCCACTATGCATGGAAGTCCCTTGGGACTAGATTTTGATGCATTCCCAATCTGTGCTCAAAGGCTCCAGCAATGCCCTGGTGGAGTCTGGTTGGAGCCCACCTTGGAGGGAAACAGCCTTCGTCGCCTAAAAGAGCAGCTCCTTATTTAGGTTAGTTTGTCTTCAAGTCCAGAGAAAGTTTTGGGAGGACAAGCAGGTTCAAATTGGGATGAATGGGGGACATCTTCCCTAATTGAGCAGTGAGATCGCATCCACTGTGTAGGGAAGACAGACGACACAGAGTATACCGAAGTACTTCCTTCTGAACTTTCTTAAACCTCCACTACTTTGAATACTAGCAATCCAAATGATGTCCATTCGGATAAAACCAGGGCTGTAATATTTACTTTTGTTATTACGTTATATATTTGTTAACATTTAACATTTAGTCAGGCCTGTGTTGCTGTTGCTGTGTGGAAGCTTATCAGTTTTTGCAAAGTGTGGAACATCTGTAAATGACGATAGACACCTTGTTGATGACTGTGAAGCATTGGGGCTCTTCCAGAGTACTAGAACTATTAACACAGGCATGAGTACTATGGAATCAGTAACCCAGATTACCAAATAAATATCCAAACACAAATGAGCTTAGAGACTTCTGGCTCCCCTTTCAAAATCTTTATAGCATGATTTTCAGAGGCAGGATATTTCCCATTGGGTTTTATTCTCATGAGCTCCTTGTATTGTTTATCCCGGTTATCAAACTTAGGGCATATATAGTGTTCGCATTGCTAAGCCCTATCTTTGACAGGGTGTTGTTACAACATTTTATTTTGTATGGCCTTAGATAAGTCTCCACATGCCGAGTCTTTTCATTAAAAGTCTATCAGGACCTCTACTTGCAAATACTTCTGGTTGTTGTCATCATCCACATATGATGTGATGATGATCATGTGGATGATGGCAACAACCACCACCACAATGAAAATAAGAAAAAAATGGATGAGTGCCTTTTCTGTTCTTTTCTTATGTTATTGCATGTAATCCTCACAACAACTTTTGAGACAGGCATTAATTTTACTCTTCTACAGATGAGGAGGACACCCAGGCTCCAAGAAATAACACCACTTGCCAAAGTCATGTGGCTTGAAAGTGACCAAGCCAGGAATTGAATTCAGGCAGGCTGGTGGCTGTTTGCTCTTTCCTAACCATGACACCATACCCAGAAATTGAAAACCACTTACCCCCTGAAACTGTTAAGAGCTAGAGAGATGTACTACTTACTGGCAGATTTTAAAAAGCCGTGTACTTAATTAAAGTTTCCCTGAAGAGAGTACTTTGCTATTCTCTGAAAGTTTACACCTTGCCTATTTTTATTGTCCGTGATGCCATTTATGATGTTTTTATGTGGTGGTATTTTTATCTTTTTCTTTCTGTTAGCTGTCATTTTTACCTATAGAACCTATAGCCGATTATCTGTGCCATTTTCTAACGTGACAACTAAAATATTGACAATAAACATCAGTCATTGCTTGCAGCTTAGGAAAAAAATGCAGTGAGACACATTTATCATAACTGAGTTTGGGAAACTACCTGTCTTTATATTCAGGTGACAGATGCACTTGTAAACAACTGATGTTTATAGCACCAACTTAGATCTCACAAAAGGAATGGGTTTGGCTGGGTGCGGTGGCTCAAGCCTGTAATCCCAGCACTTTGGGAGGCCGAGACGGGCGGATCACGAGGTCAAGAGATCGAGACCATCCTGGCTAACACGGTGAAACCCCGTCTCTACTAAAAAATACAAAAAACTAGCCGGGCGAAGTGGCGGGCGCCTGTAGTTCCAGCTACTGGGGAGGCTGAGGCAGGAGAATGGCGTGAACCCGGGAGGTGGAGCTTGCAGTGAGCTGAGATCCGGCCACTGTACTCCAGCCTGGGCGACAGAGCCAGACTCCGTCTCAAAAAAAAAAAAAAAAAAGGAATGGATTTTTTTCACTTGCCCATGTATTCTTCAGGCAGAATGTGTACCTTAAGTGTTTGAGCCCGGCAATGTCTTCCGTCGGCCTGAGCTCCCAGGATCACTTTTTCGGCTTCTTTGGCTAATCAGTGTGTGGTTCCTAGGGCACACAAAACCCATGACATTACTACTTTCATAGATGTTAATGTGATTTGAGCTGTATTATAAGGCACTTGTTCTTAGCAGTTAGTTAAGAAATATTTGCTGAGTACCTATTATGTGCCTACTGGGAACTAGAGTATTGAATAGAATATATATAGTCTCCATGTTAATGGTTTATTCAGAGAAACAGAACATTGAAGAGCTAAATATACATAAGTTAATGAGAGAAGTAGGAAAAAACTGCAAAGGAGATGTACAAACCTGATGGACTTTTCCAAGAAAGTGACTTTTCAACTAGGATGGAAGAATGTGGAGGGGTCATTATATGATGAGAAGGGAGGAGAGCTTTGCAGTTAGAGGGACCAGCATGCGTGAAGGCTTATCAGTAGAATAAACAATACCGTGATAGAGAAACAGAGAAATTCAGCAGGGCTGGAGCAGAATGACTGGAGGGTGGCACAAGATGGTGCTCTATTTGAACCTTTTTCTAATAGCAGTGGGAAGTCATTAAAGGATTTTAAGCCTAGGGTAACATGATTCAATTTTCAGTTACATTTTGAAAAGGTCAATGCAGTTACTGTTCATTTCACAAGTAATTATTGAACATTTACTACATTCCAGGCATTGTCCTTGGCTCTGAGGGATAAGTCAAATAATAAAATAGACAAGGAACTCCTTGCTTTTGCGGATTTTATATTCTACTGAGGTGGAGTTTGGAGATAGTAAAGAAACCAACAAGTAAATATAGAGCATATCACATGGTGAGGAGTGCTATGAAAGCAGCAAAGGTCCAAGAGTGTGCCCTTGGGGAAAGGGTGCCAATTTTGTGTGTGTGTATATGTGTATGTATGTGTGTGTGTGTACACTCTATCTATCTATCTATCTATCTATCTATCTATCTATCTATCTATCTATCTATCTATCTATCTATGAGGAAAGACCTCGAGGAAAAGCTGCCATTTCAGCAAAGGCCTGGTGGAAGTAAGAGATTGACCATGAAGGAAAAGAGCTTTACAGGCAGAGAGAAGAGCAGATATAGGCCCTTAGGAGAAAGGAGAATTGGCATATTCAAGGCTCAGCAACAAGGCCAGTGTGACTGAAATGGAGTGAGCAAGGAAACGTGGTGGAAGATGACATCTCTGAGATAGTAGGGACTCAGATCATGGAGAGCATTGTTAGCCAATGTAAGGATTTTAGTTTTCCTGTTGAGTGAGATGGAAAGACATTGGAGGAATAATAAAATGCACATGATGTTTTGACAGGATTGATCTAATTGCTGCCCCATCCCCCCCCCCAATACTGCCTGGATGCTCTGTTGAAATGGACCATAAGGGACAAAGTGGAAGCAAGGAAATGATGACTTGGACCAGGGGCTTCTTGTAAAGGTGATAAGATCGAATGACTTACTGCAGAACAGATTCGAAGGAGGGTGAAAAGAGAAGCAGGGAGACTCTTTAGCAGCCTGTTGCACTAGATACATTAGGAGACTGGAAGAAAGCTGATGGTGTTCTGGAAATGAATATGGGTCTGGAGATGGAGAGGTGTGGGAATATCAGCTAGTTAGTCAGAACACAGAGCTGACCCACAGGACTTTGCCAATGGGTAGGATGTCAGGAATGAGGGTAAGGGAGGAGTCAAGGATGACTTCTGGGTGTCTGGCTGGAGCACTGGGGTGATGTCATTTACTGGGACCACTAGGCACATATTAGTTTGGTGGTGAGGTGAATGAATGACTCCAGTTTGAACTGGGGTTGATTTGGAAATTTCTATAAATTGTGAAAGGGGAGAAACAGAGTAGATCATTGGATATACGAGTCTGGATTTCAGATGTTTATCCCAGGCTGGAGAAGTGGATTTAAGGGGTAATGAGGAGGAAGATATGAATGGGAAATGAAGTCCTGGATTATGGATGATCTTGTTGAAGAGTAGAGTGAGAGGAGAAAAAGATATGACCTAAGTTGCATAACACCTCTTGTAAAGGTTGAGAGGAGTAGAATCAGTAAGACACATAGAAACAGAATGTTTAAAGGTGTGGAAGGAAAATCAAGAGGGCATGCTTCAGAAAAGCCATGTATAGGGTGTTTCAAATAGGAGTTGTCAATAGCAATCACCATACTCTCTTGCCTCAGTGTCTTTGTACACATTTTTCTCAGTACCTAGACTTCCCTTCTACCCTTCTCTATGTATTTCTCTTACAGTATGCCTTATTTTTCCTTTTACACCTAGCAACTACTATATTACTTAGCATGTAGTTCTAAGTAGGTAGTTGTTGAGTAAATGAATGGATGAATGTATAATGGACCCATAAAGATGACAGGTCTTACTACATTTAGGTTACCTTTTTCTTTTAAGGTACATTTGAATCATTTTAAGATAAGTAGAACAAACAACTTTTCCCCGCTTTCAATTCATCACCATTGTGCAATCGTGAAAGCTTGAACATTCTTGGTACGTTTAATTGGATGCCTTCCGTTGTGTAGTCTACTTTTTAAGTCTGTAAGGAATTTAACAGTTTGTTGAATAGACTTCTTTAAAAAAATAGGCTCATGTTTTGTTGGACTTTGAGTGATCTGTTAATTCCCAGGTAAGCATTTCTGTGTGCACATGAAGATGCATAACTCATAGCTATTTTTGTGGACTCTTGGGCTTTCATACAGTTCTCTGTAGATAATAAGGCACTCAATATGTCTTTGCCTAACTAGTGTAGTGATGGGCTTATATTAATTAATACCAGGTTGGGTGTGGTGGCTCACGCCTGTAATCCCAGCACTTTGGGATACTGAGGTGGGCAGATTGTTTGAGGTCAGGAGTTCGAGACCAGCCTGACCAACATGGTGAAACCACATCTCTAGTAAAAATACAAAAAAATTAGCCAGGCATGGTGGTGCCCACCTGCAATCTCAGCTACTTTGGGAGGCTGAGGTAGGAGAATCGCTTGGATCCGGGTGGTGGAAGTTGCAGTGAGCTGAGACTGCGCTACTGCGCTCCAGTCTGGGTGACAGAGTGAGACTCCATCTCAAAAAAAAAAAAAAAAAAAAGATTAATAACAAGTGTGACCTGGTGTGGGCAAACTGACTCAGAATCAAAAGACCTGATTTGGAGTCCACGCTGTGTCTCGTACAGATTGTGTGATATTGGCAAGTCATTGGACATCCTTGAACCTCAGTTTCCTCAAATCAGAAGTGAGAATCATACATACGTCTTTAAAAAGGTTGCCAGGAGGATCAGATATGAAAGTGTTTTGTAAACTGGAAATCCTTCCTCTGCGGTAGGGAAGCTTGCCATTGAAACCCCAGCCAGACCATTCTGAGGCCTGGGGTACATGATCTCTACCCAGTCTATGCTGTTGTTTCCCCTGTACTGTGTGTCTCTAAGATACGGGCGTATTATTAAGTGGGCTTTGGTGGCCACCTTAAACCCTCTGTGTACATGGGTCTCTGAGAATGGAGTTGTTCACGTGAAAATAACTGATGGGCTCTAGGTCACAGACCTGCTCTTTGAGCCCAGTGTGGACCTGCAATGAGCAGACTATTTTGTCCTTGGTGCAGAAAGAGCCTCTGACTTGGGAGAGAGGGGCAGAGTGGCTAAATCCTGCTGTCTTACTTCTTCAATTGGTTTCTATAATAGCTTCTCTAAGGTAGGAAGTTAAGAACTTGGGCTTTGTAGTAAAGCAGAAGTGGGTTTGAATCCCACTGCTAGCACATATTTGGTGTTTGGGCTTGAGAAAGTGACTTGGTTCCTCTAACCTTCAGTTTTACCATCTGTAATTTGGGGATAATAAGAATATCTACCTCACAGGCCTATTTTGAGGAATAAATGAGATGAAGCATGTAATATGCTTAGCACAGTTCCTGGTGTACCCAGTAAGTGCTTCATAAGTGGTGTGTGCTATTGTTATTATTGTTTATATTGATTCCAGTGGGTCCTTTCAACTTTGCATTGACAAAGGATAGTCCCTAGTCAGTCATAGGATATGGGAACAAGGGAAATTCCACTTTTTAACCATTACTCTGGACTCTGCCTGCAAAGATGATGATTGGATCTTGTTCATTTCTGCATTCTCAGGGCCCAGGCTGGTGCGTTGGCCAGTGAGCAGGCACTGAATACAAGGCAGAGAACTTGAACTGGCCATGTGGCCATTGCTTCACAGTGATCTAAAATGCTTTCCCTAAACATACACACAACACCTAACTCATTAGATGAGTTGCTGAAGTGGGTTTGGTCTGCTTTTGCAGTTTCAAAACTCCATCAGTGGGTGCCAGAGTTGACACAATCAAAATATTTCACGAGGAGAGATTAATTAGCAAAAGTGAGTGTTCCTCAGTTAGGGCCTGAGGGTTCTGGTGCTTTGATTATTTCCAACTACTCTGTGCTAGGCTGGATCCCAAGTGGAATACTTTGGTGGGCTTCTGTGTTCTTAGCCCTAATGAGCGTGGCAGTACATCTGGTACGTGCTTCAGTTCTAAGTGATGAAGAAGTCTGTAACTTAGCAATTGTACAGTTAAGTAGCTGCCTCTGGAGAGTGGATGGAATCCAGAAAAGGGCCCCAGAAATCTCTGCATAAGGCACTACAGGAATGCCTCTTGAGAACTTTTGGAAATTTGGTTGGTATGTGTTCTGCAAGTTCAGTTGCTTGTTTGTATGTTTGCCTAACCATGCAGTTTCTGCTACCTTGTTCTACTTACTTGCTGCTTATATAATCCCCCTGAATAGGCAATTGTGGTAAAGTGTAAAAGGCGTGAGATCTAGATTAGGCAGCTAAAATATCAAATGATAGCCCTGTTTAATTGACTGTGATTCTGGGCATGTTGTTCAGCCTCTCTGAGCTTGTTTCTGTCTGTTAACAGTTAGAATAATAATGCTGATGTTCCAGTGTGATTGTGAAAAGTCATGGGATGACATAGGTGAATGACCTATCTAAATGTCTGGTAGTCTCAGGCTCAATACTAGGTGTTATGGATTGTGCAGAAAACAGCATAGTAGGCCTGACTGCTATCTGTTGAAAGCCCTGTTTACATGGTTGGGCCTTGGCAGGCATCTGGGAAGTCGTCTTTCAGGAGGGTTTCCACCATTCTGTAATTGATAAAGTGTCTCTTGGTGCCTAAGCCATTTGGACAAACAACGTTGTTTTTAAAGAACACCTGCTTTCCTCTGGGGTTTTTAATATTTTGGTATGTGCTTGGCAGAGAGTGTCTACATGACCAACTCTCTCCAAAAACCCTTGGCACTGAGTCTAATGAGCTTCTCTAGTAGACGACATTTCCCATGTGTTGTCACAACTTGTTGCTGTGAGAATTTAGCATGTTTTATGTGACTTTACTGGGAGAGGACTCTTGGAGGCTTGCACCTGGTTCCTCCTGGACTTTACCTCATGTGCTTTTTCCCTAGGCTGGTTTTGCTTTGTATCCTTTTGTTGTAATAAATTATAGTTGTGAGTGCAAAAATTTGTTAAATCCAGTGAGTCTTCCCAGCAGATCATTGAACCTGGACTTGATCTTGAGAACCTAACACATCGATTTAGATTTAAATGTAGAACACTTGTGTTGCCTTTCAGAACACTCACAATTTACTGCAAAGGCATACAGAGTCATATAATGGACTTTAGAGGCTCAGAACTGGGAAGGTGTCAGGGGGTGGGGGCAGGGATAAATAACTATCCATTAGGTACAGTGTACACTACTCAGGTGACAGGTGCACTAATATCTCAGAATTCACCACTATAGAATTCATCCATATAACCAAAAGCCACTCCTACACCAAAAGCTATTTCAATAAAAAAAAACAATTAAAAAAGGAACACTCATACTTTAGATAGAAAGCCCAACATGTAAGCATATAATTACAATACAATGAGTGTTGTTAGTGCAGAGGGCGAGGGTAGCCCTGAAGAGTAGCCCTGGGGATCTGGGAGGGGTTTTTGGAAGAGTTAACACTTGAGTTAAATCTTGAAAGGTAATTAGAAGTTAACTATCTGAAGCAGGAAGAAAAGACATTATATACCTTTAAAGTATAATGTGCTCCTCTCAAGAATTTTAGATTTAACTCACTGCTTTCTTTTTTTTTTAACTTTATTTAATTTTATTTTGAACTTTTAACATGTGAATCAAACATGCTAATAGGACTGATGAAGACGTACAGAGACAGAAACCCCATAGGGTGGCAGTCGAGTGGATCACTGTGCAGATATGAAAGTGGAAGTAAAAACAATTCTTTGGGCCCCCAAATATTAGGGATTGGCAGTGATGCTTTTAGCACCTCCACATACTATCAGTCATTTTAAACATCTAAGACTCCCATTGCAGAAACGTGGCACGTACAGTCAGGAAACTAAGGTTATATAGATATTTGCAACCTGTAACTGTCCTAGTGTCGAGCACAAGAAATTCAGCAGATGCGTGACATAACCAAGCACTGATCATTGATACTAAGACCAGATATGTGATCTAAATTAGCAAAGACACACTCCATGCTGCTTTGAAAATAATTACCATAGATATTATACTTTTACGTGATCATCTCTGTCAGCAACACCAAATTGCTCTATCGCCCTTCAATTGAGATCTCCACAGTAGAATGTTTTTAACGCAATTTGCAGCATTTCACTTTCTGTGGACCACACTCTGCCTGGACAGCCACTTTTACAATCATCACTTTCTTATGGAGCTCAACAGGTGAGGATCAGCCCCAGGATACTAGAATCTTGAAAAATGGATATATAGCCACTCTAAAATTGCAGGTAGGCTCTTTCACTCCCACTAATACCTACAAGACATTGCAAATAGAAAGGACAGCAGGACTGGCCAAATCTATCTTTGGCTTTCTAAAGTCAGTCTCACTGTGCACTGCTCTCTACCAGAGTAAGACTCAAGGATAAATGATTTGAGTGAATTAAAGAGTTTTTAAAAATAAAGTAATGAATTAACAATTTAAAAAGAATAAATGAGCAGCTGTTTTTTCTGCCATTCATCTGAGCTCCTGTGAAATAGTTCCAATCAAGGTTCTGCCCAGTTAAGAGAAGGAAGAGACCTCAGAAGTTGTCTGGACAGGCCAGGTGCGGTGGCTTACACGTGCAATCCCAGCACTTTGGGAGGCCGAGGTGGGAGGATCACCTGAGGTCAGGAGTTCGAGACCAGCCTGGCCAACATGGTGAAGCCCCGTCTCTCCAACAATACAAAAATCAGCCAGGCATGAGGATGGGTAATCCTCATGTAATCCCAGCTACTGGGGAGGCTGAGGCAGGAGTATTGTTCAAACCTGGGAGGCAGAGGTTGCAACTCACTGCTTTCTTTAAAAGGGTTTAATGACTCTATGTTTAACCATTCATCAAACACGGGTTGAGAACTGTACCTTAAACTACTCTACATTGTGTATTGGGCTCCAATAATGAATAGGAATGGTCCCTGCTTTCAAGGAGGGTCTGGCAGTTTATGGGTTGACATGGTTGGATTTTGAGGAAACCATGATGCAAGGTGATGCAAGGGACGGGGTGTAAGTTAAAGCATTTTGTGAGAGATGGTATCTAGGCTTAAGGGGAGGTAACTTTCTACCAGCACAGGAGAAATGTATTCCATGAAGAGGAAACAGCATGTGCAAAGTCCCACTGGCAAGAGAGACCTGATTTCTTCTGAGAATAATAAATAGTTATGTGGATCTGCAGAATGGCAGATGAAGGGGATTTAAACAGGTGCTGTATTTTGACAGGTAGTAAAATCAAGCTTGAGGAAACAGATGAAAGAATTAAATGAGCTGTACTGAGGAATGGGAAAGAAATTGGATCAGGACACGTAGTATTAGTACACGATAAAGTTGTTGAGCATGGTTGAAGACCCAAATGAAGTTGGACAACGTGAATATTTAGTGGTGCCAGGCTATATGATTCCATGACATATGTTGTGCCATGTTGATCTGGAGTTAGGGGGTTGCCAGGTGGGAAAAATGGAAAGCAGAGGCAAAGATATTAAGAATATTGGTAAAATAATTATTGAAGTCAGGGACCATGATATCTAAGATGGAAGACAAGGGTGGCCTGATTGATAGACTTAATAGAGGCTTCATAGCCTCCTGATTCTTCTACTTTCTAAGTCCCAGAAGAGTGAGAATAAAATGCTGAGGAAACTAGTGCTCAGAAAGTAGACTGCTTCAATTTAAGATTTCAGAGTTGAACTGTTCCAGGTGAGAACAAACTCTAGTGGTCAACGTGGGTATGTAAAGGTGAGTATCTTTGGAGATGAAGAGAGCAAGGAACTCAGAGGCCGGAAGTTGGATGTTATCCACATGTGCGGTGAAGTCACCTGGAGTGAAGGTGGGGCTTGTGGCCAAGAGGAAACTTGGGATTCAGGTACCACAGACCCCAGGGAATATGAGAAGGTGCCTGTGAGACCTAAAGTGACAATGATGAGGAGAGGGAGAGAGCACTATAATTGCATAGTTGTGAACCTCAAAGGAGAAAGGATACATTTCTTAAAATATGAAGTCATTCTTCTTCCTTTGCTATATTATGTTGAGTTTGACTTGGGACAGTCTCTGCTTTGGCCTTTCATGAATACTCTTTGAAATCTGTACAACAATCACCAGCACATTCCTCTCACTCCTTTCCCCTCCATCTTGGGCATTTGCTTTTTCTCAGTCTCCTGGTGAGAATTTTTTTTTTTTTTTTTTTTTCCATGTGGTCCCAGCTTGAGTTTACTGAGCCTCCTCTAGGCTCAGATATGTGCTTGCCTGGAGAAACTGCCTCCAAAGGCCAAGCAGCCCTGCCTTTGGAGAGCTGCTTTTGTTACTTACCAGTAGTGTTTCCCAGAGTGCATTCCATGGAAATACTAGTCTTTCAACATGCTGAACAATGAAAGAATCTATGGTCAAATCCTGAGAACATCTGTCCCTTTTTTTAAGAGATTCATAAGGTACATTAGTATATAAAGAACCTAAGAAATTTTGCAGTAAGAAAGTCTTTGTGCAACCTAGCATTTCCCAAATGTATTTTACCACTGAAGCCTTTTTTCCCACTTATTCTCCATCAATACCCAATGAATATACACTGGAAAGTGCTGGTCAATTATAAGAAAAGAAGTATGTGGATTTTATTTCCCCTGACCTATGGCCATAGAAGAGGTACATATTGCAACATGGGTGTATTTTCATTCTACTAAAAGAGATCTTACTATGTTCCTGAGTTTAGATACCAAGAATTACTACATTTGGTTAGAATTAACACATTAAAATAGTTTGTTTAGTCTGTCATTCTTATGTTTAAGTGGCAATATTAGGAAATGAACTAACAGCATTTCATTTTCCTTTGGAAGAATTCCCATAGTCAAGATTAGAATCTTAAAATGAAAATATACATTTTCCACAGTCCTCTTGCTCTTATTTTAATTAAAAATGACAGCATAGATTTCAAACTAATCACATTATTTGCTCTTAAGGTAGTGATAAAATTTCTTCACAGATATATGCATATCATTCATAAAAATGACATACTTGGACTTAGATATATACTTTGTAAATGTTAAAAGACAAAAGTACTAAGAAAGCATTTTATGCAACCACAAGAAAATGAGAAATAAGGGAAATTACCAACATGCTCTCTTATATAACACCTTGATTTTGACAGAAGTGCAGATCCTAATAACCCAGACATTTTAAAAAGCAAAATAAACATAAATATGAACATAACAAAATAGTGTTGTATGTTGCCAAAGTGGTGGTGCTTAGAGGAAGATGCATTACTCTAGGTGTTTGTGTTTGGAAGAAAGGAAAGGCCAAATATAATGAATTAAGCTTGCACCTGGATGCTTTCTAATAGGAAGAATGTCAGAAGCCAGAAATGGTGGGCAGAGGAAGTAGTAAACGTCAAAGCAGAAATAAACTAGAGAAAAAACTGTTAAATACTGCATCTTGTTTTTGAAAAAAATGAACAACTGTTTCGCTAACTAAAAAAAGAGAAAACACAAATTCATTACATTAGGACCGAGACAGGAGATCAGATGACAAATGTGAAAGATTTAGAAATTTGCAGAGAAACAATAACCTTCCTTACATGCTAATAAATCAGATAAACCAGAGCAGAAATGAATGACCTCCTGCAAAATTATATAATATAAAACTCATGCAAGCTTAAATAGAAAACACGAATAGACTGGTAACAAAGGAAGGAATAAGAAAAATAATTAAAGTCCTATCATAAAATCCACACAAACCATGGGTTTTTGGCTCCAATAGATTAATAGAAAGAATTCAGACTTTTAGAGCAACACTGATCATTTTCATTTTTATTTTTTGAGACAGGGTCATGCTGTCTCACCCAGGCTGGAGTGCACTGGCATGATTATGGCTCACCACAGTCTTGATCTCCTGGGCTCAAACAATCCTCCCACCCCAGCCTCCTGAGTAGCTGGGAATACAGGCACATGCCACCATGCCCAGCTCATTTTTAAAATTTTCTGTGGAGACAAGGTCTCCCTATATTTTCCCAGTTGGTCTTGAACTCCTGGTCTCAAGAGATCCTCCAATATCGGCCTCCCAAAGTGTTGAGATTACAGGTGTGAGCCGCTGCACCTAGCTCTGTTCTTCAGTTTTGACTGCCTACTATAAACTTAATCCTTCACACACACACACACACACACACACACACACACACATCCCTCTATATTCTAATCCATACAACAATTTTATATGGGTACCATTAGTAAATCCAGTTTACAGCTGATCTAATAGGCTCAGAAAAGTTAAATGGCTTGCCTGAATCCCTCAGCAAATAAGTGATAGAGTAGGGATATGAACCCAGATTTATCTAGCTACAAAGTTTATAATATTTTCATATACTACACTTTCTACCAGAATAAAAAAAAAATTCTCTCATAAACTGTTTTTAAATGTTGAATTGATACTAGTTTACCCAATTCCTAATTTATATTTTGAGGAAATATGATTTCAATCCTCAAATTGAGAAAAAGTACACAAAAAAGAAAATTATAGGTCAACCGTGTTTATGGATATTCATTCTTCATTAAACATTACAAATAGAAAAATCATTCCACTTACAAATTTATCTCTAAGTGGCATTTAATCTAGGGGCAAAGGATAAGATGATAAAACAAAAATTGTGATAATATGAAAACATAATTAAAATAATATTTTTAAATAGATGTTGAAAAAGCATCCAATAAACGAAACAACTATTCTTGGATAATTTATTTGGCAACCCAAAAATGAGTATGATTTTCATATATTTTGGTATAAAATCTAACACTATTTCATGGAGAAAAGAGAAAATACCTATGAAAACAGAAAAAAATACAGATGACAAAAATAGGACTAAGGCTCTACCATTTTTTAACAATATAGTAGAAATGTGAGCCATAGGAATTAGTAAGGAAAAAGTAATGCCATCAGCAAAGAAAGCCAAACCTTTCTTAACAGGTCTAGCACCTACTGTATGTCAGGCATTGTGATAGGTACTGGGGATACAATCCAGAAAGACTGTGCATGTCTAGGACACAGAAGATTATCAAATATCAGTTGGTATAAATGAGCTTAGCAACGTCATGAAATTCAAAGCAAATTAACACATGTTTTTAGTTGTAAACAACTGAAGAATAGAGTGAATAAGAGAATTCATTTGCAATGGAGACAGAATACATTAAATACTTTGGTATTAATTTGGGACATGAGGTTTATTTAAACAAAATTATACAATCATAATGGGAAGAATAAAAGACATTACATAAATGAATGGAGAGATGCCTTGTTCCAGATGAAAAGACAAAATATAAGAAAGATGACAATATTCCCTGAGTTAATATATAGTGTCACTACATGCCAATTAAAGTCCCCGTGGGTTACTTTATAAGATGTGACAAATTGCTAGCAAAATTTGTACAGAAGAATAAGGAGACAGAAATACTAAATAGTTTTAAAATTCTTCATTTGAAGTTATACTTCTGTCAAGTATTTGTTCAATCTTTTGTTAGTTCCTTGTTCCCTATTCATTCAGTTCCTAGCACTGTCCCTGCTTCATAAAAGGTACTCCATAAATATTGGTTGAAAGCAGAAAGGAATCCTTATTGAAGGGCTTTGAAAATGGGCTTGAGATGGACAAGTGGCTTTCTCCGAAATGTCAGAGAATTGATAAGATGGAACATCAGGGACTTGCCCTCATTTTAAACAAGTAAGGCAGGAGTGGTCACAGTGAGAAAGAAAGACTCTGTTCCTGGGTCTAGTAGTCTGTCTGCTGACATTTTCAAGCAAATAAAGGATCTGCCTCCTAGCCCTCTGTGTGGACTTTTCCTCAGTATGTGTTTGCGTTACAGATAGGGTCATCATGATACTTGGGAGCTCGAACTCATCATTATCTTCATAAAGAAATGTGAGAATTTTGAACATGGGCCCCAGTCTGGTATCTCCTTGCTTTCTTTTGCTGCTTTGGGTCTTTTCAAAAGATGCCAGAAATCTGTCATCTTTTGGGGCCTGTCTCTGATATGAAATATTTCTCAAGTGCCCCTTGCAAAAAATGCCTCTGCCTCCTCTGCACTTATGCATGCAGTAGTTTATTTGTTCTACCAAGGGCCTAAAGAAGGCCATACTAACAAGGGTGGGATTTAGGCTGTCTTCTGCCTGTTCTCCACTACGTCAGTTTCTGAGCTGGGCTGGTTATCAGAATCACTTGAGGAGCCTTAAAATACATATTCTTGACCATGGTGATTCAGATTTAGTAGAACTGGAGGTGTAATATATGATGAATATATCATATGATATTATAAATTACATTATATTAAATATTTCATTATGTTATTACATATTATATTACTTACATAAATTACACACCCACGTGCGTGCGCGCGCGCGTGTGTGTGTGTATGTGTATGTGTGTGTATATATTTCCCTGATTATTTTGCTGAATAACCAGGTTTGGGAAGAATGCCTCCATAGCATCAGACAGAGTACCTGCACAGAGGAGCGCTGCCCCCCACCATATTTATTGAATGAAGGGATTAAATTAGGAACAATGTTCAGACTGACTATAGCGTTGCTATGCCCACAGTTGTTGCAGGTGCTGAAATAGACTGCAGAGGGTCTAGTAAACACTTAAAATGAAATGGTCTCTGACCAGCATTATCATTATTACAACTAATATTTATAGATAATTATTTACTAGTTTCCATTAGAATGTTAACACCAGAGAGCACCACTGTATCTCCTATTGACTGATGAGCACAGTGCCTCACACACAGTAGGCACTCAACCATTTATTTAATGAACGAATGCAACATTTTCATTAATGCTCACAATGACATTATAAGGTGGGCAATTTTCATATTATCATTTCATAAATGAGGAAGTCGAAGTAGACTGACTTGTTCAAGGTCATATAGCTAGTGAGCAGTTGACCTGCAGTTTTACTCCATGTCTTTGTCATGCCAAAGCAGAGGCTATATAGGAGAAAGAGCCTTTGTATCCCATTGACTAGGCAGGGGCCAGACCAGGAAGGACATGGATGTAGACAGCAGGCAACCCAGACAGGATGGCACAAGCAATGGGTAGAACAATTAGCATCAAGGTCTTGGAAAAAATGAGATCCAGAGAACCAAGTGGGTCTAGGGGATTGTGGTAGTACGTAACGATTGGGGTCGTAGTTATGACTGAGAGTATGCATTCTAGGCCTTTAGAGATTAGGAAAGAATAAAATAGGTATCCAGGCCTTTAGGAACTGGGAAACAGATAGCCTTGGACACAGAAGCAAAACAAGAAACAAGTTACTGGGTTTGGAAGATGAGGCAGGGATCTCACTCTAAGGAAGAAGGATAACCCTGGTAATGAGAACTAGAGTCCAGGACCAGGACCAGGGCAGCACCTGCATCCCTGGTCCTGAGAGTGATCCTGCTCCGTCCTGATGCTGAGTTTCTTAAGCTCTTGAGTTTCTTAAGCTTCTGGGCAAATTGTTATCCCCATTTGAGCATAGGCCAGGATTCAGGCCGAGGTAGGATGATGCCTATGAGTCCTGGCTGAGGAACATTAGAAGTGGAAAGAGAGGCAGACTCATGCAGTGAACCAAGAACCTCCCTTAAACTCAAAGCAGGGTGAGGTTCTAAGGCAACATCAGCCCATTTTCCTAGTGATAGAATGTGGTTTTGACTCCTGGTATGCCCAGGGGTTGGTGGGGTAATGATTACAAGTGTACTCTTGACCCTTGTATAGGCAGAGGTAGCTGCTGGCTTACTTGTCCCTGAAAGGTGGTCATATGTCAGAGTTACCAACACCTGCTCAAGCACGGTTTCCTAAGTATGTGCTGAAAAATGAGTTGAAGGGTATTTGGCGTGTTGTTCTCCTTAGCCCTTGTGACTGCCAAGAGTGCTGGGCTGGCCCTGAGTTGCCTGTGGTGGCCAGCAGCCTCAGCTGTTTCCCCCAGCATGCCATATATGATTGGCATGCTGTACTAAGTGCCATACATGAAAAAAGTTGGGAAACATAACTGGAGCCCCATTCCTTGTTGGCCTCTTCATTACTACACTACAATGTCCTCTTCTATTTGTACAACACCAGAGTGGTGGTTGTCAAGCCCTTTCTTGCCTCAGACCTTTGAGACACAAGAATCCACCACAGGTAAAGATGTCTCATCCAGCTCTCATTCTCAAGAGGTGAAGACCTTGTTCTAGATCTTCCCAGGGCTGGATATAATTGGAGAAAGTACTCCAGGTGGCTCTGAAAACCCTTCTTGTGGAAGGGGGTCATGCTCCTATCTGTTGAGAATCATACATCTTAGATGGAAGAGCATTTTCACTCCTATGATCTCCTCCCTTCCTCTGACCAGGTGGTGATATCATCTCCAGATTATGAATAAGGAAGGTGAGGCCTAAGTTGCTCAAGGTTCTCACAGTAAGAAAGTGGAGGAACCTGTAGTAACACTTGCGTCTTCTGACTCCAAGTCCAGTGCTTTTTTTCTGTGGCACTGCACCCTCCATTCCTAGTACTAAGATTAATACCTAAGAAGAAAATGATCAAGTGAAAAGCCAAGGTCCATAGCCATGCTAGTAGGTGGTGAGTGAAGTAGTACCTAAGACACATTGGTTGTGGTGTGGCGAGTCAGGGATTGGCCAAAGTTGGGTGTGGTGAGCTGAGCTGAAATGAAGGAGATAAGCCCTTTGGACAGGCAAGAGGACCCAGTGGACTGGGATGCGGCTCAGACAACAGACCCCTGGTGAAGCCATTCTCAGAGCTGACATTTGAGTGGAGAAAGATTTGGAAATAGCTTTTGGGCTTGAGGCTTGGGGGGATGAAACTGCCCAGCAGGAGCAGGTTGTACTCTCCTGCTGACTTTCTTCAGCCACACCTGTCTACTGGAGCACAGCTCCCTCTAGAGGTTATTATTGTTGCCGACGGGACATGACTGTGACTTCAACTAAGTGCCAAGGGGATTATTGAATGCTGACTTTGTGTGACATGAAAAATACAGGCCAGCCAAGCCTGTTCATTCAAGCAGGATTCATTTGTTACCATTTTCCAGGCCATGCCCTGTGTTCTGGGTACTCAGATGAATGAACCATCCCACAGAGAAGTCAATGTCTTGGGTTTCAGACAGATAATTCCAGCCCAGTGTGATTTGTACTTTGAGAGGGGCAGGAATTGAGTGCAAAGTGGGGGTGGAAAGGAAGGGTTAGATTCCCAATTTCTTTGGAGAACTGGCAGGGCAAAAGGTCTGGGAAAGTTTCCTAGAGGAGGGGACTGTTGAGCTGAATTTTATAAAATGAGTAAGGCTTAGCCAAGCAGAAACAAAAGGGGAGGACGTTCTACGGGAAGGGTCAGTGAACGTTTTCTGTAAAGGGCCAAATAGTAAATATTTTAGGCTTCGTGGGCCATACAGTCTCTGTTGCGATGGCTCAACTCAGCCTTGTAGTGCAAAAACCACCACAGACAATATATAAATACATGAACTTTACTGTTGTAGCCATGGCTGACTGCTGTCATGTGAAGTATAGGTACATTTATCATCTCTATTTGACTGTGAAGAAATGGAGTCTCATAGGGGTGAAGTCACTTGCTGAAGGCCAACCAGTTGATTGTGTGTTAAGCACCTCATCTGAACAGACGAAACCCAGGCACTGGTAGCAGGGGTTGAGGGTGTACGTGGGATATGGCATGTAGGTGAGCTGCAATAGATGGGCATGGACTCAGCTGTGAGAATCTAGAATGGTCCTAGCGCTCTGGATCTATTTTCACCCTTTATCCTTGTCCTTTCCACACACCAGACTATCCCTTTCCAAGGCCTTGGCTCTGCTGTAGCTGTGTGCTTGTCAACCATGAATCTTCATTCTCACTGTCCCCCTAACACAGGGCCAGGCACTGAGCAGGTGCCCAGACCACGTCTGCTTAATTGATTTACCTAGCATTCAGTTATGGGCTATGGGTCCTTTCAATCACTCTTTTTAATATAACTGGTAGCAGATTCTTTTGATATTTCCATTTGTTTTAATTGCTGCAACTTAATATTCATAAAAACTAAGACATACAACTTTATGGAACTGCATCACAACCATGGGAACTCTTCCAGATTATATTGGAGCTTCCCCAAAGAGAAAAAAAATAGTTTTCATTCTTAACTAATCATTTTTAAAGTGAATAGCAGGTGGAACATTACAAAATCCATAATTTTGCAAGCTGGGAAAGAGCTGAATATCTTTTTATTGCCAAAAAATTGCTGCTGTTAGTGACAACAGTTTTTTTTTTCTGGATCTGATTGAAGACATTTATGAAAAATCAGTCCTAAATATGAATATTCCCATAAGGAAACTGCTTCTGAAGAGACTTAAAAATACTCCTGAAGTCAGATATGTATCAATTTCGATTTGTGTGACTTCCCCCTCACTTCCATAATTCATTTTAATTGATTGGGTCCTTGTTCCATGTCATGAACATTTGGGACTCATAATTTTGACAGAAAATTAAAAGATTTTCTTTTGGTCTCGTGGACAGAAGCAAAAAACATATATTATATGATTTTGGTAATTGGACTCCTGTTTTGGAGCCTGAGAGTGTTTTCTGTCTGTGCAGCTGGGATGGGAGTTAGCAGTCGCACCCTCTTCCTAGGGGAACCATGTGGGAGAGCTCCCATTTGGAAGTGTAGGCTGTTTGTACTCATCCTCGGGCCACCCTCAGCCTGCTTACTTCCCCAAATCCTGGTTTACTTCTGTGGAACGTTTGTCTTTTCTTACTTGATTATGTTAATAATAGCAACTGCTCATTGAGTACCAACTCTGGACTACACTCCATAGAGATGCTTTTGATTGAGCCTCCCAAAAACCTTATGAGGAACTTGCTGTTATTTCCACTTTTCCAGATGAGGAAACTGAGGTGAGGTAACCTGTCTAGGTTGACTCAGAGAGGAAGCTAGAGAGCTTTGATCAGACCCCAGAATTGTTTAATTCCAGGATCTGCTGTTTTCATTTCAGTGGTCAGCCCACATGTGGAGAGAAGTTCCTATGCTCACTTGTAGGCCCTGTGTTGCGAGGCGGGTATGATCTGGACATCCAGAGTAGTATATGAGGATGCACAGGGTCTGGGAGTCAAGACCTGTGAGGGCACTGAAGGGACTGGATGATGTTGATCCTGGAGAAGAAAAGACTTACAGGAAAGTGAGAGCTAAATTCCCGTATCTGATGGGTCTTAGTTGTGAAAAGATTTCTATGTTCATTCATACAATGTCTTACTTGCCTCCTATTATCCCATTGTTGAGGGAGAGATTCATGTCATGAGGTTATGTGGATGGCTGAACACATGACATCTGTCACTGAACAGACAAGACTGACAGCAGTTTATTAGGCACATATACTCGTATCCCAGGGATGAGGGCACTACATTTCATGCAAAGACACATGGGGGTTCACTGGTGAAGAAGAGAAACTCCTGAAGAAATCGAAGCAGCAGGGTCTGTGGGAGGCAGGCTTTGTAGTATGAAGGGAGTGGGGTTCCCTGTTCCCTGGAAAGATGTGATTGGTTGGTTTGAATAACTCCACACTCTGGCAGGGAATTGAAACTCCCTACTCATATACAAGCAACAATTGTGCCTGGTCCCCTTGATAAGGATGATTGTTTGCCTAGGGGACCTTATCTACAAGAGTAGTGTGGGAAAGAGAACTTGTGATTATGGCATTCAAGATCCTCCTAATTTTACCACTTGGGAAGGCAGCACATAATATTGGCCCTTAATTTAGGACTTATATATTGAACACATTGTTACTCAACACCTGCTGTGTGCTTGGTACCATTCTTAGTGGGGAGGATGCAGTGGTGAACAAGACAAAGTGCCTGCCCTCATGGAGCTGACATTCTAATACAGAAGACACACAATAAACAAGTATATAATACCAAGTTGTGATAAGTGCTTCAAAAGAAAAAAAGAAGGGAATAGTGCCTAGAGTGCTATTTTAGCTATGGAAGTCCTCTCCAAGGAGGTGACTTTTAAACTGAGACCTCGATATGGTGAGTGAGTCATCTAAAAAACTGGACAAGAGCATGCCTGGCAGAGAGAAGAGTAAGTACAAAGCATCTGTGCCCAGGACCTGCTTGTTGTACTTGAGGACTAGCAAGGAGGCCATCATGGCGGGAGTGAGGGGGAAGGTGGCAGGAGACAAGGTTTAAGAGGTAGGCAGGGGCCAGATCTTGTGGGCCTTGTAAGCCATGGTAAGAACACCAACATTTTTTTTTAAAAATGCAATAAGAAGCTTTTAGAAGGTTTTGAGCCAGGAAGTGACATGATTTGACTTGTGTTTTTAAAGGATCAGTGGATGTTCTTTTGAGAATAAACTTGTAGGAGAAAGAGGTGGGCACAGGACCGTTGCCCTACTCCAGGGGAAAGCTGGTGGTGGCTTGGACTTGGGTGGAGGTGGTGAGAAGTTATTACATTAGGGCAGTGGTTCTCAGTGGGGGTGATTTTGCTCCCGCCACCCTGGAACATTTGGCAATGTCTGGAGGCATTTTTTATTGTCACAGTGTGGGTACAGGGTTGCCACAGGTGTCTAGTAGGTATAGGTCAGGGATGTTGCTAAACATTCTACAGTGCACAGGATGGCCTCTCACAACAAAGAATTATGTGGCTCAAATTATCAATAGTGCCTAAGTTAGACAACCCTACCCTAGAGATACACACATAGTTTTGATGATAGGGTTTACAAGATTTGCTGATGGATTGGATGCAGGTGTGAGAGTAAGGAGGAGTCAAGAATGGTCCCAAAAAGTTTGGTCTGAGGGCCTTAGTAAATGCCAGTCCTTTTACTAAGATGAAGAAGTTTTAGGGGAAAGGTTTGGATGGGAGTAACCAATAATTCAATGTTGAATTTTGAGAAGCCTGTTATATATCTAAAGATTCCTTAGAGGAGAATAAGAAGGAGTAGCCAAAGAGGAAGAATGTGAGTCAAAAGAGTGCTGGTTACAGAAGCCATGAATAGAAAAGATTTCTTGTGTCAAATGCCACAGAAAGGTTGAATAAGATGAGTGAGAATTGCCTATTGGATTTGGCAACGTGGAGATCATTGGTAATCATGGTAAGTATGGTGCCAGTGGAGTGGTAGAGATGAAAACCTGCTTGGAGCAGGTTCTTGAATGAGAATCCACCTCCTTATGATTTCTGTCTAACAGCTTTACTTCTATGTGTTCTGGAATAGCACAGAGAAACTTGCACTTACAGATATGATATTTACTCCTCAAAATAACTTCACACCATGATTACCATCCCCAATTATAGAGAAGGGAATTGAGGTCTTGTATTAATCCCGTTTTATTTTCTATATTCTGATGCTTTGGCATCTTGGGGCCTTACTGACCCTGGAGGGACCACCCCTCCTGGTGTTAGCCACTTGTTAGAGATAGAAAACAATTCAGTTTGAGTGTCTTTTCATATGCAAACCAAGCAATACAGAGCCTATACCCCAACTGCCTTCATTATCAGAATCTCATGGTCTGAGTCATTATCTCCTTGCCTAATCACTGCAGGGCTAGGTACCAGACAACTAGGGACAGCCTTTTTATCCCAGAGTCCACTAAAATTATTCAGACTAGCCAATCCTAAGCTTGCTTACCTTG
Source organism: Colobus angolensis palliatus (assembly GCF_000951035.1). NCBI lineage: Eukaryota > Metazoa > Chordata > Mammalia > Primates > Cercopithecidae > Colobus > Colobus angolensis. The sequence goes on along the minus strand of NW_012117389.1, from coordinate 1,834,906 downwards.
CCTTACCTGTTTCTTCCTGCAGAAACCACAATAAATGCTCTTGCTCACATTTTCTCTCACTCCCTCTGTCTCCTGACTGTCCTTGGTGCTTCCCCACGTGGCCCTATGTGGTGTGGTGTGCCTCCTGCTTCGAGGGGCCTTTGAGTAGTATACTAAACCCCTTTCTTCCTGACAGTCATTTCCATGTCTGTGTACCTGATTAAATACCTGATTAAAACAAATCCTCAGTTTGGGGTTGGTGACTTATATCTATAATCCTAGCACTTTGGTAGGCCAAGACGGGAGGATCACTTGCACCCAGGAGTTTGAGACCAGCCTAAGCAAAATAGTGAGCCCCATCTCCATAAAAAAGAAAAAAAGATAGCCAGGCATGGTGGCACATGCCTGTTGTGCCAGCTACTCAGGAAGCTGGCAGGAAGAGAGTTTGAGCACAGGAGTTGGAGGCTACAGTGAGCCATGATCTTGCCACTGTGCTTCAGCCTGGATGACAGAGTTAGACCCTAAATCAAATATTTGGTACCGTTAAACATGCCTAGAAGGATGAAATCCAAATCCCCAAAATTAAGATGCATGCTCTTTCTTTTACCCTGTAAAATTTGCTTATTTCACAAATGGTGTGGAGATTCTGGTCTCAAGAAAACACTGTAAACATTTAAATCCTATCTGATCCTTTCATAAAGAATGAGAATTGCTAACATTTTGTGACAAGCTCTATTGAGGAATAGAAAGAAACGTAATAAATTATAATGATGTCAGAATCGTAACATTGGAAGCCCTTAGGGGAAATGTAAACAACAATAAATGATTATATGCTTCTCCCCATACCACTTTCTACTATATTAAATGGTCCTATTGCATGCAGAGAGTCATCCTTACTTGTCAGCAGAGTGCCACCTGAAATTATTCGCGAGTGAGGTCATAATTGTACGTTTGTGGTTTAAGAATGAGTAATATGCTTGTCATTTTCTCTGCCTCCTCTGCCTTCATTATTCATCTGTATTTCAATAGTGAATCTGGTTGTTACTTTAGACCTGACTTCAGTCTGCGGCTAAGGGGGCAGGGACTTAAGTCCTCTGGCTAGCCCACAGCCCACAGTGCCCGAAGGCCTAGGAAGCCCAGGCTCTGAAGCTACCCATGGGACATGTCCCAAACTAATTGAGGTCAGTTCCCATGTAGACCTGGGAGGAAACCTGTTGGAGGCCTTTAGCAGTGTGGCTTAAAAATACTTTTTCTTGGGCTCAAACCTATTGTTTCTGGTGGGTGGTTTAATAACGGACCCAGCTTGGGAGGCCCCAGACAGCTTATCACTGGTTAGGGGTCATAGTGTAGACGTTAAGACCACCGACTCTGGAGCCAGACTGAGTGGATTCCAATCCTAGCTCCTCTTCCTTTTGGCTTTGGGACCTCGGGCAAGTTACTTAACATCTCTGAGCCTCAGTTTCCTCAGCTATAAAAATAGAAATTTTGGTACCTACCTCATGGGTTTGATGCATGGATTAAGTGAGTTAGTATACAAGAGGTAATACTATACAGTGATTAGGAAGACAGGGGACAGCATGGGAGCAACATTGCCTCGGTTCATAAACTGGCTCAACCACTAACTAGTTGTTATTAGTCTGTTTTACACTGCTATAAAGATACTACTTGAGACTGGGTAATTTACAAAGGAAAGAAGTTTAATTGACTCACAGTTCCCCATGCCTGGGGAGGTCTTGAGAAACTTACAGTCTTGGCAGAAGGCTATTGAGAAGCAAGGCATGTCTTACATGGCAGCAGGAGAGACAGCGAGTGAGCTCAGGGGAAATGGCAGACACTTATCAAACAACCAGATCTCCTGAGAACTCCTCAATATCACAAGAACAGCATGGGGGAGACTGCCTCCGTGATCCAGTCATCTCCCACCAGGTCCCTCCCTCGGGGAATTACAATTTGAGATGAGATTTGGGTGGGGACACAGAGCCAAGCCATATCACTAGTTGTGGGACCTTTGTCAAGTGCCTTCACCTCTCTGTGTTCCACTTGCCTCATCAGTAAAATGGGGATGATGACGATAAAGGGATGTTGCCAGGATTAAATAAGTTAACCTATGTTAAGCAATTAAAAGAGTGCCTACTTCATGGAAGGACTATTTAAAGTCTGCTGTCATTACTATTAATTTATATCATTAACAAAGGTAACATGGACCACAAGAGTTGCAGACTCTGTGTGTTTCAGAGTTCAGAGAAACACGGGAGCTCAGAGAGCTGGGAACTCAAGAGGGGCATCACAGACCAGGCAGGCCCTAGGAACCTTGCATAGCATGACGGAAAACAGCTTAGCCATGAGCCTACCAGAACTGAGTGTGAATACCGGCTCAGCCACTTGTTGGCTGAGTGACCTTGGACAACTTATGTCACTTCTCTGAGCCTGTTTCTCTGAGTACGAAATGGAGAGGATGACAGCACATCCTTGGGAGGATTATGTAAGGTAATACACATAAAGGGCCTAGAATAGTGCCTGGCACATGGTTAGTACTCAGTAAATGAAGATGTTATTCAACAATTACTACTTAGCCTCATAATTGCAATGAATACAAGGAGTAACTCTCGTTACTATTGGCAGATTGCAAGCTCCCAGTGCGAAAGGTAAATAAGGACTTGGGTAAATAAGGACTTGGGAGGAGAGGTTTAATTCATTAATAAATCAAAGACAGAGTCTCGCTCTGTTGTCCAGATGGGAGTGCAGTGGCACAATCATAGCTCACTACAACCTTGCACCTCTGAGCTCAAGTGATCCTCCCACCTCTGCCTCCAGAGCAGCTAGGACCACAGGTGCATGCCACCATGCTCAGCTAATTTTTAATTTTTTTTTGTAGAGATGGGGTTTTGTGTTGGTGGTCTCTATGTTTTGTAAAGATGGGGTCTCTATGTTGGCCAGAGTAGTCTTGAACTTCTGGCCTCAAGTGATCCTCCTGACTTGGCCTCCCACAGCACCAGGATTACAGGCATGAGCCAGCACACCTAGCTATTTTTTTTTTTTTTGGTAGAGGTGGGATCTCCCTATGTTGCCCAGGCTGCTTTTGAACTTGTAGTCTTAAGTGATTCTCCTGATCTAGCCTCCCAAAGCTGAGAGGGAGAGGTTTAGATAATGGCAAAGGCAGGAAGGTGAAAAGCTCTCAGGGAGTTCTGGTGCTGATGAAAGGTCAGTTTGTATCCTTTAGCAGGTTTCTGAGGAGGGAGATTTGCTGTAAGGTAGGGAATGAAAGGCATTGGATTCCAGGGTAGGGAATTTATTTTTTTATTTCTCTAGTGATAGTCTATAAGCCATTGAGTAGAAGGCATACACGGGGTTACAGGAAGGTTCTGTTGTTTTGCTTAAATGTCAAAAGCTGTTAAACTAGGATGGATCTGGAGCCTCCTTTTCTGTCTGTTTCCTCTTTTGTGGAGTCTCCTCATTTCCTAGTTCAGAGAGTTCCTAACTTATGATGGTTTGACTTACAATTTTTCAACTTTTATAATGGTGTGAAAGCAATACGCATTTAGTAAGCTCCTCGACTTATGATGGGGTTATGTCTGGATAAACCCATAGTAAGTCGAAAATACTGTAACTTGAAAAAGCATTTTTGACTTACAATATTTTCGACTTATGTTGACTTTATTGGGCTGTAACCCCATTGTAAGTCGAGGAGAATCTGTATGCACATTTCTATAAAGGGCTAATCTGCTACTTGCTTTTGGCCATGGAGAATGTCTGCTACCTTTTCTATGAAGTGCTCTCTCATCATTTCAGCTGCCATATGTACTCCTTTTCTCCTGTGTTCCCCTACAGGACTGTGTGAACTGCAGAGATTCTTATCACAGCATACCTGGTGGAAAATCATTCATTACCCACTCCATCCCCTACCAGCCTTGGAGTCCCTAGTGGACCTGGACTGTGCCTTATTCTTGAGATCTCTTTATCTCTTTATCCCCTACACCTAACCCCAGCTTAGGAGATAATATGAAGAGAACAGAATATGCGAGGAAGCATGAAAGAGGATCCTTCATTGAGCAAACAAGTGGGTAGTGATTGAGGAAGGACAGGGGACTTACTGTATGGGTCCTGAGCAACAAGGAGGTATTACCGCAGGCGTCAGTGAGATGTAATGTGTGTGTAGGGGGAGTGGGGTGGCAAGGTGGATGATCTCCTCTCTTGTTTAGATAGCTGTGCTTCTCACTTAAAACTAATGATAGCAACAGGAATTAACTTAGAGTGTTATATATATTTCTGGATAGTCGTGGGTTTCTTGGAAAATGGAAGGAACACCTGCACCAGTTCCTCTGAGAATACCTGGGGACTGGAGCAGTGATTTTCACACTTTTAATGTAGCAGGACCCTTTATTTAAGTGAAATTTTAAGCTAAGCCCAATAGATGCCTGCATGCATGGATGGATAGATAGATAAAAATATAGGTCCAATGTATAGATGACAGATAGATAAGAATGACCTTGCATAAGACACACATCCCTGGACCTTGATCTCCTGTAGCATAAAGTATAGAGCTTAACTGAGATTTCTGAACCACTGACATTTTGGATTTGTTACTTTTTTGCTGTGTAGGACCGTCATGTGCATTGTAAGATGGTTAGCTGTAATTCTGGCCTCTACCAACTCTACACCAGTAGCACCTCCCATTCCAATTGTGACAAATAAAAATGTCACCAGATACTGCCCATATGTTTTCTGTTGGGGGGGTTACAAAATTACCCCCAGTTGAGAACCATTGGGTTAAGTGGTCTCTGGTGCCTTCTTTTTTTTTTTTTTTTTTTACTTGAGTGATTACTCCTGAGGCCTTTAGCACAGTGTCTGGAACATCTTAAGTTCTCAGTTAATGGTAGTTGATAATATTGTTATTTGCTTCCCTTCAGTAGTATTGATAACCTGGCTATGCCTCATGTCATACTGTGACTGTTATTTTTAATGTTCAAGTTGGTAGCACAGCACATCTTGGAAAGCAAAATGGGCTGCTTTACTTTCTTGTTAGCAGTCCCTAGGGAAGTATAGTCATCAGTAATCAGGTGGTTGCTATAACGGAGATGGGAACATGGTCACCCTGTACTATTCTCCCTCCTGCTGTATGTTCTTCAATTTGGCCTTTCCTTTCCTCACTAATATTCCCCCTGGTGTTCTTTTCTCTTTTTCTGGTGAACATGACATAGTGCTAAATGGATTTTTTTTCCCCTCTCTCCTTTTTCTTTTCTTCACCAACTTGAAGGAGCAGGATTCAACCTTCAGTACAACTTCCAGGGTGTTTCCATGGAAAGACAATTAAAATCAGCTTTTAGGTTTGCAATGAGAAGGGATATTTGCTTTTGTCATATTAATATTCATATTATTTCTCAGATTCAAAAAATGCCAAAACAGTATTCATGGGAAGAATTCAACTACTAGAAAATACAAAGCTATAATAGAATTATTATAGTCTGTCATGTGTTAATTACCCAAAACAAGTTGGTCTTTGGGATAAATTAGAAATATTTGCTCTGGCATTTTTTTTTTTTGACTTAGAAGGAAAAATACCAATGGAAATAAAGTATGCCAGAAATGAGCAAAATAAATTAAGAATTCTAAACCTGATGTCATAAAATGAACATTCCACTATGTTGGAATTGATACATTTTTAATGAAATTAGCAATGATCACTCATTGTATATTTCTTGGTAAGATTTCAAAGTAGCCCACGATAAGGGTCGGGTTGCTTTTGTTAATTTTCTATTGAAATCAAGACATAGGTTTTGTATGACATGCTTGAACTGAACATTTGGGAACACTTCCCTTTAGTCTCCTGCATAGGACCTGGCACCTAGTAGGTGCTCAATAAAATTTGTTGCGCTGTATTCACAGAAGTGATCCTGGAGATCTATGTATTTACTCATTGAACTGAAGAGCCCTTCATGATTCCAAAAATGGGAGTGGCCTGGTACACTCATTATATATCAGATATTATCCAAGATACTTGAATCACTCATGTGAAAATATTTACTAAGCTTCTATTATGTGCCAGGCACATGCTACCAGATGGTGAACCAAACGTACAGTCTCTGTAGTCATGGAGTTCATGTTTCTAGTTGAGAAGACAAACAGAGAAACAATAGAACACTGAAAAAAAAAAAAAGAGCAATTATTGAAAGCTGTTGAGAAATGTTATGAAGAAAACAAATATTTGACCTGAGAATTTGTATCAGAAAGTCATTCAACTCTAGATAACAGAAATCTTTCAAAGTAGTAGCTTAAATATATTTCCTTCAAGTGAAAGATGTCTGGAGGTGAGCATTCCAGGGTAGATACGGTAGTTCCAGAATATTATCAGGACACAGGTTCCTTCTGGCTTTCTGTTTTCCAGAGTTAAAATGGGGCTCTCATCCGTAAAGTCACTTTTTGGTCCAAGATGCCTACTGGCCTTCCAGTCAGGAAGAAGGAGGACGGCGATGTGGATGCAAAATGGCTTGCTTACCATATGATTCAGTCCCTTCGAAGAGCAATACTTGGAAGCCTCACCTAGTTACTGTCTTTTACGTGTCAGTTACAAAGGAGGCTGGGACATGCTATGTTTTAGCCAGATATGTAGTCATACTGAATAAAATGGGAGCTTTGTTAGTAAGAAAGAAGGCAGGTATGGATGTTGGATAATCAACTAGCAGATTTGAAACAGACTGGAAGGATGTGAAGAGTAGAACTGCATGGTAACATTTACTGAGATAGGGAAGGCTGGGAGAAATGGGTTTGTAGGAACTGCAAGAGTTCCATTTAGGACACATTAAATTTGAGATGACTGTGAGACTTCCAGTTGAGTTTTCAGGTTGACATACCACTACTTTACTTCTCCTGTCAAACCCAGGTTTTCATAAAAGAAGGACTTATGATTGAAAGGGAGAGCTCAGAGACTTAATATGAAAATATATTTGTATAATACACACACTTTTATCTTAAATTGTATTTTATGTATTTCTAAAAATCTCAAAGTTTTCTATAGTTTCTTCTTTCTTCCAGAACTGTCTAATAAGCATTTAGTATAAGTAAAGCACTGTTTTAGGTTTTGGGGATATATATTTAGAACAAAATAAAGGTTTCTTTCCTGATGTAGAGCATTCTAGTGAGGCAGACAGACAAGAAATAATTAACATCACAATAAATAGATCAGTTAAGTCATCATTTATATAATACTGAGAAAACATCATGAGCACTATCATTATGGATTTTTATTGCGCTCAGTTTCTTCACTGATGTCCTCATTGAACTCTCATATCAGTCCTGCGAGGCAGACTTCATTTTCCTCATTGAACAGATGAGAAAACAGGCTCAGAGAAGTTGGGTAAGTCCAATGCCTTGCCCATGTGTTATCTCCTCCAGGAAAGCTTCCTATTTAAGTGTTTGTTCCACTCAAAAGCCAGTGAGATCTTCATGGGCAGCTACTGATTGAGCAGAGTTTGATAGTCCTATCCCCTGACCTGGAACCTGGCATATAGTCAATGCTCAGTAAATGTCCAGTTGTTGAACACGACTGGCTTACCTAGTTTACATACCTAGTGTTTACTTGTCAGAGCCAGGATTTGAGTCTATCCGTGTGTTTGAAGTTGCCTCCTGATTCATCTATTTTGTACATCTAGATTTTAGGTAATTGTATTTTCAAAAGCAGAACCAGTTCTCTTTTTTTGCATAATGGAGCTTGCTTACTTTAAGGCAAAATAATTCAGACCCTCCAAGGCAAATCATTCTACACAAAGGGCATTTTTTCATGAGCATGAATTTTCCCATTCCCTTTAGCAAAGCAACTTCCAGTTAACCAGGCCCTGAGGCCTTAGAAGGAGACCTGAGCTCTCTGTTTTACTCAGAGTAGCTCATGATGAAGTCACTTGATGACTTGCCATCCAAGGCTGTAAAGACATTAATTATTTAAATTAAGTGGGTGTTAAGAGAATCCGAAGTCACTTTTGCTCTGCCTAGAGACACCAGAGAATCTGAGAATACGGGAGCCAGAAGGGGCTTAGTCATCCTTGTTTCAGTCTTCCTCTTTTTCCGGAAGAGGAAGTAGAGATTCAGAGTGGCAACAGGCACTTGGCCAAGTCAAGCATTTAGTGGCCTAACCATCTGCCTCCCACTCCAGTGCTCTTTCTATTATATCATGCTACCACTTATTCAACACTTAAAAGGTATTCTCATCATGTATAAGGAATTGTGAAAGGACTTTTACTAAAGGGTAAAGAGGTGATTTGTTAAAATTTAATCATGTATTTTAAATGATAAGCCAAGAATAATCCACCCCCCACCTGGTTTGAAATAACATCTGTGATTGAATATTGAATGATTATTTTTAGTGGTGTTTTTCTATCTTTGTGTTACCTGCTACCATTGCAGAATGCACAAAGAGGGAGTATACTTTTCTTTTTAATTCCTGAAGAAACATTAATAATTCTAGTAAGGTGGGAATGTGCTGTAGCCAAGAGATCATAGGCTTTGGTGTCAGGTGGCCTGTTTTTAAGTCATGGCTTCACAATCTACTAGCCTTGTGAGCCTTTGGTAAGAACCTTCTCGGAGCTATTGGAGAACCTGGCAGGTGTCGGTCCATACACTTGAAGAATATAAGAAGGGCTGGTGGAGAGAGAGAGAGATGATGGGTTGGTCCGGAGCTCTTGAATGTGACTGAATCCCACTAGGTCTCTGTGGCTGAATCTAGACAGGCATTTTGATAATTTGGAGCAGTGTTGATAGACACAGCCTCCAGCTGGCATTAGATGTGAACATTTACCCTTTTGTTTTCATGACTTAGTGTCTTAGCACTACTCAAGAAGCCACTTTAATTTTTTAATTTTCTGGAATAGAACCTGGTCTAAATGAAAACACACACACACACACACACACACACACACACACACACACACACACACAAACACCCACTACGTAATCAAGTAATTAATTCACTAAATATGTGTTGTGCTTACTATGTGTGAGGCACTGTTCCAGGTCCTGCAGAGGCATTCTAATGGAATAATGTAAAACACAGGTAAAGAAAAGGAAGAGGAAAATAAGCAGAATGTATGAAGAGAAGGATAGCAACGAAGATGCTTGCCATTTATCTGGTGCTCACTATAGGCCAGACATTAGCCAGTACTGTGTATACATTGTCTCACTGGATTCTTACAACTGGCCTATAAGGCAGGTATTACTATCATCTCCCTCTTACAGTGAGGAAACTGAGAGCTGGTAAAGTGAAGCAACTTGCCAAGGGTTATGTAGCTAGTAAGTTGTAGAGCTTGGATTTGAGCCCAGTTGTGACTGGCTCCAGGGCCTAAGGTCTTGGCAACATTTTCTGGGGATTAGAAAGGACTGCTAATGGGTACAAGGTTTTGCTTCTGGGAGACAATAATATCTTAAGGTTAGACTGTGGTGATGGTTGCCCAATTTTGATTTTTTATTTAATATGAAAAATCATTGAATTGCATATTTTAAATGAGTGAATTATATAGTATATGAATGGTATCTCAATGTTGTTATTACAAAAAAGGCAGGGTAACTTGATGGTTAATGATGATGGAGAGCTTACTCTATGTTGTGCACTGTGCTAAGAGTTTTACAAATATTATTTTATTTCATCTCACAATAGCCCTGTGAAATAAGTGTATCATAACCCCCATTTTACAGATGAGGAAATCAGGACTCAGAAAGATTGAGGGACTTGCCCAGGATCATGTACATAGTACGTGTGGGAGCCAGGACTCAAACTCATGTTTGTTTGACTTTAAAGATTGTGCTTTCTCTGTCTTTGTAAAATAAGAAAGTGATTGATTTTCTTTTTGGTATCAAATAAATATGGCCCTGGTTTTTATTGGTCTTAGAATTTATGACCATTTCTACTACTAAATGGTCATGGAATAAAACTTTGCAATGTTTCTGTCACATCCCTACCCACATGTTTTATTTTTCCACATAGAAACAGCCCAGGCTGGGGGAGGAGGTTGTTCATCCAGCAATTTAATGATTAAGTTTTAATCTATTAGGTTAAAAACTAAGGAATAAAAAATGCTTCATGTATAAGGAATTTAGAATAGGGAAAATATATTAGCTATTCGTTATGCTCATTTTCCGGCAGTACAGAAGCATTTTATTTTAAATGTACTGTTCATTTTGGGTGTTCTGTTTTGTTTCTCTTATGTAAACTTTCCCCATTTATGAGAAGCAGCAACATGTGTTTTTTCTAGAAATAGATAGCATTCATAAACTGAAACAGTTTCATTGGGGACATTTTCTGTGGCACTGCAACAGAACTGTCTTGGCAGAAATACTGGAATCCTATAAAATAGAGTTAATATTGATATGCTTTAATCAAAAAATTCTATTTAGAAACAATAAAGTTATTCAGTATTAGGCAGCCTCGGTTCTATCTTTATCCTTACTGCTGAAAACATCGTAATCTTTAGAGTATGACACCATAACTATATATCTCCAGATTTTCTTTCCCCAGTTCTAAAAGAGAACTCTTAGGAGTTGTAATGCTCCTGAGGATCTCCCAGCTTTGCCTCATTGGGGTGGTATGCAATCATATCCCGTCCTCTTCAATGTCTGATAACATGATCATGAAGTTCATTTTGGTGCATCAGTCCCTATTGAAAACCTTTACCAGACGTGCTGTGATTGGCCAGAGGCCGCTTCTCCTCATGGTCGCCTGAAAGTATGCTGCATATACCTGAGCTGGCTGTTCCCACCAGCTGGGATGCATTTGCTCTCCCTCCACTCCATCTCTGCCTTTTGAGATCTTACCCATCTGTAGCAGTCAACGTTCATCTGTAGGTAACATAAGCTAAAACAGGTATTTCAGTGCTGTTAATTAGGTACTTACGAAATCTATGGGGTGGGTGGAAGTGGGGGCTTTAGGCTGTGTCTCCAGGAATGAAACCTAGACCACCACCACAAAACTAGTCCGCCAAAGGGAGCTGCAACTGCTTTTACATGCAGAGAGGTGGGGAATTGGGAAGCCACCACTGGAACGCTAGATTTCAGGACACACATAGCTGATGCCGCAATCCAAGGGGAAGAGGCCACCACCACTGCTATTGCAATTGTCTCTCAACACCTGAAAAGTCACTGGATGCTCAAATATTGCTGTGAATACTCCATGTCTCCACAGCTTTGCTTACCAGGAGTAAAAAGCTAAACAGCTGGAGCTCTGGGAAAATAATCTTTGCCTTACTCTAGTTTATAAAATATATAGGCACATGTATTAGTCCATTTTTATGCTGCTGATAAAGACATACCTGGGACTGGGAAGAAAAATAGATTTAATGAACTCGCAGTTCCACATGGCCGGGGAGGCATCACAATCATGGCAGAAGGCAAAAGGCACTTCTTACATGGCAGCAGCAAGAGAGAATGAGGGAGAAACAAAGTGGAAACCCCTTATAAAACCATTAGATCTCGTGAGACTTATTCACTACCACGAGAACAGTAGGAGGGAAACCGCCCCCATGATTCAATTATCTTCTACCCAGTCCCTCCCACACCACGTGGGAATTATTGGAGTACAATTCAAGATGAGATTTGGGTGGAGACACAGCCAAACCATATCAGCATATAAAAATGAAAGATATATGTATCTTTTTATATTTTATATATATGCATTTTACATACATTTATATATACATTTTATGTATATAAAATGCATGTACACAACTATTTATAGTATACAAATATAAAATACATAAATATTTGAAATATAAATATATTTACATAAAAATAAAAATATATATAGCTTACTATGTTCCAGGCAGCGGTCTACAAAATTGCTCCAATTTTTTAGATGAGGAAACTGAGGCACAGAGAAATTAAGTAACCTGTGCAGATTGTAAGCATCTTCTTCTATGAGACACATTTTATTCCATCCAGCAGTGTTTTGTCCAGATGCTCAGTAAGTAGTTGGTGACTTAATTGAAAATAGGTGTGTGCCATTGGTAAATGATCTTTTCCTCTTCGAGGCTGGGTCTTCCTTTGAGAAATGAAGGGCTTGGACTCAGTGATCTCTAAATTCTTTCCAGTTTATATCCCTAAGGGCTCCTTGGGTTGATTTGTATACGGCAGCCTAAAGAAGAGCTACTGTTATGGTTCTCTAATTATGTGCCAGGCTCTGTTCTAAGCATTTACCATGCATTGTTTCACTTGAGCCTCCCAACAGCCAGGTGAAGAAGTATTCACTACTGTTTCAGATGCGAAGACATGGGTGCTCAGAAAAAAGTGGTGGCTGGTCTGCGGTCGCTCCGCTGTCGAGTGGCCAAGCTCAAATGCCAAATTGTGTCTGCCTGACTTTAAGCCCATGCTCTTAATAGCTGAGAAAGCCCTAGTTTTCTCAAAGAGAATGACATCTAGGGCATGCATCTGTTTTCCCTTCCTTTTCTCTTGCCATGTCTTCTTTTTCATTTTTGTCATCATCCAAAAACATACTGCAGATACTTTGGCATACATTTTATGATTCTCATCCCCTTTGTTGGTAATAAAGTGCTTACTCTACATGTGACATGTGTTGACATCTGAGAGCATTTTTTGTTGCTGAGTTGGTTGTTAATAAACACTAATGAGTTGGTCGCATCTCTTAGAGCAAGGACAGATACCACAGGACCAGGTTTTAATACCTGTCAAGAGAATACAAAATAGAAAACTTTATTGTGGTGCCCTCACCATATTGTCCTGGTTCTTCCTTGCATTCATTATTTAATACTTTTTATTTTATAAAACTCACTTGTTTTTGTGATAAAATATTCTTACTCTTTAAAAAAGATAACTATATGTCATTGTTGTTTTAAAAATCCATATGTACTTTGCAGCCATAAAAAGGAACGAGATCATGTCTTTGCAGGGACATGGATGGAGCTGGAAGCCATTACCCTCAGCAAACTAACACAGGAACAGAAAACCAAACACGACATGTTCTCACTTATAAGTGGGAGCTGAACAATGAGAACACATGGACACAGGGAGGGGAACAACACACACTGGGGCGTGTCAGGGGATGGGGTTGGGGGAGGGAGAGCATTAGGAAAAATAGCTAATGCATGTGGGGTTTAATACCTTAACCCCCACATGATGGGTTGATAGGTGCAGCAAACCACCATGGCACACGTTTACGTATGTAACAAATCTGTACATCCTGCTCATGTACCCCAGAACTTAAAATAAAAGTTAAAATTAAAAAAAAAAACAGACAAAATATAAAAAAATCCATGCATACTACACAGAATGAGAACTTAAAATACACACTAAAGGGTATTAACCATGGTTGTCAATAGGTAGCACAGCTATGACATATTTTAGTTGATTTTATTTTCTCATGTATATTCTGAGATTTTTCTATCATGGGCTTGTATGACTTTTGTAAGAATGATAAAGTAAAATGTTGACCATGGCCTTAATTGGTATCTTGTTGTAGCTGAGTCTGTTATGTTTTTTCCTCTGTGCCTCTGCCTCCCAGTCAATCAGACACAGCACTCTTCTATGTCAGCTGCCCGGGCAGAGCTGGGGTTTCGAGACATTAGGGTCGTATCAGATGCCTGACTCAGGCATTTATCAGACTGTCCATAGCTTAGAACTTCCAGTGATCTGGACCCTCTAAATTTGGGACTGTTGACCTTTGCAATATATTTTCTTACACAGGTTTCTGTGTCTTATTTGATGTGGAAACCACAAGAAACCACAAGATCTATAACTCACAAGGGACTTGAAAACCGCATTATGTCAAAGGCAAACAGTGTTCCATCATTGGAAATACAATTATGAAAAATGATAACTAACTTCTGAATGGTACTTTTTAGAATTTACATGGGCTGTTTACTTCCATCATCTCATTTGGTCTTCACAGTCTTCCTGGTGGGTAGCATAGGATTATTTCGTTTTAAAGGTGAGAAAACTGAAGCCTGATGTGGACAACTAGGGAGTGGCAGAGCCAAGACTTGAATACACATTTTTGGTTGTTTTTTTTTTTTTTTTTTACTTTCGCTGCTTCACTACAGTATTTTCATGAATTAATTGAAATGATTCTAGATATCCAATAAAATCATCCCTTCCGCCACTGCTGCCTCTCCTCTCCTCTTCCTTCTCATCATTGTGATCATCACCATCATCTTTTCCTTCTGTTCAATATCCTTCTGTCAGTTAATATTTTATATTTTGGGGGTCTGAATATCCGTTCATGAACTAGTCTCATAATCCACAGAACAAGAGGGGTCAAAGTCATCCCTCTTGCATCTTCTTCTCTCCCTTTCCTACCTCTCTCTTTTCCCTCCTTTCCTCCATATTTCTCTCATTCTTCAGTTACTTCCATAAATATTTATTTTGAACTGTTCTTCACAATATTCACTTAGCCCTGGCAGATGGCCTGAGAGGCCAGCTTTCATAACCTGATCCTTCTCTTTTCAGCAATGAAGGATAAATATTTCAGGATCAGCATATTTTATCAATGACCTAAGGCTTTCTGATTACTTTCCATCTGTGGGGCCTAGTTTATTTTATTCCCTGGGCTATTGAAAAGGTTTCTTGCATGTAGTGTATTCATCATAAATAACCAGTTGCTTTTGTTTCAGGGAAAGCCATCTTAAAGGAGCAAGTCACAATATGCTTCTCCTCTCACAACCATAATTTTAGGCATTAACTTACTCTATAAGCATTATTACCAGGGGCCAGATGCCTCTTATAATAGTGCCTAGCATGTTGCCACTCTTTATCACACTTTATCATACTTGTCAATTTACTTCTTCACACTCCTCCTCCCCACTTTATTGTGTACTCCTTAAGGACAGGACTGTGTCTTAATCACTTTTATATCCCCAGGGTCTCATACATATTAACAGTGGAATAACAACGAAAAAAATTAGCATAAATAGCATAGCCTTGGCACAAAGGATAATTACAAGCTTCTGAAGCCTTCTGCAGATATCCTGAGGCTTGCTTTCCCCATCTGTTCAGTGGGGGTAATAGTGGTCTTACAGAGATGCTGCTCAGGCACTCTTGCTTTCTTGCCCCTAGTTTCTTAGAGTCTTCTTAGTCTCCTCTCTGGCCTTCATGGCTCTGGTTGCATGGGCAAATCCAGACTCTTACACACTTGGCAATGAAGAGTTTAAAACCCCTTTGTAAAGAATGTCAAAGCTACATTTGAACTTTACGTAGTAATTTCATCAGTAAATTTGGAATCCTAGCTAGATCTTAGAAGTCACTGTCTTTGCTCACATATTCCCTGAGCTTAAGTACAATAAAATGATTCATTAAAATATTTAAATCAGCTACCAGAAACAATAATGAGGATAAACATCTCAGAGGCCCAAATCCATTATTCTGTGCTCCAGTTCCATCTGTGAAGGCTGGTACTCTATCCAGCACTAAAAATTTGTAAATGCAGGGTCAGTAAGACCATAGTCAGCAGGAAATTACAAAACTCTGGACTCCTGCAAGCAAAGCCCAAATTTTCTTCAGGTATTCATGACATTGGAATGGAACAAAACCATGCAGAAGGTATAGTGAGAAGTAACACTGAACTTTAAACACCAACTCTGTGGCTGCCCAGCTGGATGGCCTTGGGTAAGTCACCCAACTTTTCTGTGGCTCTGTTGAGTCATTTGACAGATGAGCATAATCAATCTTGACTGCCTCTGTGGAGTTGCCAGGAGGCTTAAGGGCGCCTGTGTGTGTGGAATGTGCTCCGTCAGCTGGAAGATGCCTGTCATGCACATGGGAGGGACTCATCTTAGGATGGCTACTCAGAGATTTTGCATTAGAAGCACAGGTTTGCTTTAGCCTCAGTTTGCAAATGTACAGGATTAGCATCCCCATGCAGTGTCACTCCATCTCTGGAATGCTGCTATTGCCAACAGAAGTCAACCAAATGCCTCTCCACAATCTGTATCAAGCATACCATATGTTTTTACACAATGGAAGTGATCTTAAAGAATTGAATAATATTTTCTTGAGGGAAGTTTACTTTTTGCAGGAAACCTGTGATGAATTATTTGGTAAGAGAAAAAGCCCTATTGTAATCTCCTCTAATCTATCAGTTCTATAAGTTTAGGTTCTTTTATGTAATTTTTTTCCAGTCATGCCAGCCAGGAATGCATTCTAAAGTACTGTAGTGTAACATAATGTATTCTAACATATTCTAAAGAGATGCTGATGTCATTTAGATGTCTACTAAATAAATAGTGAATATTTAGTAATAGTGCTGATAATTACTTGTTTATTGTTTGCTTACTATGTGTCCCAACCTGTGCTAGTTGCTTTATATGTCCCATCTTATTGGATCCTCACTATTTAACAGATGAAGAAACTATGTCTTTAAGAGGTTAAGTTGTGTATCTGATGTTTGAGAGCAGGCCAAATATGAGTGTGATGGTTATATCCAGGCCTGCCTGACTTAAGGTAGGAGTTCGTGAGCATGAAGGTAGATTCTAGTAGTTTATATTCTATAGAGTTTGAAGCCCGCATCATGAGGTCAGACGAGAACGTAAAGAATCTTAGGTTGCAACCAGAAGAGGACTCTGTGGTCTAGAAAGACAAAACAAATTCCCTGAGTTATTAAAAAAGTTAGTGGAAAGGCGTGGGTTCCCACTCAGCACCTGTTCCTCCATACCACATTGTGCCTACTACACACAGCACCTCATGGTCTAAAGATGTCAATTGTAGCATGGCCATTAAGGGTATGGAATGAATTGTAAAAAGACCTTATCTTTCAAAGCATCCAGCAGCCCCGAGTTCCACCACTTTTTATACCTGAGGTGAGAGTTGGCCAGATAGGGAATCGATCCTATGTCCTACTGAAAAGCAATGTTGGTATTAGCAATGGTCTTGGTAAAATACAGTGAAGAAGAATAGCAATTTTAAAATGAAAAAAAAAATCTTGAAATAAATGGAAAACTATAAAGGACACAGTTGCAGGCTCAATATAACTTAAATTGGGGGTTGACAAACTTTCTCTGTAAAAGGAGTGGAGTTTGACTGAATGTTTATCTCCCCTACAAATTCATATGTTAAAATCTAACCCTCAATGTAAAATTATTAGGAAGTGAGGCATTTGGGAGGTCATTGAGTCATGAGGATTGAGCCCTCATGAATGGGATTAAGTGCCCTTATAGGAATAGAGCAGAGAGCTAGCTCCCTGTCTTTCCTCCATGTGAGGATACAAGGGGTAGTTGTCTGTTTTCAACTTAAAAGAGAGCCCTCACCAGAATCTGATCATGCTGGTACCGTGCTCTTGGTCTTCAAGACTCCAGAACTGTGCGAAATACATTTATGGTGTTTATAAGTCACTTAGTCTGTGGTGCTGTGTTAAAGCAGCCTGAACAGACTAAGACAGTGTGTTTATGACTGCTTTGGGATATGTATTCTCTTTTTATCTGGCAGGAAGGAAATGGCCAAGCCTGAGTAAAGGCAGAATAGTCCAGTGCTGCCCAATATTCCTGGTTACCTTTGGGTAGCCAAAGGCCGCATTTCTCTGAGGGTATTTCTTACTGATAGACCGGCTATTAAGTTTCACTCTTCTGCTCGGAAAGCCAGCTTAAAAGGTATTTTTGGCAGTGAAGTCACATCAGCTAATATGTATTCCAATGACAATGACAAGAAGTCCCAGCCTAGGTTTTATCAAATACCAGGTCCTACAGACTGCTCCTCTGAATTTAAAGCTTCACCCTCTCTATTATTGTCCATGTTTGTTCAAAAGTATTTATGAGTAATGATAATGATGATGATGATGGATAACATTTATTGAAGGTCTCCTATGTGTCAGGCACTTTACCCAACATTAATACATTTTTATCATCCAATTCTTACAACAACTCGATGAGGCAGATACTACCATTTCCGCCATTTTGCAGATGAGAAACTTGAGGCTCAAAGAGGCTCAATGACTTATTCCAGGTCACTGTCAATGAGTGGCTGAGGCAGATCTGAAGCTCATGCTGGGTGATGATAAAGTCTGCTGTTTACCACTCTGCCACACTTTCATCCCTGTTTAAGGTTCCAGAAGGCACAAGGAGCCTGCCTTTCTAAAGCAGACATTATCTCCATCTTCCTTTCAGTCTAGGTCTGAGAATGTGTTCTCACTTCTCCCTCTCCCATGCTCTTCAATTCGCAGTCTCAGTCCTACAGTAATTCACACTTGGACAACTGCAGTAGCTCTTAACTGTTTCTTTTAAAAACAACTGTAATGAGATATAATTCACATATAGTACCATACAATTCACCCATTTAAGGTGTACAATGGTTTTAGTATATTCACAGAATTTTGCCGCCATTATTACCACAGTCCGTTTTAGAACACTAACATGTCAAAAAAGAAGTCCAAACCCTTCAGCTATCATGCCACTATCCCTGCTCACTGTGCCTTCCCTCCCCACTAACCCTAAGCAACTGCTAATCTGCTTTCTGTTTGAATGAATTTGCTTATTCTGGACTTTCATAGGTGGACTTATAATATATGTCCTTTTGTGATTGGCTTCTTTCACTTGACCTTAGTATTGTTTTTAAGTCTCACATATAGCATGTGTCAGTACCTCATTCCGTTTGATGACTGAATAATATTCCATTGTATGGACATGCTACATTTTGTTTATCCAGCCATTAGTTGATGGACATTTGGGTTGTTTCCATCTTTTGGACATTACGAACTAACCAGCCTCTTAACTAGATTCTGCACAGCACTCTCAGATTAATTTTCTGAAAGTGCAGCTCTCATCATGTCTTCCTTCCAATCAGAAGTCATCACTGCTTTCTCATTGCCTCTAGGACACTGTTGAAACTTTTGAGTTTGGATTTTATTGCGGGAAAGTGCAAGGCCTGGAGTGAGGACTTACACTGGGGAAGGAATGGCAAGGGAACTGTGCTTTACTGAGCCCTTGTCCTTACCCTGCCTTATCTCCCAAGATCCTCAACACAAACTCTCTATTATATTTACATGGATCTAGGCATCATTCTTCACATATGTTTCTCATTGTCTTGTCTAGACTGTTTCTCCTCCTTGAAATGCCTTTCTGTTTTATGGCTGACTAAATCAAGCCCATCTAAACCCTGCCTGTCCATGGAGACTTTCCACGTTGCTGTGGCCTTCAGCTAGCTCTCCCTTCCCTTTCAACCCCTAAGGCTCTCACCGTCTGTACGGCCCACTTGGCCATCAGCACGTGGGGCTGCACATTGAGATGGAGATGCTTTTCTATCTCATTTTCTTTGGTGGACTGGGAACCTCTTGAGGCCAGGGATCAAGTATGACTTATTATCATGATCATTAGTGTAACAGTAATCCCTATCATTTGTCCTAGGCATTGTTATATGTCAGGTCTTTTACTACATCCTTACATTTGTTAACAAGAAAAGACATGAGAGTAGGAGCTGTTATTCTAGTTTCATCAAAGAAGAAACAGACTCAGAGATCCTAAGTAACTTATATTTGGTGTCTCAGCAAGTAAGTAATAGAGCTCAGGTCTATCTGATGCCAAAGTGTAATTTCCACAATGCTGTGCTGACAATGACTTTTTTTTGCTCGTCCTGTCCCTTCTCTTCCTCTTCTTCCTTTGTCATCACCCAGCATCATTCTCATTTTGCAGATGAGGAAATTAAGGTTCATACAAGTTTAGTATTTTTTCCAGAGCCACGTTCATAGTAAGTAATAAAGCAGGGACGTTAAAATTAAAACTTCTATCTCTAAGCACAAATTTATTTTTCCTTACCATGATGTTTGTGTATGTTGGGATCTCAGCAGGCTATTTTATAATAATTATCATGCTATAAAACAATAGGGAGGAGAAGATACACATACACAAACAACAGAAGAACTATAAGATACTGTATCGTGGTAGGGATTATAAATGTCATAGAAATTTTGAAAAAAGTCATGACAACATCTTAGATGAAGGAAGGCTGGTGCTAGACCTTAAAGGATGGGTGAGGTTAGCCAAGCACAAAGGAGAGAGGCAAAGAGAAGGAGAGAGAGAAAGACATTCAAGTTTTCTTGTGGAGCCATTCTCCCAGCCCAGTCCTCCACATTCACTCAAATTCTCTAAGAAAGAGTGTGGACACTGGTTGTAACCACCATTGGGACAGCTGTTAGAAGGGTACAAATAGTTGCATAATATTTAAATGGTTGTGCGGCTTTGTAATATGTTTATATTTCTCAAAGGGAAAGGCAAGGACATTATACAATTTGATGATGTCCTGATTTTAAAATCTGTATTTTCACTTACTACAGTGTTAAAGGGGATAGATTGAGGCCTTTATTTATTTGTTTAATTGCAGACATATTTAATATTTATTATAAAGATTTTATACTTCCTCAAATTCAAATTTTTATTTTCCAAGTATAATAGTTCTTTTAGTTTTTGTGAAAGGAAAAACAATATCTAATCCATCGAATATTCTTTTTCAAAATTGCAAATCTGTTTCACACATAAAAGTATAATACCAAGTCTGATTATAAACCACAAACAACAAAATGTGTTTAAAACAAATGCTGTAGTTGGAATAGCAGTAAAATAAATCACACAGGTTTTTAGGTATTTGAAGCAGACTATTCAATAACTGCTGGCTTCAAGGATGATTAAAAAGTGGATTCATTGATTTCTAACAAAACCACAATATTAATAATCTGTGGAGGGATAGTAGACTATTGGCATTTTGCCAGAATGGCTTTGAGGAGAGTATGGCCTTTGGTACTAGTAGCAGCTTCTCAGCAGAAGTCAGAATTGGGTCTCTGAGTCCAGTGCATTAATGGTTTAGCAGCAAAGTTTTTTCAGCCTTGATGAACTTGTTCAATTTAAGTGGGCATGAGTCATATTTGAGTACTGGACAAATTCAGAGCATCTCACCCTTACAAATAATTGCTCTTCTTGCTTTATTTTTTGTGTCTTTTTGAGATGCTGAGCCGTAGCAACTGCCTTTCTTCATTCATGGTATCACAGGAGAAGAGTAGATAATGGATGATATTAATAGTATAACCATTTCTTATACTTGGGCCATGGAAGGTGGACCACATAGAAAACCACCTACGGGACCACGTAAGGTTAGTGATCCTGCTTTCTCTGTTAGAATACAAGAGATCGCATCCCTGAACCAAGGCCCTGGGAATGCTGGGATGTCTTCTTGAATGTGATGCTTGGCCTCTGAGCTTTTACTTTTCAAGCAAGTGGTAATTATTACAAAGCTTTTCACCTTTCTTGGCTAGTGGAGGAATCCTGTCATTCACAGGTTTTCACATTTTTCAAAGGAAAAAAGCTTTTTATCATCTTCGTTGTATTGCAGCTCCACTGAATAATTCTCATCATGGTCCTTTAAACATAAGTTTTTGTGCGTGTGTGTGTGTGTGTGTGTGTGTTTAGTTGGTAGTCTGCCTTTCCCTGAGTTGATCATCTTTTGGGGTTTGAGCTTCAGATCAAATTCCTAATGTTGTTTATAGTCAGTGCTGCACAGAGCCTCCCATTCTTATTCATATCTGCCTATGATCGTCCCTTGTCTTCTCCTTCCCTCTCTCTTTCCCTTTCTCTATCCTTCCCTCCTCCCTCTCTCCCACCATCTCTCCATTCCTCTCACTTTTAAGTGCTAACATGTTCTTCCTGAGGTACTTATTTGATAGCTTTACCTTACCTCCTTAATCTGCTTGTGTGTCCTTGGTTTGTGGCCTATGGTACATGGCAAAGGAATGTTCCAAGCTGGGGCCATCTGCCTGCAAATTCCAGCTCATACCTAATCTTTCCGATGCCATACTATTACAGTGAGTTCCAGCCCCAAAGAAGTTATTTTGCCTCCCTGGCGGTTACTGAACATGTTTGTTTGTGTGTGTGTGTGTGTGTGTGTGTGTGTGTTTGCTTTCCCCAGTAATGAGAAAGATGACACACAAGGCTATTGCACTATTCTTGGGGTTGTGGGTGAGCCCTGATCACGTTCAATTCTGCCTCTCAGTTGCTGCCACCAGTATTTCAGGTTATTGTTCTGGACTTATCTAAAAATAAATTGTCATTTTTATGACTAGAAGTCTACTAATGTAGCAGTTTTCACACCTTTTAAGGTTTGTTTTGCTTTGTTTTCTTCTAACAGTAATTAAAAAAAATTCTCTCTGAAATCTTATGTAAAGTTTAGGGTTTCAAACAGGTCAAATTGTAGCTGCTGTGCTTGAGATGTTGATGGAGAATTCAGAGTTTTTCCTTCCTCTTCCCTGGCCTCAGCTACAGCTCTTTGGAGCAGACTTTGATATACCCTTGGGTTGGTTCTCTTTTCTTTCAATTCATAGGTGAGAACCAGAGACAAGGACAGGGGAGAGGATAGTAACATAAAGGCTCAAGGGCAGAAAGTTGAAGTACCTTGTGACCAGGGCCTGGTCATTGGTCCTGCATGAAGCAAAAGGACAACCATTGATCCTACCTACATTTGTCAGTACTCTAACAACTGTCCAGCCAGTATTGAGGCTTAGCAAGTCGAGTTTCTGTTTTTGGTTTTTCTTTTTCCTTCCTTTCTTTTCTTTTCTTTTTTTCTTTTCTTTCGAGATAGAGAGGAACCTTTTCACCACTATTCTCTGCAGCCCCAAGCCTCAGACAGAACTGACTGTGGATAGCAACTCAACAGGTTGCCATCCTTTTAATAGATAATTTAAGTGAGTAAGTTCTACTCTTATAATTAGGTTGTTATTTCTAACTTTTATTCTAAGTGAGGCTAGGTCAGTCAGACCTAGTAAATGCGTATTTCTTTGATTCATTTGGCTACGATATTTTAGGCCATGGCTAAGATGGGTGTGTCCATAGGCAGGGAGTGGCCAGAGGAAGCAAACCAAGGTGAGATGATACCACCATTTGTAGCCATGGCAGCCATAAGAGATCAGCTCCCATTTTCTCGTAGCAGGGGTACAGAGGGAGCAGGCTGTCAGGAATGACACTCTGTGGCCAAGGTTGCTAACTCAGGGGAGTCCTCATTGCTAGATAGGTCAAGAGTGGCTCTGTCCTGCCCTATTTTTGTTTAGTTTTGCTGTTCATTCTTTTCTTTTTAAATTTTAGATTCAGTGGGTACATGTGCAGGTTTGTTACATGGGTACATTGCATGATGCTGAGGTTTGGTGTTCTATTGAACCCATCACCCAAATAGTGAATATAATACTTAATAGGTAATTTTTCAGTCTTTGTTGCTCTCCCTTCCTCCCCTACTTTTGGAGTCTCCAGTGCCTATTGTTCCCATCTTTGTGTTTCTGTGTACCCAGCGTTTAGCTTCCACTTGTAAGTGACAACATGCAGTATTGGTTTTCTGTTTGGACATTAATTTGCTTAGGATGATGGCCTCCAGCTGCATCCATGTTGCTACAAAGGGCGTGATTTCATTTCTTTTTATGGTTGTGTAGTATTCCATGGTGTATATGTACCAATCCACCATTGAAGGGCATCTAGATTGATTCCATGTTTTTACCATTATGAATAGTGCTGTGAGAAATATACAAGTGCAGGTGTCTTTTTGGTAGAATGATTTATTTTTTCCTTGGGTATAGACCCAGTAGTGGGATTACTGGGTCAAATGGTAGTTCGATTTTTAGTTATTTGAGAAACCTCACCAGTCAGAATGACTATTATTAAAAATTCAAAAAAATAACCGATGTGCTACCCTATTAAGATCCCTCTCGCTGTCTCCATCCCCCTCTGAGCTCAGAGGTGGGGGTCATGAGCTTCTTCTAAGAGCCCTCACCTGGTCCATGCTCACTGTCACTGATCTATTTCACACCCTTTTGTCGCTCGCCTGAAACAGGAGAGCACAACATTGATCTTTCTGCCTCCAAACTTTTTGTTTTTGTGTGTATATGTTTCTAATGTTTATGGTGATAGATGCATTCAAAAAGTGCATAGAAAAGATCCATGAAGATTAAAAATAATTATAATGAAAAAATAAAATGAACTCCCATGTATGTATCATATAGCTTGAGAAATAGAGTGTTACCTGTTTTAAAAGCCTGGCTCTGGCAACCTTGTTAAATTCTCTTAATAAAATTCTAATAATTTGTAACATTCTTTTATTCTGTATAGTCAATGAGATCATCTACAAATAATGACACTTCTATTTCTTCCTTTCCGATCCCTATGCCATTTACTCCATTGTTTCACCTTACTGCACTGGTTAAGACCTGTAGTCCAATGTTGAATCAGAGTGGTAGACATTCTTCTTTTCTTCTAGACTTTTAAATGGAATACTACAATATTTTACTCTGTGAATGAATGTTGACTTTTCTCAAATGCATTTTCTGTGTCTTTTGAGATGATCGTATAGTGTAGTTTATTTTTTTTTTTTTTCTCTCTCTCTCCTTTAATCCTTTTTTCCCCCCACCTTTTCCTTTAAATTCAGGGAGTACATGTGTAGGTTTGTTACCTGGGTATATTGCATGAGGCTGAGGGCTTGGGCCATCCTGAATGCACCCAATGTCATCCTTTAATCCTTTAAAGCAAGCTTGTCCAACCCGTGGCCCAACACAAATTAGTAAACTTTCTTAAAACGTGAGATTTTTTGGTGATTTTTTTTAGCTCATCAGCAATTAGTCTTAGTGTATTTTATGTGTGTCCCAAGACAATTCTTCTTCTTTCAGTGTGGCCCAGGAAAGCCAAAAGACTGGACACTCCTGCTTTAAAGCAATATAGCACTTTACATTCATAGAATTTTTAAAGTTAAAATAAACTTAAATTCCTGGATTGGATCCAAGTTGGTCATGAATTTATTCTGTTTTCTATGCATTGCTAGATTTCATTTCTTAATATTTTATTTAGTATTTTTGTATTTATGATCACAAGTTATGCTAGTATATATTTTTCCTTTCTCATATTATTGTCTATTTTGAGTTGACAAGGTGAGAATAGCTGCATAAAATGAGTTGGGAAATATTTCTGTCTTGTTTTCTCTGGAAGAGTTGGTATAAGATTGGAATTATCTGTTTCTTTAATATTTAGTAAAACTTGACTGATGTTTGCTTAATAGGAAGTTTAAAAAAATGTAGTGCTTATAAGAATGTTCTTGAGTCAATTTTAAAATTTGTGTTTTTCTAGTAATGTGGATATCTTATTGAAACTGTTAAATTTATGGGTGTAAAGTTACTCATAACACTGCTCTTTTTTATTATCTGCTACATCTGTAGTTGTGACCCTTTTTGATTCTCAATATTGTTTATTTGTGCCTCTGCTTCTTGTACTACTCCCTTTTATTTCAAAGTCCACATAATTACTAAATCAATGTTATTAAACATGTTATTAATCATATAATTATCTTCTTTACTTACAAATCATAGGAGGACTTTCAGTGCCCTTTATGATCTAGCTCCAGCCTAGCTTTCCATTTAAAAAACACCATTTTTCTACTTATTATTTTGAGTTCCAGTCACACAAAACTAGTGTACTTCTCGTGATGTATTCTTAACTTTCATAAACTGGTACATTTGTTTATGCCCTTCTCACCATTTTGACCACACTTTCCTATGTCTTTATCCTTTGAAATACTCATTGTTTCTCAAGCCTCATCACAAATTCTACCTGATCCATGAATTCCCCCAGTTTCCCCCAAACATAATAGATAACTCATTCTCCTGCTTTTCCGGCACACATTCCCTCAGACTTCTTCATAGCAAGTATTGTGTTGTTTTATTTTAATAAGTTGCTTACATGACTGCAAACTAGTAGGTTGTGAGCCTCCTGAAGGCAAATCCTTGTCTTTTTCATGCCTACATTCTAAACACTTAGCAGGGGACTACTCAGAATCTGTTCAATTCAAATGGAATGAATTAAAGTGGAATTGAACAGGCATTCATACTGGAGTAATGTGAAGATGTTCTTACCCCCCAGAATTCCCCCTTCACCAACTGGCTGAAGTCTGAAAATCCACCATTTGAACTCCACTAATTTTCCTTAATGTGTTTCTTTCTTGTTAAAAATGCTAACTGGTCTTGGAAAGCAGAGGAGGCCCTCTCTGGCATTGCACCCTACCCCTCGCAGTTTTCCCTGTTACCTAACAAGTGGTGGCTTTCCTAGATCTTTTTCTGACAGCAAACATACAGACAGGACATGGAAAAGGAACATCCCTAAGGGAGAACAAAGATGCAGAAAGTGGTGGGCACATATGGCTGTTATTCTTTATTTAGTATCTACTATATTCCAAGTGTTGTGCCAAGTCACATGTAATCTTCACACCAAATCAAAGAGCTAGGTTCTGTTATTATCTCCAGTTTTTAAGATGAGAAAACTGAGATTCAGATAGGTGGAGCCATTAAACCGAGGCCACTCAGCCTGCAAATGGCAGAGTTGGGATTCAAAGTGAAGTCTGGTAGAGTATTCTTCTACTACCCAAGCTATCTCTTCTCTATGACCTCATCTCAAGACCTCAGCTATTTGTCAAACACCTGTTACACGAGTAACCTCTGCCCGGCTCCACACTCTTCCACAGTCAGTTTTTCAGATATTTTAGTGGTCAAAAGTGACCTCATCTCTGCTGACTGATCTCTGAAGCTGCTGGAATGAGGCAAGAATGTGTGATGTGTGCAATTCCTTTGGCTGCTTCTTGTCCCTACAGCATCTTACCCTACTCCCTGAGTGGGGATGTCTGGGTTTTGAAAGGATTTGGAACTTTTTTTTTCAGAAACAAGTCTCTGCTTTGTCAAGTAGTTCCAACCCCATCTGTAGGCTCTTCCTGAAGCCTGAGCACACCAACATCCAGCTCTTGGAAACAACAGCTTCCTCAATTAAAGAAGAGGGAGACAGCGATCTCAAAGGAAGCTGGGAACAAAGGTATCCTCAGAAGATTGCCCAACCAGAGAGCATGAATGTTTGTTGATTGCATATATTTGGGGGCACTTTGTACTTGCTGTTTCAAGACGGAGCTCTGCTGACTGGGAGAGCACATTTTTTCTTCCCTTACTCCACCAATTGACAGCGCCATTTAGGGCTGTCATAGCAATAGTCTTACAGGTCATGTGGTCCAGACCCCTCATTGTGTAGATAAAAAGCTAAAGACCAGAAAGGAGGAGTGTCTCATCCAGAGTCACATAGCAGAGCAGGAGTCAAGCCTGCATCAAGACTCAGGACTTTTGATGGAACGTCCCAGGTTGGGAAACTTTATTTGGCCCTCAGTGTAGACTACCCTTTTTATCAGTTATCTTTTCTATGGAATATGCTCTTTATTTTCAGTTAGTCCTTAAGTGCCTTGAAGACTGAAAGTACATTTTGTAATTGATTTTTGGCTCCCTACCATGATTTGTAGATACAGGGGTTTGTATCAGGTCAACCCTCTCCTCTTCTTCTGACTCTTATTAAACATGACTCCTATTATCTTTGTATGGCCTTACCCTTGGCACTATGCAGCCCTCAACTGTATGCAACTCCTCTCACCTGGATATGGCTCCCAAGTGTGCTGACCCTCAGATTTTCCACAGCCAGTATCTCCATTAGATCGAGTTCCTTGAAGTCCATTCCAAACTCTGTTTCTAATTCATGTAGGTTTTTAAATAATGGTTTTGCATTGTATACATACAGTTTGTATAGCTTGCTTCACTGAACTTTAGAACTACATGATAATTATTCATGCAGCACCATTAACAGAGATATATAGCTCTGTTTACCAAGTCCATAAGATGCAGAGTAACTCACTTCTCAATCTTAGTTTTTTGGATCCTGCCACATTTTAAACAAAGGAATCCTCTCTTGGGATATTAATCTAAAAAAACAAACAGGCACTAGAGAAGGCCTATATGACGATGTGATATCTGAAAGGCATATCAGATTTGCTAGTCTTTTCTTCATTCACATTTCTGTATTAGGCTGAGGTGCTATCC
This sequence comes from Colobus angolensis palliatus, assembly GCF_000951035.1. Classification (NCBI taxonomy): domain Eukaryota; kingdom Metazoa; phylum Chordata; class Mammalia; order Primates; family Cercopithecidae; genus Colobus; species Colobus angolensis. The sequence goes on along the minus strand of NW_012117389.1, from coordinate 1,807,104 downwards.
CTGGCCTCCTCTACCAAGCAAAGTGGCTTTGGTCAAGTCATTTCATTGCTCCCAGTCTCAGATCCTTCATCTCTCGATAGAGATAAAATCCCTGACCATGAAATGCTGGGAGAATCTAATAAAGTAATATCTGCCAAAGCGCTTGGACATGATGTATTCAATTCTCTGAATAGTAGCAGTACAGTTGTTCGCTATTGGAGGGCTCAGAAAATAATAAAATCCAGTTATATGGGGGGTTTTGTGACAGCAGAGGTACTGTTGTACTCTTGGACGTGTTCCCTAAGCCCAGTGTCCTGAGTACTACCAAACATGTGCATCCTGGCTCCATGGAAATCCAGCAGGCTGAAACCACTAGCATCCCCAGTAGACTGAGGCCATTAATAGTCCTGCCCAAGAAGAGCAGTTTGTAAAAGTAATACCCCAGTGTCGATTCTGGGATCGTACCTTCCTTTAACATCTAGAATAGTAGATGACCAAATCCTGAAGTAAGTTTAGAGCCCACTTCACTATCTCTGAAAGTTTTCAACTCTCTAGTGGGAGGTTTGAGCTTATCTCTTTTTCTTGAGTCAGTTCCATCTGTCACTTGCTTCTCCACTGACCCTTGGTTCTTCTCACAGTAGCAGATGTTTCAAAGTATGTATGACCAGCTCTGAAAGCAGCTTCCAAGGAGGAGCTGTCCGAACATCGCATGCACAGGCAGGGTAGTAAATTAGAATCAGGATGGGACAAATTTGAAGGCAAGAAATCACATGACTGCGAAAGCTGGGATGTGATTGTGACAACTATCCCCAGTCTCCTAGAACCATACCCTCCACCTGGTGTGTTGCAGAAAACTGACGAATTGATTAATTTTACATGTCTTTTCATAGGGATGATTTTGCTCGCCATTGGTTCTAGTAAATAGTGCACCACAGGTGTTCGCAGCGTGCCCCAGTGCTCATCTCTGGAAGGCTGATGCCTCCTTCTTTATTATTATTTTCCCTGCTGATCACTCCAAGCTCTTTTGCTTGCTTGTGTTGGTTCCATTTTTAGTCTTTGTGAAAGTTGTTAAACAGACTTTGTTGTAGTAAGATTTGAGATGTGTCCTATTGGTACAGGCATGGCTTTACTGAGCATTATTGCCTTATCCTAAGATCAGTAACTCATCTTAGTGGAGAAAGTCAAATCCACCTAGTTTATTTTTAGCAGATATCTTCACTGAATGGTGGGAGGATAGTGCAGATTGCTCTGAGTAGGTCAGACATAAACATGCAATGCCAAGGACTAGCTTCTCTTGTGTAGCTTTTGGGTTTCTTGGAATGTCTAAGAACATGGTGGAGAATTAATCAGGGATCTCCTGCTCTTTGTCTCCCAGCTACTTTTGAAGCGTTTCAGTTGGTAAATGCTAGTTTCTGAATGCACATATCAAATGGCCAAGTAGCACCGATCCTGAGAGGCAGATGCCTTTTGTTGTTTGAGAATTGGTGCAGCAAGAAGCTCCAACTAGAAGCTAAGACCCAGAAAAGCAGTGGTCACAGACGATGAGATGCAACTGTTGATGTGATCACAGTCAGGGCTATTGTTTGAACTGGCTGGCTTCTGCCTCTGCATCCCACTTTGTGACTTTTCTCTGACAAGAAAGAAGGCAATCGGTAGGACTGTGTTGATGAGATCATAACATTTAAGATTTGAGGATGTTAAAAGGTGCTCGATTATGCCAGAGTTTGACCAAATGCAGGCCGGAATAGAAGGACTGAGTAATCAGAAGTTATTTAGTGAGTCACATCCTTTTAGGGAGCAAAAGTATCTAAGGAATAAGATAGGTGTGAATTGGGACTAGGTATTGCTTCAGGTCACCTGGGTACCATTCAGCAATTAAGCATAGCCTTAGTGGAAGAGAAGCAAAAGTGTAGCTGGCAGCCACCCCTCCTTTCCTCTTCCCAGGGCATTGCTCTATTTCATTCAGGCAGGCACTCGATACCTCTTGTCTGTATATTGCAACAAATAGCTTCCCAACTCTTCTTCAACTTCCCATGCTTTCCTTCTCTGGCCTCTTCTCCTTCCAGCATTGAACATAAAGTGGTGCCAGGTACCTCTTTCTAAGGCTTAGTTCTATCGGCTTCGTCCCGTACTCAGACTACAACAGCTAAGGAACAGAATCTCCCCTCCCTAGCTTCTTGTCCATAGGCTTTCCAATAAACTGAGCAGCCTATGCCCCTCTGTTCTCCTTCATGTGTGCTCATTTGTAGCAAAACTGACCCCGACCTCTTGGCTGAACACACCCTGAAGTTTTCTGCCTCTGATCTATAGCAGTTTACCTAAACGTATTTCTCCTTCTTGTAATTTTACTTGTCTTTTGTCATTATCATCTATTTTACTAAACTTCTTTTGATACCCTAACCCCAAATGAAAGGGGTTTACTTCCTCAGAACTCACGTAGTCTGTGTGATTGAACTTCTCTCCTGGCTTAAATTCATGTGCTCGTGACTTGTTTGTCTCTTTCAGTGGACAGTAAGCTCCTCGAGGGCCAGGACTTGTGCCAGATGCATGGTTGTCACATGTTGCCTCTGGTCCCTACAGAGCCCGTGATAAATGTTGTAGTGGCCCTACCTACCAGATGCCAAAGCTTGCAAATACTTTGAGACCCTGTGGGAGATGATAAACTGCATTGCTCCCCTTCTCAGGACTTCAGGTTTCTGGACAACAAATC